>NC_080751.1:71555178-71864793 GCF_020826845.1 Diceros bicornis minor | reverse complement strand
ATAGCTTGTTCGTTTTTTTTTTCATTCTTCAGGATTACATTGAATTTCCTGATCAATTTTTTAAAATGTTGTTCATTAACCAAAAAAAAAAGTTATCAATTTTTATTCCCTTCTTCTTCAACACTATGCACGAGTCTCTGCAAAATTTTACTATTGTTTCAGAAGTCTCATCTGGCAGCCTTATAAGAACAACTTTTACATGAGAATAAATATTACAAAAATAAAGGGAAAAATATTCTGCTTTGTGATTACTTGCACCTGTGGTTTGCCATAAAAAGATGAGGCATTTAGATCTTTGATAATCTCTGTAATAGTAAATGGAAGTATTACAGGTTTTGCTATTGAAGCAGATTTTGTCCTGGCACTTACAATTTTGTTTGCAATTTTGGGATCAGGAAGTACTTCTGGTAGAAGTACATTCAAAGAGTCATTTCAATGATGATATAGAGTGTAGAAGGACATTAAAAATTCACTGCCATTCTTTAATCTTTTTTATCCAAATTTTCCTTAAGCAAAAAATTTATGATCATTTTCTTTGATACTGGTTGAAGAAGTCGTACATGTGTTATGCTTAGCTATTAGTATTTGCTGGCTTACATCTTACTTTCCACCATTTTTAATATTGAATGAAGAATTGTATACTGTGTAGAGAGCTTCAGAAGGACATTTTCCTTGTTTAATAATGTCCACTGTTCAGAAAATTCATCATGAAATTTACATTTGCATTTTGACATTTTGGAGTTCAAATATACACAAATAAAAGATGGATAATAGACATCCTAACTCATTTTATGAGGCCAGCATTACCCTAATACCAAAACCAGACAAAGACGTTACAAGAAAAGAAAACTACATATCAATTTCTCTCATGAATATAGATGCAAAAATCCTCAATAAAATATTAATAAATTGAACCTAACAATGCACAGAAAGAATTTTACACCACAACCAAGTGGGATTTCTTCCAGTTATGCAAGGCTGGTTCAACATTCAAAAATCAATGTAATTCATTACATCAACAAACTGAAAAAGAAAAACACATGATCATATCAATAGATGCAAAAAAAGCATTTGATGAGTGCTGAACGTCCAACATTCCGTGATAAAAACTCTCTGTAAAGTTGAAGTAGAGGGAAATTTCCTGAACTTTATAAAGAATATTTACAAAAAACCTAGAGCTAATATCACACTCAATGCTGAGAAACTTAAAGCTTTCCCACTAATATCAGGTACTATCCACTAATATCAGGCAAGGATGTCCCCTCTCACCACTCTGTTTCAACATTGTCCTGGAAATTCTTGCTAATGCAATAAGAAAAGAAAAGGAAATAAAAAGCATACAGATTAGAAAGAAAGAAATAAAACTATCAGTGTTCACAGATGACATGATTGTTTATGTAGAAAATCCAAAAAAATCAACAAAAACTCTTGCAACTAATAAACGAGTATAGCAAGGTAGCAGGATACAAGGTTAATATTCAAAAGTCAATCACTTTCCTGTATACCAGCAATGAACGAGTGGAATTTGAAATTAAAAACACAATACCATTTACATTGACATTCCCAAAGAAGAAATACTTAGGTCAAAGTCTAACAAAATATGTACAAGATCTATGTGAGGAAAACTGCAAAACTCTAATGAACAAAATCAAGGAAGAAATAAATAAATGGAGAGATCTTCCACATTCATAGATAGGAAGACTCAACATTGTAAAGATGTCAGTTCTTCTCAATTTGATATATAGATTCAATGCAATTCCAATCACAATTCCAGCAAGTTATTTTGTGGATATCAACAAATTGATTTTAAAGTTTATATAGAGATGCAAAAGACCTATAATCATCAACACAGTATTGAAGGAGAAGAACAAAGTTGGAGGACTGATGCTACTTGACTTCAAGATGTATTATAGAACTACAATAATCAAGACAATGTTGTATTGGTGAAAGAATAGACAAACAGATGAATGGAACAGAATGGAGAGCCAAGAAATAGGCCCACATAAATATAGTCAATTGATCTTTGACAAAGGAGCAAAGACAATACAGTGGAGGCAAAGAAAGTCTTTTCAACAAATGGTGCTGGAACAACTAGAAATCCACAGGCACAAAAAAAAAAAAAAAAAAAGACAATGAATCTAGACACAGACCTAAAAACCTTCACAAAAATTAACTCAAAATGGATCACAAGTCCAAATGTAAATTGCAAAACCAAAAAACTTCTAGAAGATAACATAGGAGTAAACCTAGATGTCCTTGAGTATGGTGACGCCTTCTTATACACAACACCAATGGCATGATCCATGAAGGAAGTAACTGATAAGTTGGACTTCATTAAAATTAAAAATTTCTGATCTGTGAAAGATAGCAAGAGAATGAGAAGACAAGCCACAAACTGAGAGAAAATATTTGCAAAACATACATCTGATAGAGAACCGTTATCTAAAATATGCAAAGAACACTTAAAACTCAACAGTAAAAAAACAAACAACCTAATTTTAAAAAGTGCCAAGATCTGAACAGACACTTCACCAAAGATGATATACAGATGGCAAATAAGCATATGGAAATATGCGCACCATCATATGCCATCAAGGAAATGCAAATTAAACAACAATAAGACACCATTACACATCTACTGGAATAGCCCAAATCTGGAACACTGACAACACTAAATTCTGGTAAGGATGTAGAGAGACAGGAACTCTTCTTTATTTTGGATGGGAATGCAAAACGGTACAGCCGCTTTGGAATACAGTCTGGCAGTTTCTTGCAAAACTAAATACTCTTCCCATACTATCCAGCAGTTGTATTCTTTGGTACTTACCTGAAAGAGTTGAAAACTTATGTCCACACAAAAATCTGCACCCAGATGTTTATAGCAGATTTATGCAAAATTGCCAAAACTTGGAAGCAAGCAAGATGTCTTTCAGTGGGTGAATGGATAAATCAACTGTGGTACATCCAGACAATGGAATATTATTCAGTGCTAAAAAGAAATGAGCTATCAAGCCATGAAAAGACATGGAGGAAACTTAAAGGTAAATTACTAAGTGAAAGAAATCGATCTGAAAAGGCTACTTCCGACTGTCTGACATTCTGGAAAAAGCAAAATTACAGAGGCAGTAAAAGGATCAGTGGTTGCCTGGTGTTGGGAGGTGGGGTAGGGATGAAAAGGAAGAACACAGTGAATTTTTAGGGCAGTGCAAATACTCTGTATGAGACCATACTGGTAGATAACATGTCATTATCCATTTGTCCAAACCCATAGAATGCACAACACCCCGAGTGAATTCTAATGTAAACTACGGACTTTGGATGCTCATGATGTGTCAATGTAGATTCCTCGGTTGTAACAAATGTACCCCTCTGATGAGGGATGTTGATAATGGGGGAGGCTAAGCATGTGTGGAGGCAGGGGATATATGTGAGATCCTTGGACCTTCCCCTCAATTTTGCTATGAACCTAAAACTGCTCCAAAAAAATAAAGTTTTAATGAAAAAAAAAAGGATAATAACAACCACCACAGGAATTGAAAAGATTGAATGTGAGCATATCAGTGCTGCATCAGTGTGTCTGTCACTCACGAGTCCAAACTCATAACTAACTGTAAACAGAAGTTGAATGAATCATTAAGAGGTTTGCAAATTTGCAAACTAACATGAAATTAAACTCTATATCTGATGTGAAAGCAGTGAACTTCCCAGTTTGCTTGTAATGGAGTGTTGTGCAGAGTTTCCAAAACAAAGTCAGAGCTGGTCTTATCGAAGGTTTGGGGAAGCCTGGCCTTCGAGGGTTGGTGGACTTTGAGAAGTGGACGTGTTTAGCCACTGAGAACTTTCAACTGTGCCACTGTGGTCCCTGGAGTAAGGCTGACTTTCAGAAGCAAGGTCGCTGGAGGGAAGCACTGCTGATTGGCAGCCATCTGCAGTTGCAGGGCTGTCTCTGGTTGGTTGACTTTCCGAAGCTTAGAGTTGTCGTCGATTTGCTAACGTTTAGGGTCCTGACCCACTGCAGGAGGGAGGCAGTTACAAGCTGGCTGATTTTCAGAGCATTTGTAGTGATGCGAGGTTATCTCTAAGTAACAGTGGTCACTCTTCTTGGGTCCACAACTTGGGACTTAAGCCAAAGAACAATCTTTTCCTTTCTTGAATATATTTAAAAAAGTACTTTTAATGCTTCTCAGTCCCCTCTTTTTGTTTTCCATCAGCCAAACCTGCGGGAGAGACCATGGAGAGTGTGCAGAACTTTGCGTGTGAGGTATGATTGTCACCTAGTGTTGCCATTTATGTGATCGAAGCCCCAGTTATTGTGGTGGAAAAATAACTCTAACTGCTGCTTTTTGTAATTTATTGATAAAAGCTGAATATTGGACATTTAGGACTTCCCAATAAAGTCAATATAGGACACAAGACAAAGGCATTAAATACAGGACATGCCCTGTATAGGCAGATGCCTGTCAACCCTACAGTAAGGCATCTACTACCGTGGACATTTTGTCAATCTGTTACTTATTTTAACATGAACAATCGCAAGTGTAATTAGCTGAAATGTCAAGTTCGAGTCTGATTATTTAATACCGGCAGGAGATGCAGCTCTTTGTCCATATCTAGCCATCATTTCCGAGTCTCTTCATTAGTTGCCATGCCTCTTGTTACTTGGAACTTAACGTTTTGGCACTTCGTGTTTCTCCTGAAGCACATGTGTTTGAGTGGAAAAATTCCAACATGAAAATCTCCAAGATGACACTCAACAAGCTCACATTTGAAGCGCAGAAATACAGACGTTGGAATATCTGCAAGCTGCCTTTGCATGGTCTAGACATTTACAGCTTGAGGGATGTCCAAAGATTTCATTTCATCCGAAAACATCCAAACACTGGGGAAGAGATAGACCATTTGGTTCACCACTTCTAATTTTTTTGCAATCTATTTTCAATCTAATTGTTTATTTAATGACCTCCCTCTTTTTGCCTTAACTATCTTGCATGGTAAGCTATTCCACACATTTATGATTCTCCGCGTGGAAAAAAAAAAGAAGAAACACTTCCTGACATCTGTTCTGAATTTGTTTTTCTTTAATTTTCATTTATACCCTCTTGTTCTATCATCTGTGTTGGGCTCAAAATAGGAAACCATGTTGACATTTTCCAAACCATTTAAATTTTATGTTCTTTAATTAAAATCCCCCTCTTAACTAGATAGACATCTAACCTGGTGGGTAGATGCTACGATACTACATCCAAATGAAGACAATTTTTAATTTCCCCCACCCCCAACAGGGAAAAAAATCTTGAAGTTACAGTATTTCTGTGTTATCTAAAACCAAAGAAGAGATTCACACACTTTTATTTTTTCCCCAAGAAAAGAACTAACTAAACTTGACTGAAACTAAGTTTGAAATAGTAATATGTAGCTTCAAGACCCAGCAAGCTGGCGCCATAGGGCTGCTTTTTATAAGCGTTTTTTTTTTTTTTTTTCTGGGCAATGTATTTGTGTTGGTCAGAAACCCTGGCTACACAGACCAATTCCAAATCTCTCAGCTCATATATCCTGTTTCCAACCTTGGAAGCTAATATAAGCTGTTCTACTCTGGACCATTGCATAAATTACATAAATAAAAAGGATGATATTTTTCTGAGACAGAGAGGCCATATCAGACTCAAGCAGGAAACAAGTAAAAGATTTTCTTGGGGTGAAGTTTGTGGTTATGTTGGAAACAATGTGTTCAAGACTAAATTATTTAAAAGTCAGATATGAACCACATTCTGTTTAATATCTGCATCCCCCCCAATGGTATCTGCAAATGACTGATGTATAGTAGTTCTTCTTATCTTGTCTTATTTTTTAGGTGGGGACAAATACTTTGTAAATAATAAAGAGTGGCTCCAGAATATCTCAGAAAAAATTTCAAATTAAGAATTTGAATCAACATGTATTTGTTTATAACTACTGTGCTAGGAGTTAGACATACAGCAGCAAACAGAGCAGATCTGGTACCTGCCGTCATGGAAACTGACATTCTAGTGTGGAGACAGACAAAAAAACAATAACACCAGCAAATACATACTTACAAATTGCAATATGCTCCATGAGGAAAAAATAAGAGTTCAATGAGAGATTAATTAGGAAGCACAGGCTTGAGATCGGGTCATCCAGGAAGGCTGCACTGAGTCTATGACACTTATGTTGAAACCTGAAGGATAGGAGTATGAGGAACAGTGTTCTAGGAGGATGGAACAGCATGTGTGTGGTGGATCAAATCTGTTGCAAGGCATTCACCCACCATACCCCCTCTGCAATGGGAGGAGAAGTTGGAAATGATGATCTCTCCCAGCATCCTTTTCCCTGTGCAGTCCAGAATAGCATTTGCCAAGGGAGAAACCCACACGGATCTGGAAGCAGAAGAAGAGCCGACTCCATGGTTCTCCGGAGGCGACCACTCCAGACCTGGGAGCAGAAGTAGGATTCACAGAGGCTTTGCCACAGGCATGTGGGACACACTTGCCTGGCTGCTACAAACTAAGGAGTTGGCAGGAGCTTCTCAGGCTTTTGAGAATCAGAGCATTTCCCGGTGAGCCTTTTGTAACTACCACCTTTGATGTTTCAGGCTGAGGTCTTAGTGTCTGTTCTCATCTTCCAACTGGAGCTCTCCTGATCGTCTCTCTCAGAGTTCTCCCAATATTCATGTAAGCCCATGTTAAGCCCCTTTATCATCAGAATATTTACAGTGGCTCTATTTTCCCATCTGAACCCACACTGATATGAAATGAGAAGGTCCCTGAGCATAGTCAAAGAAGTGAATGCCAAAAAGCAAAACAATATTGTCTTAGAAAATGATTCTGGGCACATTCTGTATTATATCAGGTATCCCAGCACTGGAGCATTTGGAATTTGTGTGCACACATATTCTTTTTCCACAAGCTTTCACTTTTAGTAAGCAATAAAGATCCAATGTGTCTGAAAAGTTCAGATATTGTTGGTCTTCGTCTACTCTGATCTTTCTAAAAAGAGTGAGAACTTAGGTATAAATATAAAATTGCTTTTCACTCCTGTCTTGGTATTGTGCTGGCTCTGGAAAGAGCTCTGAGACACACCGGGAAAAGTGTACTATGTCAAGGAAAACTGCTCCTGTATTCCCACAGCCCTTCCTCAGCAGGATGTTGACTGTTTAGAAATTACGAATTAGCTTTCCATTAAAATACATATAATTATGTGATTAAATATGGGGAAGTAATGTCCTGCAAAACATTTCCAGTGTACGAATCCTAAGCAACTCAAATAGTTTGTTTAGACAAAAAAAAAAAAAAAAAACGATTCTCCTCTCTGGGATGGACTAGGACTGTGGATTAGAGGATTCGTATTTGTTTTTAACCAACCCTAAATCTTATTCTTTTCCAATAAGACTGAGCTTGCAGTGGCACCCAGGCTCAGGGAGATGAGACACAGAACAACTGATGATTCCATCCTTCACAGGATCTCGACCGGGACTGGACTCAGTAATGAGGCCAGTGATGGCCAGCTCTGGTTTTGAATCTCAAAAGGGAGTAATCACGCAACATTTATTTCTGTTTTTATAATTAAGCTATAATTTACATGCAGTAAAATTCACCCTTTCAATGTAGAGTTTGCAGGTTTAGACAAAGCTAGCAAAATCAAGACAGAGGTTCATCATACCCTGCCCCACCTCCCACCCCCCTAAAGCAAGCAAGTTTAATTGGCTGATTTGAAACATACAAGTCCAGAGCCTTCTTGGGAAGAATGTGCTGGAGCACGTTCCCCATGTCGTCCAGAACTGTCTCTGGAGGTTTTCAATGAAGGAAAAGAATGGCTTTCAGAACTCATGGAGTAAGCCTGCCCAGCCCTGGAGTCAGACAGTCTAGGTTGGAAGCCTGATTCTGTCAGATTGCTCAGGGAATTCTTGGGAAAATCCACTAGTGTTTCTAACCCTCAGTTTTCTCTTCCGAAAAAAAGACTGGCGCATAATGGCTATCTGGCTAAGACACAGGGTAACTGAGAGCAGTAAAGGCACCACTGCAGGCACAGCACCGAGGGAAGTCTTGCACACGCAGAAGGTGCTCAGCAATGGGCTCCTCTGGGTGCTCCAAGACGACCCAGGGCGGACTCGGTGGATGAAATGTGGCATTTCTCGAGTACAGTTGTTTCTATTGCACTGGTCATAGAAAAAGGAGGATTAAAGGAAGGAATCTACCACCCAGACACGAAGCATGAAGTAAGAAGAGCGAGTGAAAGCAAGCAAGCACATTTGGTCCTTAACTCTCGCCCCATTCATCTGGCTCTTTAAAACGCTGTAAGGTGACTTCATCATATTTAATCCGTTTTCTCTCATTTCAGTCTTTGGGGCTTTATTCTCCTCTTGCACTTGGTTTTCTTGGTATAATTACCTGCTCTCTCTGAACTGCTTGTCCTTTCAAAGTGCTTACTTTGTGCTGTCACAGAAGTACACATTTTTGGCCAAAGTGATGGAATTTGCAGCCAAATGAAAAAGAATATGTGCAATTAATGAAAAAACGGCAATGGACTATAATTTACAGATTATTTGGCAGAAGCAAAACGAGTGAGACATGGCCCACTTTGTTCCCAGCCTGGTTCCTGTAAAGTCTTCTTTCAATTTTATGCAAATAATGTATCTGAGAAAGGAAAACTAGGGATTATAAGTGTGGGAGCATTTCACAATGCCCTTTCACTCTGAGGGACAAATATTTGATGCGCTGCAATGAGATCTCTGCCATGCCTACTGCGTACCCCCAAATGGTGCCATATTGAACTAATTCCTCCATAATCGCTCAGCCACAAACATAATTTTCCACGTAATTAAAAAGCTTTAACAGCATCTTCAAAGATGTTACACAAACTAAACAAGTAATTTGATATTAGGGTAAACTTTCAAGGAATTTGGAGTTTGAGGCCGTGTAACACCCATTGAATTTGATAGAAGAGAGATATATAAGCTCTTCCAGAGTCTCTGAAAATCTGTCCTGTCGTGTGCAAAACTGAATGTGGCCTGCTGTGCTCTGGTCCCAGGGAACAAGGTAGTGAGAAAAAGAAACCAGATATTCTATGCAATGAAGGAAAGAGCAAAGATTTTCGAAATGCTTAATTTTATGTGTCAACTTGATTGGGCTAAAGGATGCCCAGAGAGTTGATAAACAACGTTATTTCTGGGTGTATCTGTGACATGTTTCTGGAAGAGATTAGCATTTGAATCAATAGACTGAGTAAAGAAGATGCCCTCACCAATGCGGGTAGGCATGATATAATCCAGTGAGGGCCTGAATGGAACGAAAGGCGGAGGAAAGGGGAAGTCATTCTCTGCTGAGCTGGGACATCCCTCTTCTCCTGCCTTCGGACATCGGCACTCCTGAGTCTCAGGCTTTTGGACTCAGACTAGGATTTACACCATCAGCCCCCTGATTCTCAGGCCTTTGGACTCAGACTGAATTACACCACCAGCTTTCCTGATTCTCCAGCTTGCAGACAGCAGATCGTGGGACTTCTCGGCCTCCATGAAGGCATGAGCCAATTCCTATAATAAATCTCCTTTATATATATCTAGATCTGTCTATATCTCATTGGTTCTGTTTCTCTGGAGAACACTGACTTATACAATTTTGGAGTCAGAAGGATTTCAGCCTCTGCTCTAATGCACAGAGTGGTGTGACTTCATGCCATCACTGAGCCCACCTGAGCCTCACCTTACTGATCTGTAAAATGAGCCTGTAGGTGCTCCTCAGATCCTCCTCTGGGGGCTGAGGCAGGGCCAGTTCATCCAGCACTGAGGTAATGCTTGCATTTGATTCTCAGCACACTGGGAAGCCATGAAAGTTGTGAGCAGGACTAACCTCACCACATTCTCAGAGACCTCTGGATCAGTTAGGGCTTTGTGGTCACAAACAAAACAAGCCAATTCTGGCTAAACAAAGTGAAGAAATGTGAAATGATAAAATCTCTGAACAAGCAGCTCTTAGAAGGCTGGGAACCAAGGCGCCCCAGGCATCTAGTAGCAGGAAGGAATGGAGCCTCATCTTCAAACTCACCCAGCTCTTGGCGTCCCTGCTCCAGATCCCAGTTCCAGAGTCAGCATCTGGCTGTGGACCTTAAATCACAGGCCCCCTCAGCAAGAGGGGAGAAGGAGGGCTCCTCCACCAACAGCCCCACCAAGGCTGATGCAGGTCATTGCCAAAATCAGGGGTTTTGAGCCTCAGAAGGCAAAAATAGTCAGCACTGACTGCCGTCGGTTTTACAAATCTGGGGACAAGGAGGTGGAGAGATTCAGGAGTGGAAGAGAAGTGATGAGTTGGAAGGCTGCTTCCGAGACGCAAGCAGGAGCTCAAGGTGACCTGCACTATATGCGGGCAATGGAGGGCAAGACACGAGGGCGGATTGGAAACACAGTTTAGAAGTAGAACCAGCAGGGCTCGCTGACAGGCTACATGCGGGGTTTGAGAAGGAGGAAGAATAAAGTATGATGCCAACATTTCTGGCTGAAGATGGTAATCAATGGACTCAGTCGTCTGTGATTCGTCTTAATTCTATCGCTAGCACTGCCTTTAATAAAGGAAAGAATATGTGCATATGGCATATAACATTTTGAGCTTAATGTATTCATATAGGGAACACAGATATGCAATATGCATATGGGCCTCAGCATCTGCAAATCTATTTTAATAAGCACTTTTATTAAGGTTAAAAATAAGCTTTCCTATTTTTTTTAAATTTGAAGAACACATTTTAAATTATTTCTTGACTCAACGGAGCATTCTTTTAATAAATATTTTGAGGTCTTCTTTTCTTTCTTTTTTCTTTTTTAAATGGAGCCCTAATCTGCATTTCGCTCAGCGCTGGCCCCCCACGAGACCCGCCCCTGCATAAGACAGCAGAGCTCCACACGCAGCGTGAGGAACTAGGGATGAGGGGGGTAGGAAAGTGCACAATTCATTTCAAGACTAAAAATATCTCAAATTCTAGGATATTAGTTCACCCCTCCTCGAGACTATTAGAATGAGAGTTTCAAAAGTTCAGAGACTATTTTGGTCGGAAGCCTGAAGTTCTTCGAAATAACAGCGAGCAGCTGCTCCTCTCTGTTTCTCTCTTTCCAGCTATAAATACAGGGCACTTGTAGAAATTTTTGAGTCAGCCATGGGGGGTGTGAGCACTCATTGTCTTTTTAATTTTTCCTCTGTTGTGTCATAGTCCTCTATAAGACAGAGGTGGAGAATTAATAGGCCCCGTGAAAATCAAGTTTCATTTCTCCACAGAAGAGGGAGAGCTTATTAGCTTTATTGTTCTGGTTTTGAGAGCTCAGATTCCCATTGAAATGGAAAAGTAAACGCTCTAGACGGCATCATTATTACTCTGGGTTAATCTCTGGGTTATTTCTCGAGGTTACTTAGAAATCAGTGTGTTATGAGGGGAGATCAAAGGTTTGGGGTGTGTGGTACCTCAAAATCTTATCCTGGCTCTGACATTTACAGCTGGTTTCCTCAGATGTGATCTCTAGCATATCCTGAGGGGTCCAGCTACTCCCCTCCAAAGGGCAGGGAGAGAAGGCCACCAGCTCCTTCTCTCAGCCCACAGAGAGCAAACCAACCTGCAGTCAAGGCCACTCTCCAGGAAGTGACATCATATAGAGTCTTCTCTTGAGGGACAATATAGCGATGCTGTTAGGAGCACAGACTCTGAGCCAGACCACCAGGTTTGAAGCATGATCTCACCGCTTACTAGCTGTGTGACTTCAGGGAAGTTGCTTAACTTCTCTGTGCCTTGATTTCCTCATCTGTAAATGGGATAAAAAGAGGACCTACCTGATACGGTTGTTGTGAGGATTAAATGAGTTCATGGATGTAAGATACTTAGGACAGTGACAAATATCAATTAAGTGTTAGCTCTTAGTGTATTTTTTTAATATTTCAGGGAAAACTACAGTGACAAATAGCAATAGATTGAAATTTTTGTTTCTTATAAAGTTGATGTGAACATTTTCATTAAGAAAATTATTAAGAAGAAAATTATGATGACACGAGAAGATGTCAGAAAAAACGTTTAAGGAGCAGACAACCCAAATTCCTTCAAGTTTCCCTATTACCATGGAAATCGTGGAAACCAATTGTGCTCTTCCGAGTGACATTCTGAAGACACGATTGTCTAGGTAACTTGTGAAAGCTGCTGTGCAGGTTCGTGAAGTGTGAGACGAGGCTACTGAACTTTCCAGGGCTGTCCACGGCGTGAGGTAATGGGCCCCCGCGGCATTTCACAACCTTGCCCCCTCACCTCCTGCCCTCCCTCGCTCCCCACCAGACTCCAGCTGGACGCGGACCCCACAGAGACACCTGCCACCACCACGGCCGAGCCCTGCATGAGGTTCAGGGCGCGGCGGGTGAGGTGTCTAATGATGTCAGCCCTATTTCTAGGAACACACCAAAAAAAAAGGTAAACAAAAAAAGAAAAACGATAATCCAGAATCTAGTCACTCACAGTCCTCAGGGCTGTCCCATCAATGAGACTGTCATCCTAGTCCCTCTCTGGCCCTTCAGCTCCTAACAAACCTCCACCTGAGTCACAACACATGAGGAGCCCTGTGGCCCCTCACTCCTGTGTCTCCAGGACAGTCAGCTCCTTCATTTGTTCTCAGGCCACTCCAGAGCAGGCAGGGACAGAGCAGAGGACAACGACATGGTGTGGCCCCCGTGCTCCTGCACTTAATGGGGACATTGCACAGACAGTGACAACAAGGCGTGACACAGGTCATCCTAGGGGACACACAGCTTCATGTAGAGTCCCCATCCTAGTGCCCCTGGTACAGGAAAGGAAACCCGGCAAAAGTGCCACTGTGGTGAGATCTGGAGGGTGGGCACGTGAGCCGGGTGACAAGGGGAAGGGAACAAATGTGAAGCCCGTGAGGAGGGACAGCAGAGCAGCGTTGAGAAAAATCGGTGTGGCTGAAGCACAAGTTATGAGAGAGGGAGAGTGGAAAGATGGGGCTGGAGAGCTGGGTACGAGCTAAGAATTAAGGGAGGTAGACGTGTGCGTGTGCGTGTGTGTGTGCGCGTGTGTGTGTGAAGGGATGGATGTAAGTATGTATACATATGCATATACTATTTTTGAAATGTTTTCTGAGAGTCAGATTCTCCCTCTGTATCAGTCCTCCTGTATGCATGAGGTTTGAATGAGGAAGGAAGACATGACGTAGGGGGACAAATCCTGATCCATCACCTCAAGGAGCCTGTGGGGAGAAAGAAGGAAATAAATGCAGTGAGGTCAGACTTCAGCTTCTGAATCCAGCGGCCCACGCAGGGCTGCACCTTGGAAGGCGGGGCTGGCTTTAGAAATATCTAGATAAGCAGAGAATAGCATAAAATCATCTGAGCTAGTGGCCCACTTAGAGTGAGAGCATAGTGGGGCTTGTTGCAGACCCTCAGGCAATCCTCACCTTTGCCTTGGCACCATGCCCAACAGAAGAGAAGGTGCAGAGGAGTTGGCTGAGGGGGCAGGTGGGTGAGCCTGGCACAGGGTTCCTGCCCCCACGGCTGGACACAGCATGGACAGCATCCTCAAGTCTCCATGTGCCCAGCTAAGAAATGCAAAGGTGCCACAAAGCTGGGAGGACAGAAGAGGCCTCTGGTCAGAGCTGGAAAGGATGAGATATGTGGAGCTTCTAGACCGGAAGCTAGAGGTGGGGCCACTTCTGTAGTGGGTACCAGCAAATTACTTAAAAGGCCATGTGGTGCCTGTGGTCACCAGTCCAGAGAGCAGACCTGAAAGGCCCTGAAGCTAAGAGCAGCAAGATCCACAGGAGGCTCCTTGCATCCAAGGCCCTCCTCTTCCCCATTCCCGTGAGAACAGGTGCCCTCTGCCACCCAATACCATCTTGGGAAGAAGGGATAGAAGGTGCATCTTGAAAACTCTCAGCCTTTACAAGCCACTACAATATCTAAAAGCAGCCACTGAAAGAAGCAATGAGAAAGAGTTGAATTTCTGCTAATAGCCAATATTTCAACTAAAAGTATGTGTTCAGACTAGAAGAGACTGCAGACTCATCAACTGGCAAATCTTTAAGTTTTCTGCTGCCCAGCAGAGTGAGGGCTCATAAAACAGGTTGTGTAAACTAGAGAAAATCAAAAAGCTACGTTTTATTTACAAATGCGACTTGAGAGGGTGTGAAATTTCCAATCCCGAAACCGAAGCCATGTTAACAAGTTGAACTCTACCCTGGCCCCCACCAATCGCGAAGCCTCAGAGGGATAACAGGATCAGATGTGCATTTTCGCAGAATTACTATGGCTCCCATTACATTACAAAATGCCTTTAATGAGATACCAAGAAAGTACAGCACATTGTCAGCTTAGTATCAATATGAGTGAAGCCAAAAATTCCCTTTACTGTTGTCCTTTAGGAGACTTTATCGCAAGCATCTTTCCTGCCCTCTAGGAGCCATGAGCCAGTAACAGTAGGAGGGGGTTTTTGGCAGCTGCCAAACATGACATTTCTGGACAGACTGTCTCACGCTCAGCAGGGGACAAATGGAGAACAGCCTTTCATCTGTTGGCCTCTGCGCTTCTGGCTACCTGCAAGGGGCTGGAGCCCAGGGCGTGTGCGTGGCTGCAGCCTGGCTATTGTGCCCAGCTGGGCTCCAGCAGTGCTAGGCGGAGAGGGAGGTTTCTTTGCTTCCAGCAGCAACATCTGTTCTGGGAAGCCCTATCCGTTCCTCTCCGAGATGTACTCGTGACTCCAGCCAGTCTGGAGGGATGGTCTAATTGGTGACAACTACTGTGGTCTGACAGGTGTGGGTCCCCCAGTGGAGTGCCTCCCATGGCTGGAGACCAAAGCATTCCAGGAGAAAAGGCTGCCTGTCATGATCTTGCCACCTGGCTCTGGCGTTTGTGGCATCAAAAGGAAACAGTTGGGTTATATATTAATTCCACTGGAGCAGACTTTTGCACAGTGGGTGTCCTTTGCGCCCAGGAGATGTGCGTTCAGGATTACTGAACCTGCAGCGTGGAGCAACAATGCACTGTCACCCTCACAAACAGCTACATCTGGCCAAGCCCTCAGGTTATGACGGCTCTCTGCCCTTTTGCTTGAGGACACCTTTGCCAAGCAGGTATAATAAAGAAATAATTTTTGGTCATGTAGAAAAGTTAAGTTGATATAAGAAATGGAGAGAGAGATGGCCTTGTTTATCCACTCATAAGCCCTCAAAGGTCTACTGTGTGATTAAAAAAGATGTGAGGGACGTGTGTCTATATGGGCATATTCATGCATGTTATGAAAATGCATAGAAAAGAATGGAAGAATGTATAATGCGCTGTTAGCAGAGGTCAACCCTGGGAAGACAAGGGGACGGAGAGTTGGTGATGGTGGTTCTCCATCTTCCTTTATCTATTTTCTGTATTATTTGTCTCTAGTATAATAAGTATATGCTGAAAAATTACTGAATAGATGATTTCAGGGTTTCTTGGATCATTGTGGATGAGATTATAAAACAAAAAGAATATAGGTTCTAATTTGGGGCAACTTTGTGCTGACATTCTTCCCCTCCTCATCAATCTAGAGGTGCAGTGGGAAAGAGCGCCCTGGGCTTGGAGCCTAGGTCTGGGTTTGGCTAGAGCTCTACCGTTAGTAGGTGGTGTGTAGACTTTCAACCTCACCTTCCTCCTCTGCAAAATGGAGACAGTGAAATATCCTTCACAGGTTTGTTATAATGAGTGAAATAATACAGCTCCAGCCTCTGGTGCCAGAAAGAGTCCCAGTCAATGTTTCCACAAAGCACCCTTGCCTCTCTGCATCCCAATGGTGGCATGCATGCCTCCGTTTCAGCTCCAAACACAACTCATACATCCAATCTTATTCCTGCTCATTTTTCCACTAATCTCTGGGCTCGACAAAGGCAGGAAAGCAGGGGCTCCTTCTTGCTTCTGTATCCGCAGAGCCTAACTCAGTGTTGGGCACATATCTATTGACAAATGAGGAATGAAGACTAAGTGAGTATGTCAGTGGATGATTACAAGAGTAAGAAAATAAATCAACAAGCGAATCAATAAAATTGTCAGGTCTGTGTGTTTAAAAGATTACTAGCCTTTAAAAGCATATTTTCTGTTTATGGATGAATGAATACTTAACACTATTGGAGATCATTAATTTTTAAAATAAAAAACAAATTGCTGATCATGATGATGACAGCTGCTAACACTTATTGAACACATACCATGAGAAGGAAATGTTGTAAGAGCTTTACATGGCTTAAGGCATTCAGTCCTACCCACCTTTCCATGAAGAAGGTATTCTAATTGTCTTCATTTTACAGATGAGGAAACTGAGACACAGAGATGTTAGAGGCATTGCTGAAGATTTCTCAAGTGACAAAGCCAGGCAGTCTGGCTTCAACATCCAAGCTCTCACTACTCCACTGGAGCACCTCTCAATTCATGTTATCCTTCTCCGCAGCCCCCATGGTAAGAATAAATAGGCTGGAATCTGGCCCGAGTAGATGAGTTAATCCCCTCACCTTGACAATAGTTCCCAAGCTGGAGGTGACCAGCGATAGGTTTCAGCCAGGATCATCTAAGATAACCCTCAAGAGTCATTGACCAAGTCAGTTCTTGAGATATGTGGCCCAATTCCAACACAGGCCCAGAGCAGGTGGGTTCTCCTGCCCACTTCCCTCTGAGGTGTGGGGCAAATGCCTGTCCCCGACACAGGCACAGACAATGCTTTCTCTCACTCACGTTGGGCGTTTGTGATTTCTTTGAGAATAACAGAGAGTTCAGCTGAACAAAGCAGTTCTGTCATAAATCTTGCTAATTCAGATCGGGGAGGGCATTAGTCATTAGGCACTGGTAAATGACCAATTTTTGATCACAGCTGTTTCACAGTTTTATTTGAATGCAGAACACATGCTTTCAGGCTCATGTAGCAGTGAAATTTGCAGTTTCTGGTGGTAATATTCACTTTTCTATCAGAACCCATTAGTGACCAATTTGGACAGAGATCATTGGCCACTTCTGGTTTCTCCTTGGACAACTACGGAGAAGCAATCGCCATTCAATTTCAGGGACTGACTTTTCAACACCTGTAGATTTTCGTCCTCCTCCACGCTAACTTGGAAGTGAGAGTAGGCCTTTTACACAAGCTGCTTTTTTCCCCCTAGTGCCAGGCATAAAATGATTGGGAAACATCAAGGCAGCTTGTAAAAAAGAAAAGGCAGGAATCTGGAGAATGAAGACAGAAAAAGATAAAATTATCAGAATAAATATTCAGAATGTTAATAAAAAGATTCCTATTCTGACAGGCATGT
The DNA here is from genome assembly GCF_020826845.1 of Diceros bicornis minor. Lineage (NCBI taxonomy): Eukaryota > Metazoa > Chordata > Mammalia > Perissodactyla > Rhinocerotidae > Diceros > Diceros bicornis. The sequence continues at coordinate 71,847,479 of NC_080751.1, read as the reverse complement.
TACTTGATGGAAGGAAAAAAAATTGCTTTCTATGAGGACTGGAATGAAATTATCCATACTAAGAAGAAAAACCTGCCTTATGGTTGGAGAACTAGAAGGCCAGGAAACACGATTGCACCTTCTGCCTTTCTCCCCGCTCCCTCAGACATATTATGTGAGACGTCACTAATCAACTTAGGACCCATGTTGGGAAAATGAGTTTTCTACCAAACTGAATTCATTAGGTAAAATTTGTTTTCCCATGAGATAAAACACCACACAGTGGTTAAAGCCAGGATGATGGAATTGAACCAGTGGCTCTCAACTTGGACAATTTTTGCCCCCACAGGACATTTGTCAATGTCTGGAGATATTTCAGCTTGTCACAACTGGGTAGGGTGGCGAGGTGCCCCTGACTTCCAGTGAGTAGAGATCAAGAATGCTGTTAAACATCCCAAATGCACAGGATAGCCCCATAACAACCCCCACCCCCCAACAAAGAATGATCTGGCCCAAAATATCCATGGTGCTAAATAGAGAAGCCCTGAATTACAGGAATCTGCTTCATATGCCAGTTTTACCCCTTATGGGGTATGAGATTTGGGGGCACATTCCTTAACCTCGCTAAGCCTCAGTTTTCTTACCCCTATAATGAGGAATGTTAGTGAAACTCCCTCGGTAAAATTGTTGTGAGAAATAGAGAGATAAAGGAAGTCAAGGACTTAGCACAATTCCTGGCAACCTGTAAATGCCTTGCTCACGGTACGTACTTTAAAAACACTTGTTGAATGAAATCTTCAGACTTATCTCACTCAGCTAATGTATTCTAGCTTACAACAAAGAAACTTGAAGTACCAATTACGTAGCCTTCCCAAGGGTGAATATATCTTGTCTAAAAGGCTCTGAATTATGGACAGGAGCTTTCAGGTCCTAATGGTTACCTGTTATTTCCCTGGAGGATCAGAAATCCCCGTTTTATCTAACTGGAATCTAAGGTCAGAAGAAACCCATTTTCTAAACAATAATCCTTGCCCATCTGATATTCTAACAGAGACTCTGGTGGCTACTTCTATAAAGTTGATGGGGCCAAGGCTCACCAAACCATCAAATGCATGGGCAACAGAGTGTCCACGGATCTGTCTGCAGACAACTCTGTACTTGAAGCATTCATCAAGCCCCTAGTTGTTCTATTTGGGGTCCTGCTGCATCCACACACTTCCCCTTTGTTAGAAAGAAAAGCTATCTCACAAACAACCTGTGAAGATGCCTGATTCTTTGAGGAAGTTGAAGGGTATCTGGGAAGGTTGTTCATTATGATGTTATTTATTACAGGAAAAAATTGGAAACATCAGAAATGGCAACAATAGTGAATCGATTAAATAAATCATATTGTATAGCAATTAAAATCACATTTCTGAAAATTATTTATTACGTAGGCAACTACTCATTATACATTTATGAATAAAAAGTATATTCATTATTATCTGAATTTTTAAAGATTATACTTATAAAGACCTAGAAACATAAATAAATGATAGATATAAATAGATAATTGGATAGCCAATAGAAAAAAAAGGTGAAGAAGAAATAAATATAGAGCCAGCCCTGATGATCTACTGGTTAAAACTCGGCGCTGACCACTTCGGTGGCCAGTGTTCGGTTCCCCATCAGGCATTCACACTACTCGTCTGTCAGTAGCCTTGCTGTGGCAGTGGCTCACACAGAAGAACTAAAAGGACTTACACCTAGAATATACAACTATGTACTGGAGCTTTCATAGGGGGGAAAAAAAAAAAAGAGGAAGATTGGCAACAGATGTTAGCTCAGGGTGAATATTTCTCAGCAAAAAAAACAACAAAAAAAGAAACGTTCTCAAACTTTAGGAAAAAAAAGAAATATAGATAGATAAGTGGATAGCTAAATATTACTAGTAGTTATTTTTGGGTAATGGGATAATGGGATATGTGTTTTATTCCTTAGGCTTTTTGGTATTTTTCAAATTTCTTACAAAATGACACACATCATCTTTATAATCAGAAGAAAATTGAGGCATCTCAATTACATTATTCAAAACTATCCACACATCAGCATGGATTATAGAACATGTATCTCTTCCTTCCTTTTCCGAGGAGGTTGGGACAAGGTAAGCAAGTCATTTTCCAGAACGTGGGAAAGTGAGGCAGGAAAAGAGAGAGTGGTGAAAACAATGAGGAAATAAGAAACCAAACCCAAGTGCGTAGAGTCAGGATAACGGACACTGGGCCTGGCTGCCTGCTCACTGTTGCGTGGCCCTAGGCAAAGGGTTCCTCCTCATCAAAATGAAGAATGCCCTTCCTCACTTTGTGGTTAAGCTAGAATGAGGATTGGAGAAATGCCAAGTAAACTGGGAAGTGCTGCACATCAGCTAAATATTCAATTATCAGGGCAGAAGTGCTTTCTTGAAAATGGTCTAATGAAAAAATCTTGAGGTTACAGAGTGAGAACTGGTACCAGTTCTGGCTTTATGCTTTGTTGGCAATGGGTCTTTGGTGAAGTCACTTCATTGCCATAGGTTTCAGTTTCCTTATTCAAAAAATTTGGTGTTATCATCATCTTACTGAGTGCTGTAGGTTCAAAGGCACAGTATATACAAAGAACTATGTACTTTAAAACACGTACCTTAAATTTTTACTGTTTTAGGCCAGAGATGCTATTTTTGAAATGAGGATCCATGATGACTACCATTAACATGCATGTTGAGACTCCTCAGAATAAAAAATATACAATATATCATATATATATGAACATATAGAATAAAATATATTATGTAAATGCATATAATCTCTTGATCAAATAAAAAATCTAAATATATTTTAGCACAAGCTCTTATGGAGATGCTGTGCCGGTTACATGTTGTGTACAGAAAGTTATTTTTTTTAATTAAAATGAGGGTGAATTTTCTCACATGCACATGGATAGTAGTGTGAGCAGCCATACAATATACTCGAAATCTGGATAGGGTCTGAAAGCCTGAGCCACAGAGTGGCAAGGTGTGGACCACACAAGATGGGCTTTGTCCAGATGCCAAAAGGAGAAACACAACGGGCAGACGTCTATGGAGAAACCAAAATAAAATTTGAATTTGTGATAATCACATGAACTCTTGAATATTGGGTAGGAAAATAATAATAGCTTAATCCTTGTGTTTTCTAGCATCTCAGGCAGAAAATACAGCTCCTCCCTGTCATTACCGGGCAATTAGGCTGTGCCCAGAGATACTCTGAAAGCTCAATAACAATGTAAGTATAAAGTGCGTGTCCTACTTTCTCAAAACCAGGGTGTAAAATAGGTCACAGCTATTTTAAATGTTCCTATTAATGTCGTGAGACTCCAGGTCATGAGACACTCCTTTCTTAGGAACACCTCCAGAATCTCCTAGGTGTTTTTAGTGCTAGAAGGTCACCCTGGAGGCTTTCATCTCATTATTGGGGCTGGTTGTCAGAAATGCCCATTGAGGCTGGAGGAATCTGTACCACCTCCCAAGCTAGTGCTTCCAAAACCCCCAGTTGATGTGTCTGGACCACAGACTCTTGCTTTGGGCCCCACTCAAAAAATCACTGTGGTTCCTTGGACCAGGCCCCACGGTTCTTCAAGTTTGAGCAGTAGAACAATCTTTCCCATGGAAGCTACCTCTGCATGAACACACCACACCAACTTCAGCCTGGGATCCCAAAAGAGCTGCTTCTGGGTAGATTTGGGTATTTACCTCCTTATAGACAATGACCCACATTTTCCTTTTAATGGCAGATTCTCTATGGAGATTGAGCCACTATTGTCTCCCCTAATATCCCACTGTGATTCTATTTCAGGAGTCTCATCAATCTTCTCTTCTAGAAAGCCTTGGTCAGAGCCACACTGGGCTGGCTCAGGTTGTACCAAGTGCCGCATTAGGTCAATCAATTGAGTTTTAACCACTGAATCTTGGGATAAAGGGGTTGAGATTTTGATTCCTGTTTTCCCAAAGGGTCCTTGAGTTCTGCTATGTAAATTTGCTCACCCACCTCCCTCCTGCCCCCATCGATAACCACCAAGGTCCGCACATCAATCATTTCTCTCATCGATGAAAGCATATGCCTCACTGGACATTTTCTCCAGGTGGAATCACACAAGCTATGTGTTCAGCGATCACATAACAAGGAGCAAAAAGTTCAAAGAGGGAGCACAGCCTGTGTGGGCTGGAACACGAGGATGAATTTCACGAGGAGAAGCAGCTCAAGCAGAGCATATAACGCAGGCAGAGCTGGAAGGGGCCGCAGGAGAGCCGGTGGTCAGGATACATATCATGGGACTGAGCACGAGTGTTTTCAGAACCAGGAGAAAATTCACTGTTGAGGAGGATCCAGTGAGGTGAGTAGCTCATAATGAAGCTAGAAATGTAATTGTTTCCAAGCAGGTCCAACCACCTTCCTGGAATAGTCACAGGAGCATTCTCAGTATCTGGCCTGCAGAAATCTGAATTCCATTTCCATCCCTTGGAACTGTTTCTGATACCCCTTTTCAAATAAATGGGAACCTGGAGTCCTGGTCCAGGACAAAGACGGCTGGTGGAGACCAATCCCAGAGCCTCGCTGTGAAGTGCTGAAGGAGGAAGGCGAGAGCAGGGACTCCTGGAAATACTGAGACGTGAGCTTCCAGCTCCCCATCAGGCTCAAGGGGAAGGTGGAAAGAAAGCAGCCAGGTAGGCAGTGGGATAGAAATCAGAGGAATGTGGGAACAATTCAAAGCAGAGATAGACATAAGGCACGAGAAGGTGGGGCTGAGATCCGAGGTGAATCTGTGAAGGGATGCGATTAGAGCCAGCTGCCCCAGGTGTGGGGAGTCAGCTACTGAAGGACCAACCTGGAGCTTTTTAAGGCACTATCTTCATATATTCCTCTGGCTATCTCTTGCTTGATCTTGCCGTAGTCAGGTTTTCCTTTTCAGGGGAGTTGAAGAACAAAACAGTAACAAGAGAGGTCCCTACTGTCCACCCTTAGACGTATTTCTTCTAGACCCTTCCCAAGGATCTCAGATAGGGAAATGACTTCAGGGAACAACTGGACCAAGCTTCCCATCTTCTCATAGCCAGCCCACAACCTGTAGACAAGTCACCTGAGACCCAGAGAGATTAAGAGATTGTCTAAGACATCTAATAACCTGGGTCTGCGAGGACAATTTTCTTTAGACTACACCACACGCAAATTTTCTTTTCACTAATTTTTTTTTCTTTTTTCGTCTGCAGGAAATATATCTGACCAACAATTAGACTTTGTAAAGAACTTCCTGAAACTCCTAGCTCTATTCTCCTATCTCTCAACGTGTCCATTTAGAGGTTGAATCTGTGAATTCAACATATTCCTCCTACCACCAAGAGAAGAGGGAGGCAGACATTAATCCAAAAAGATCTCAAGTTGTACAGATATGACAAAGTGTGCAAGAGTCAGTCTTTATTGATCATAGCTGGAGTGAATGACATGTGTTGGCAAAGTAACCAGAAATTACACTGTATGGCCGACTGGGCCTTTGTACGACAATCTCTGGGCACTTACTCTACACCACGCACCAAGCCATTGTGGTTTTTTGTCCCTTGTTTTGTGTTTTGCTCTTGTGTTAATTTTAATAAATTTTTTAATTTCAAAAAGTGGCATTTGGTTTGCTTTTAGAATTCATCTCTTATCCTGGTATCCACATGCTTTCATCATAATTTCTATTTTTTATGTTTTTAACCATTTTTAACATTTAATTTTATAATTTCTTTCAAATTGTTCTGTTTTAGTTCCTCGGGTGCAACATTTCTGTTCACTGCTTCGGCCGACCATCCATCACGATGGTCCATTTGCTCAAATGGTGTGTAATTTTATCACATGAGCTTCTCTCCAGCAGGGTTTGGTATTTCTGTGGGTGTTGACACACCACATGTAGGTCAAGTCTTCCGACACAGCAGTTTTGCATTGGCATTCGCTGTCGGCCTGGGGTTTGCAATTTTCCTGCACTGAATTTTATGGTAACTCACTGCACCTTTGTTGATTGTGTGCATTAGATACTATGCTGGTTACAGGCACAGGCCTGATTTTACCACCATCCAGAGCCTTGGGCAGATGGTAAGCTTCTTTTTGGCTTCTCTAGGCCCACTAGTATGAGCCTAGTATGTTCCAGTGAAATGCTGGTCTTTTCTGGATACTATCTTTTTGTAGAATTCCAGCTTCTCATCTCCTGTTGGTCTAGTCAAGATCTATGGTGTCTGTGTGAGCCACTACCTTCCAGCGCCCCCGTCTGATCCATATCTCCTCGGTTGTCATGGTGCCAACAGAAGCCCATTGCCTAGGCTTTGCATTCTCTCTTGGTCTTTGGTGTGAAAGTGTGTCCTTTTCTTCCTTTTGAGCATGTCTCAGTATTTTTACAAATCATTTTGTCATGTGTTACTCAGCACTCTGTGTGTTTTGAGGAGGGGTCTTCATCCCTCGAGTCCACTCAATTGTCGCTTTGCTCCCTTTGCTTTTCCAGCCTCCTCTGCTGACACCCTTCTCAATGAACACCAGACTCCAAGCTGACGGTCTTCTCATTCTGCCCGAGTATGCCTTATTCACTTCTTCCTTTACTCTTTTTTTTTAATTTTTTCGGCACCTGTGTGTGGTGATGGGTTGTAATTAGTATTTGGGTGGTGAACATGATGTGATCTATGCAGAAATAGAAGTGTAATGATGTACACCTGAAATTTATACAATGTTATAAACCAATGTTACTGCAATAAACGTCTTCCTTTACTCTTGCCATTTTCCTGTCATGCCTCCTATTCAAATATTGCCCAGTTCCAAGGTCTAGCTCAAATCCTTCCTCCTCCAAAAAGCATTTCTAACTTGGAAGGAGCACAGAGTCCTTTCTTTCCCATAATCCCTCCAGCACAAACTATCTACAACAATTCTTCTGGCATTTTTTGTGGCTGTATGCATTTTTAAATCACAGACCCAGGTATGCAGAAACATGACTTTATTTTTCTACAGTTTAACTCAATATCCATCTTGGGCTCACATTTCAACCTATGGCCGGAAAGTAAACCTTACCAATTCAATGAAAATTCAGTCACTTCCAATTTCTTTTCCCAGTCTGTCAGTAAATTCAGATCTTTTCCCTTCCTTTCTTCTTCTCCTCAACCTGGGCTGAGAGCACTCCTGGTAGGCTAATGTTTCCCAGGACGTCTGGGGGAAGGTCATCTTCTTCAGGCCAGACTGGCCCTCTGCTGGTGTCCCTCTGAACAGAGTCCAGTCCCAGCTGGTCTTTATTCATTGGCCTTTAGACCCTGGCATCCCCTGCTCTGACCATTGTCCAGTCATGATCTCTGCTTTTGGACATGTGTAGTCCATGTCACAAATAGAAAGACCATGCCCTTAGCTCTTATCTCCACGGGCAAGGAGTGACAGCTCTGGACATGTGGAGATTGTGATGCCCTCCCCCAGGCCGTGCTGGATATCTCTGTAAGGTTTCCTGCTCCAATGTCAGGCCGGACGGGGCCTCCACTGAGTCCCTCGGCTAGATTCTGTAAATGCAAGACAGAGGCTCCCTGCTTTCAGATTCCCCCACACTGAGGGAGATTCTATGACTAAGCCCCAGTTGCTCCCTTTCTGGGACGGACTCTGAAAAGAGCACAGGAAGCAGGAAACCCACACCCAGTCCAACGTTTGCTTGTATCCAGCTCTTTGGAACAAGCCCTACTTGCACAATGAAGCCATGAAGAATTCAATTCCCTTTCCCTGGAATGCAGGTAAAAGAGAAAAAGGACCAGTTAGGTACATGAGCTATGAACTCCTATCATTTGGAGATAAACTAGATGCTAATTCCTTCAAATTTTGGCTCCTGATAATCAAAACCAAATTTTGAAACTCAAAGGTAAGCTATGACTAATGTCTTTCTCTAAAAAGGACCCTGCTGGTAGGGGCAGGGGGAGATATGGAAAAAAAGAATTTTAAAATCACATAATTTAATCTCAGATACCACTCCCGATGCTCTCGCACACGCTGTACTGTCATTTTTTGTGTGTGTGTTACAATGGTCAATGGTCTCCTCAAAGAGAAGTTAGGGAACATCCTCATCTCCTTGAAATACTGAGTTCTGCTGGAAAGACTTTGGGGGTCAGTCCAGCCAAATCTCAAGCTTCAGTTCAGTTTCAACATTGGTGAATTCTGTCACTGCAGGCATTGGGACAAGTGTATCTATTTTAAATCTAAAAACAAACCATTCAGTTTTTCTTTTTAAATTAATTTCTCAGTAATGTATACCATAAGTATAGTAACAGGTGTCCCATGAATACAGTAAAATGTATACTCATTAACTATATTTTAATTTGATTTTTGTAAAAATTGCATACTACCCCAATCCATAATCACCGTGTCATCCTTGGCCCCTCCTGAAGGCTAGCCATCACCCCAGTACTAGCAAGGGCCTGAAGGTCTAGGCGGAGGTGAAGATTTCTGTTGCATACATTACTTCATAATATCTTTTTCTTAATGATAAAGTTATTTTTCTCCTAAATAATGAAATAGATGTGAGTATTAAAATGCCCATAGAATCAAAGCAGCCTTGTCTTCACAAACGCATCCACTGCAACCACTTTAATTCAGTACTTGCATTATGTATAAATGATTAAATGACAGTGATTAATTTTTCTCATTCTCCATCAAAACTTTTTTTCACTGATGTTTAATTTGATGGCATTTTATGTAACATATTGGTATCTTAACTTTCTCTCTAGCTAATATAGAATGAGCATTAATATTAATATATAGAATGAGCATACTATTACGTGGATTTGAAACTCATGGTGAACTTTGTAATTAATTGGTGGTGCTTTTTTCTTTAGAAATTGAGCTAATGAAGCTTATTAATTAACAATAATAACTGCTAGCTTGTATAGGGTTAACTGGATTCATTACAAACACCATCGCCTTGAACTCTGGCCACAACTTTGAAGGACAGGTAACGATTACACTCACTGTACTTAACAAGAATTGGAAACTCAGTCAGTTTGATGTAGCTGCCCCAAATCCCACAGTTAATAAGTTGTGGAAACAAGATTTGAACCCACATCTGTCATTCCTCTGCTTTTTCTACAACTGGCTGGCCTCTCTAATGAAATCCAGGCATCTGAGTTGGGCAGGGAAGTTGTTTCTCTTATCATTATGTCTAATTTGTTTCTCGCATTTTTCCTGAGCGCTTCCTTCACCTTGTTAAAGAGAACATAAAGGCTTCTGCCTCCTCCTGCACCTCTCTGATGTGAGATCTTTGCCTCCACCCTCTCTAAAGTGACAGCAAATCCAGCCAGAGTTCGAGTATGGTTACACTGCTGAAGAGATCATCCCAGCTCCTGAGTGGTGTGAAAAGCAATTTCACATAAGCCTACTTCAGAGCTGCAAACTCCATCCATTAGCCAGTCAGAGAGAGAGAACCACTAACTGCTCCTTGCTGTACAGACCACTGTAATTAGAAACAAAATGGATGCGATAAATTCCAAACCTTGCGAGGAAGTCATCTTTCCCTGGAAAACCTGTTTGCAAATGGTACCAGGCTTCTGCATTTTTCCACTTTGTGAGTTTTCTGCATCTGCTATTTAAATATAACAGCACATATGGTAGCATCATTTTGCAAAGTGATGTAAAGGAAGATGAAGAAACCATTACCCGCCCTGCTCCCACTTCCTCACCCAGCCCCACTGCCACGTTGAGGATCTAGAGCACAGAGACCTGAGGAAGGTGAGTGGCCCCCTGGGAGAGGGCCACACTTCACCCACTTCCTTCTCCTGTGTCACCTGCCCCCGTGTTTCAAGTCCTCTCCCACCTGATCGTCCAAATCCCGTTCATTAAGACTTAGTGGGACCCAAGTGGCATATTTCTAACGTGCTGTTAACAGAGGTATTTTATAATGGATGGAATCTTCATAATTGCTTTACATTGGTCTGTTTAAGATATGAAAAAGCTGTTCGAGTTTCACTTAGTGACAGAAATTGGAGCAATAAAAAACCTCTTAGGTCACCTCATCTATCCCGCTGCCAGCACCTCCGGTATATCATCTAAGAGGACTTTTTAAATGAAACAAGTGGCCGCTACTGCCCGGGAAAATCATTCCCCAGTCTCATAAAATGCCCCCAGTAAAAAACCTTCCCTACTTTCTGACTGAAATGTTCCCCTTCTCATTCGCTTCTGTTAACTCTCGGTTGAAAGGACTTCCCTCATAAAATGACTTTTCCCGACCGCTGCCGTGACTGCAGGGCTAAGCTTAGAGCTGGCCCCGGGGTCCTGGGGGAGAAAGTGCTGTCCCGACTGCTACCTGCTCAGCAGAGCGCTCTGCAGCCCAGGAAGGTGGGCCGGGGGTGCTGGGGAGACAGCGTCGGCTGAGGATGGAGTCAGTCCAGACCAGAATCCTCCAAGGGAACCAGGTTGATTCCTCCGAAAGTTAATTCTGGAACAAAGAGCCTTGCACCACTCTGAGGTCTTGCTACCCAACGCGTGCTCCGGGGCCAGATGCATCGGCATTGCCTGCAAGCTTGTTAGAAATTCAGACTCTCAGGTCCCACCCTAGACCTACCGAATCTGACTCTGCATTTTCACAAGGTCTCCAGGGCGCTCCTGGCACATCAACGTTTGAGAAGCGCCACCTGAAGTCCTGGTTCTCAGACTTCCTGCGCTTGGGAGCTTAAACATTTCGGATGCCTGGATCCCGCCTCCAGAAATTCTCATGTAATCAGTCTGAGACATGGCTGTGCAAAAGGATTTTCAATCTCTAATGTTCAGCAAAGTGTGAGTACCACTCACTGCTCTAAGGCACACCCCAGCCTTTGAAGGTCTCCTGGAAGCCCGTCGCCCTCACCTCACTGTCACCAACCTCCTTGCAGCTCACACTCACGTGGCTGCTGGGTCACCCCTTGCCTTGACCCGCCGTGCACGCAGAAGCACAGTGGGGAGACCGTGGGCTCTAATCCAGCCCTGCCCGTCATAGCTCCACTACACTGGCACTTATCTTTAAGATGAGGTTAATAATGGCACCTACCTCCTAAGGTTGGGGTGCGGGTTAAAGGAGAGGGGCAAAGATGGCAGGCGGAACAAGCATTTTTGCCTCTTCCTCCTCTAAAGAATCATTGAACTAACACTGAAGAAATATCCATAAAACCAGAATTGTCTCCAAAATGGGGGAGAGGGCAGGGGTTGGCTGTCAGCCAGTACAGAATTTCAACTAACTTCTGAAAGGTGGAAAACAGCTGGAAGCCTGCTGGCAACTGAACCAGCAGGGGAAGCTGTAGTCCAGAGAATGCGGGACAGGAAGCCAGAGTGGGAGAGGGGTGAAATCTCTCTTCCCACAAGGCCCTGTGGGAAGTTCTGTGCTGAAAATCCACAGGACCAGCAGGTGTAAGAGGCAGAACTGGAACCATAGGCACCAAGGACCAGCCCCTCTCCCACTCAGCACCCACCCCGCCCCAGCCCTGCCCATGGAGAGGGTGTCAGTTGGATTTCCTTGGCCTCCCATTCCATTCCCTTCTCCCTCAGATGATCAATCTGGTGTCTGTGTCTTGTGTAGGCACCTACTGGTGAACTTGCCACACAATTCTGGGAAATTTGTCTGTCTCTTACAGATGAGAACCCCTGAGGTCCAGGGACCAGGCCTTTGTCATCCTGCTAAATCCATGAGCTCCATGGTCTCCTCAGTGTTTGTTAAAGGAAAGTGATTTTTCTAATTTGCTTTCATTCCAATCCATAGCCTGGAAGCTTCTCTCTTGCCCAGCATATGAGGCATGCATACTCAGAGCTGCTTTGCCTCCAGCATCTAGCCTCCAGGATCTCCTTCTGGACCTGCCCTCTACATAGGCCACCCCATTCCAGAAACCCTATTTTCAAGCCACACCAAATATAAAAGCTCAAAATAAAGGTATATTTTGCAAACGGCCAAATAATTCATAATGGAATCCCTAGGTGGTCATCTCCCACAACATGGCATTTCCTTAGTGAGTTACCCTCTATCCTTGGTCTACTCCTGAGCCTTACCTGTCTAGAAACCTTAATTTATCATTATCAAAATAGAGAGGTTTTATCTTTTGTGACAGTCTCCCATTAACCAAGCTAGCAAGACTGATTTATAAACCAGATGCTAACTGGTGGCTGGTCCACCCACCTTGTACATGCCAATTCTGCCTTTAGATATGTTAATGCAGTCAATTAATGCATTATTTCATTAAAGCTAAGATTTGCAAACTTGGGAGCTATGTGTGAAAGTACTCTTGACGTTTGCTTCTCCTGACCTGTGCTGATTTCACTGGGAGCACTATATTCTACTGCTAGATTTGTGGGAGAAGAAACACCTAGATGTAGCCCTCAAGCACCAAATTAATTGCTCTGTCCTGAATATCCCGTTCTGTGTCTTCAAGCTCACTTTTCTCTCCACTGGAAAGCCCTTTCCAGACTCACCTACTTGACAGACATTTACTCTCATTTTAGGACCCAACCCAAATGATACTCTTCTCATAAGCTTTTCTTGAATCCCATAAGCAGTTCCTTTGAATGTCCATTACACTTTGCTCATATTCCTATGATAGAACTTGTTTTGTGCAAGGTAACATAGAACATTAAGTCCTAGGGCTGTAGAGATAAATAAGGCATCATCTCTGCTCTTGAAGAACCAAAGATTAGTGGAGGAGGCGGGAATTTAAACACAGAGTGATTTTGTGACTTAATCCAGCCTTGGTCTCTGGAAAGGATTGTAAGAAGGGAACTCCATTTTTTTTGTCCAGTTATAACCACAGTTAGTTGCAAGCCAAAGAAACTGAGTCTGGCTGAGTTAAGCACAAAGAGATTGTATTAAAATGTTGCAGATGAACTTGCAAAATCACCGGGAGAACTTGAACACCAGACTTATGGGTGGATCACCAGAAGCAATGTCGCCAAATTACGCCGCAGAACTGGTCTGCTGGAGACAGCCCTGTTGTTGCTGCCCAGCAGTGGGCTCTGCATCTTGCACCCCCAATGCCACCCAGTTGGCACCTGGATGCTGCTACTAACACCTCTTCCCAGGAAGGGGCCACCTCTGCCACACCATGGATTTTCTCTTGTCTCTGCATCACTGAATGTTTATACCCGTGGCAAGTTTGTCTGATGGGGGACCCTGAGTCTGTGCCCACGCTGCAAAGGAGGTCATCAGAGCAAGTACAGGGGCATTTGAAGCTTCTGCACTGAGAGGTAGGTTCTAGGACCCATTAAGGCCCACAGGGCCCCTAGGAAAGTAACAAAGATCTCCAAAGAGAGGAGAGATGCTTAGATGTTGGGCAGCCAAAAAAATGAAAGATGACCATTATGATAAATACCTTGTTAAGGAAGCAGGAAGTTTGGGAGGAGCTTGTACCAATGGCGTAGGCCAATGTCTACCTGAGAGCAAGGTCCTGATAATCCCTTAGATTGGAGTGGAGGAGGTAAGCAGGGAGAAATGCAAAGGCCTATCTTTCTCTTTTTCGTTAAGAAGTTCACATAGATTTAAGTGTAAGATGTAGAGGAGCCCTAGAAAGTGTTTAGTCCAACTGCCTCACTTTCTATATTAAACTGGGGCCTTAGGGTCTTACCCAGGGCACACAGCTGGTTAGGAGTCAAGTTCAAACCAGAATTAAAAGCTCCAGCTCTCTGTCTAGTTATCTTGCTACTAATTAGTTTTTGGAAAATGTTTACACTCTAAATTATCTCTGAAAGCTTCTTGGCACAATATGAATTTCTATGCAGGTTGATCTGTGGTGGGTCAAAATGACACCAAGTCAGTCTGGTCCTTAATAAGTACATTTAACTACCAGACTCTAAAATAGGTATTTAAATATTTCCCAGGAAATGTCCCAGATCCTCCAGACAATCATTTTTACAAGACCAGACACAATAGTTTAAGGTAATTTCACTGCCCATAACGCAGATTTAGAATTTAAACTTTTTTGATTTGCTCTGGCCCAACAGTATAAACCTTCACACTCTGATTAGTACATTTGAGTGGTTCATTCTGGTCACAGGTGAGATATAAAAAGCATGTTTGGGACAATTTTCTAGCAACTAATGCTCCACACAGGCTGTTTGGGTGATAGATGGTACATCTGAAGGCAACATTAGACATTCAGGTTTCAGTCTCTCCTTATGGGCCCTTTAAAATACAAGCTGTGAAACAGCAGCTGAAGCTTTATGTCCAGCCACTGCAGCCAAGACTACACAGAACAGGGTGAGCAGACCTGCAAAATTGGGGGAGGTGGCTCTTGTGGGCTCAGGATGGGAGTCTGGTTAGTAGGTCAGACTCAGGAGTCTATAATTTCTGCTTATTTTACAAAACCCTCAGCCTCAAAAGGAACTACCTCTTTGTAATTCAGAGCCAAATGGGAGGAGGACGACTTAGGAAGAAAGAAGGAAAGGGTTTCCAATGACTCAAAGCCAAAATGAGAGGAAATTTGCAGGACATTTGGTCCTGTCCAACATGTCCATAAGACTTTTGGTCTGTAAGACATTAGGTCCACGCCAAAAGGACCTTGACATTTGGTCATGTCCATAACGTCCAGGAGCATGTTTGGTCCACGTCAAACGGTTTTGAACAGGACCAAATATAAAGAAACTTTTGGCGTGGACCCAATGTCTCCATGGACATTTTGGACAGGACCAAACGACCTTGCAAATATCAAGGACATTTGGCATGGACCCAACGTCTTATGGACCAAAAGTTTTATGGACCAACTATCTTATGGACCAAATGTTTTATGGGCATTTTGGATAGGACCAAATATCGAGGACATTTTGGAGTGGACCAAATGTCTTATGGATGTTTTGGACAGGACCGAATGTCTGCTAATGGAGAGGAAAGATTTTTTCCATCACTGACGAAAGGCAGGAAGTTTCAACATTGAAGCAAACTTCTCCAAGTCTTGCCAGCCATCACATGATACTATAATGTCCCATAGGAACCTCACTTGGAACTGTTCCAAAGCTGGACTTCCCACCCTCCCTACAAATCTGGTCCTTCTCCAGGGTTCTTCCTCAGTCGTTGGTATCACCTCCCTCTGAATCGCCTATACTAGGATAGGGTCAAGGTTAAAAACGTTGCTATTCAGACTGATGGAAACACTGACTACAGCCATTTCTGACTCCTAAAGAAGTGACTTATTTTGGTTCTTGGAGTGCATAATTCTTTTACTAAGCAAATTACCATAACTGGCCTATTTTGTATTGGAGGGTGAAGCTCCCAAAACTTTGTCTGCAAAAGAAGAGGTGAATTACTCAAAAATACAAAATAAAAAGATTTGGAGTATACTGGGCACCCTAAGGGGGTAAGATGCCCCAGAAAAAAAAAATGGAGAAGCAGGAGACATTTAATGAGTCATGGAGAACATTTTGTAGATAAAGGTAAAGTTAGAGGAGTAAATTATCATGAACAACCATTGGAAAAAGTTGTGTTAATAGCCCTATGCCATTCTGAGACGAAGCAGAGTCTTAACATGAACAGACTCCAGGCAGGTACAAAGACAGTCCCTGGGCAGTGAGGCCACGACTCCCAACGGGAAAGCTGTCCCAATGGGGCAGGCAGGTAAAAGCTACGTTAGGTGAATGTGGCAAACACAAGTCACTAATCTAACGGGTCTGAATGGGGGGAACTGGGAGGACCACGGGGTGGGGTGACAGACTTCTGAGTGACAGCTTGTCAAGATCATGAGCAGCACCTGATTCTGATCCATGCTATCCAGCTGTCAGAGTTGCTACATGAAGGAATCGCCACCAAACTTCCGTTTGCTTCATCTTTCCCTTCTTTGGAGTCTGAGCTCCATCCAGATGGCACTGGCACGTGCAGATATAGCTGAACATTTTCTTGGGAAGAGTGGAAGTTACCGAATCCTTCTCAGAAAAGCTCCATGGGTAGAGAATAGCGATAGCAATGGAATGCTATTCAGAGAATTGCGCAAAAACTTGAAGAGAACTTCCCAGGCCCCTGGACCACAGTGCTAGAGTCTCATTTTCAAAAGGTTAAAGAAAACACAACTCTCATACAAATATAAACACAGGCTAAAGATTTACTCAGCTGATTAATTAATGAGGAAGCCACTAAGATGTTAATGAGAATTTGAGAAGCTGGTTATTTATGGACATTATAATAAATGTTAGAAAAAGATTGCTAAGTTAGATATACAATTGATTAATATTCTATAGGGCCATACACTATAATCTTTGGGGCTATTTTTTCCCCACTGGATGGAAATTATTTGCATCTCTACCAGATAAAAATCTACACATTAATCTCTGCTCCAGAGAGCTGTACAATAGCCCCGTCAACAGGAAGTCAATCAAAGGTGCAAACCCAGCACTGCACTGAGAAAACACCTAGGAATCTTTTTTACTTATTTCCAAATTTCAGATAATTTTTCTCACACTAGGAAGCTCTCAGGTGTCTCAGAATTCTCAGACAGAATTGTATCATGAACTACAAAAGACAGTTCAAAGACTACTACTTTCACAAAACACTTTAAAGAGAGAATAAAATCTGGAAACAAACACCCCAGCAAATGAGGCTCCGAGAAGAGCCTCAACAACATTTGGCCAAGTTCAAAGAACAGACTGCTCAGGAGCACACGCGTGAAAGGATGTTTCTTCCCCTTCGACACAGAACATTTCCCGGAGCACAGACTCCTGTAGGAGTGCGTTCTTTTGCTGGTTCTCTAGTGGATGAAAGGTTAAGTTGATCTTTTTTCCATATAGGAGGCATACACTAAACTATACATCTAGGGAAAATTGCCCGATTCATGTTTGTTTGGTTTTTCTGAGCTTGCCCAAGGGAATTGGGTCATCTATCATCAAAAAGAAAGAAATCATTGGGCTCTAAAAATGCTGGCCTCTGTTCTTTTTAAAACGCCATTAATACCTTACCCTTCAGAAGAGAAGTGTTTTTTCAGACACAGATCTCAGCATAATCTTTTATGTCAGAAGACTACCTTAGCAGTTATGTTTTCAGCTAGCCCTGCACTGAAGGCTTAAGAGACCCGTTGGTGTTTGTATGAAACGGTGATGCAGGAAGAATTCTTTTGTATTGTCATAAGTGCCCCCTGGAGTGCTGGCCTGGCTCCTGTCCAGCCCAGAAAGAAGTTCACCAGCCCACATTCCAGGCTACCAGGCGGAGGTACGATCTGCACCACTATGCCAAGGACCACCAGGTCTGAGTCCCACCCCTATGAGAAACAAAGAGATCCCCAGGGGCCACAGCCACCCACTGGGGTCCACAATTTCTCACACCTCTGCTCATTTGCTGGATCTGCAATAAACAGACATGAAAGCAATCTTCCCTGAGTCATCATTTCCCCAACTGGGACCCATGACCAACTTTGTGGTCTGGTCAGACTCACCAAACAATCTGAAATTTTTATACTCTAAGATTTTTCCTGCTCTAGGAATACATAAGCCAAATATCTTTATAGCCAGAATTTTTAGTATAACAAAAAGATTTCCAAGTCCTCGTCACATTTAGATCAAGGCGCATTAACATAACAGATTTCTAACTCAAGAATTTTGATGATCTATTACAGTTTGTTATAATGGGATTTGGCCCTTACTATAATTGAGGGCAAGAAACACAGGACTGAAGCCTTAAGTCCAAAATTGTTGTGTAGATGAAGCTCTCTTCAATCATTTTATAGAATGCATTGATTGCTGGAAATATCATCTTACTCATTCCATGTGTTTCTAGATTTCAGTTTTCTAAGTGCCAGAAGCCTACCTAATTTTACCATGGGGCATCTGTGGATACATTTCTAACATGCAGCAAAAACTTCAATAAATCTATCCAGTTAGCTGTGGATGCCATTATAGCTTCAGGGTTTTGTTTTGTTTTGTTTCTTTTTCTGATGAAGTTAATAATATTTAAACTGTTTAAATGATCCTTTTCCTGTTCCAAGCAGAAATTCAGACCTTATTTGTGTATAATGTTAAAATGCTGGCAGATAATGCCTTGGCCTGGCATACTCTAAATCCTCCACTTAAATGGAATCCAATACCCTCAAAGTCATAAAACTTCTGCCAAGGAGAACGGCATCAGCAAACACTGATGACGCCCTGCTCAGAAGGCAGTGCCTGGTCAGGGCACGAAGACCTGAACACTAAAATCAGTACTGTCCCCGGAGTGAAACAGAAAGGGGATTGAAGGAAGTACAGGCCTGGAGTCCTCTGTCGAGGATTGCAAGAGCAGTTGTGTGACCATTTTCAACATTTCTCACATGCTTTTAGCTTTATGGAAACACATCCCTTCTCTTTATATTCACATCTGTTTCCCATGTTAGAGTATAAACATCTTTAGGGAACATTCAGAAATCTTTTTCTATATTTCCATATATTTAAGATACGCATGCATTGCAGTTGCATAGACCAACCGTACTTTAGAAGGACCCTGTTTATTCTCTTTTGGTGAAAAGTATCCGCATTAGTACTTCCTGAGAAGGATGTGTAAGGAGGAACGTATAAAATAAGTCTTCCTCTTGCCATGTGGGGCTTGAAGTAATATTAACCATGTTGTCACTTTTATCCCCCAAACAGAAACACATGAGGGTAGGAAGATGACTTCAGAATGTGTTCTTTATCTGAGGTTTCTAGCCTCTGCGCCATCCCCTACACACACATGCACACACACACACTCACACATACACACATGTGAGCTGCATATGCAGAGCCACAAAGATGTGGTGTAGGGCTTGGTAGAGAGCTCAGGGTGGTGAGTCTCAGGAATGCAGGGGAAGGGGCTTAGGGGGTTCCCGAGGTCTATGAGATCCATGCACGGCCCTTCCCAGGAGTGGGTGATGGATCTGATCATGCCTGAGGTGGCCAGAGGTGGGATGCCTATGGGGACACTGAGTTTGGTACAGATTGTCAAGAAGTGATGCTGAATGAAGGGCATCTATAGGACCAGGGAGATGTTGTGAATATGGATAAAGACCATGGCTCAGAAAGGAAGAAAGTGTATTTTCACACATTGTAAGCAAAATCTGAGCCATCCAGCTGCAGCTAGAAGTGGACAGAGAAGTGTGAAACGCCAACAGGACACTATGTAACTAGAGCAATGGGGACATGCACATTGGGGCTGTGAGAGGTAAATCTAGAGCCAGGGCTCATGGATGCGTGTAAACCTCAAGTCCTATCAAGAAAGACATCACCTGGTACATGTATACAATGGAATATGATTCTACCATGAGAAAGAGGGAAATTCCACTGTTTGCAAAAGCATAGATGGACTTTGAGGGCATTATGCTACATGAAATTAGCCAGACAGGGAAAGACAAATGCTGCATGGTATCACTTATATGTAGAATACGAAAAAAAAAAAACAAGAAAAAGGTCCAAGTCCTAGAAGCAGAGCGTAGAAAGGGGGTCGCCAGGGACCAGGGGGTAGGGGAAATGGGGAGAGGTTGGTAAAAGGGTACAGACGTTCAGTCATAAGATGAATAAGGTCTGAGGATCTAATATAAAACATGGTGACTATAGTTAATAACACTGTATTGTATAACTGAAATTTGCTAAGAGAGTAGAAATTAAATGTTCTCACCAGAAAAAAAAAAATGATAAATACATGAGGTGATGGATGTGTTAATTAACTGGATTGTGGGCATCTTTTCACAATGCATACATATATCAAATCAGCACAATGTATACTTCAAATACCTTACAATTTTATTTTTCAATTATACCTCAATAAAGCTAAAAAAATTAATAAGATAATAATATTTAGAAAAAAGACAGACATCACCAAGATTTCAGGGACTGCTGTGAAATGTGTCTTGTCCTTACACAACTTCCAAAGCAACCTTCAGAAAACCTGAAGAAAATGTGCACCAGGCCGGTCTCTCCTCTCCTTCAAGCACACCTGATCTCCTCTCCTTCCCCACCCCCAACCAAGCTGCTCCGTCCTCTATATGTAGAGGGGTCGCATGATTTATTGATATATGATTTATTACACACATGACATATAAATAATTGTGCAAACTGGGACACTTTGGAGTGTAAGGTGGGAACTATTAACAATCAGGCAGGGACACAGGTGTAAACTGGGACTCTCCCAGGCAAGTAAAGTTCGTCCTATTTTTACTTCAATGTGAGTAGAAGTAAATATTTTAATCTTCCATTGGGGCGTTTCTTTTGTAGAATTTCTCTCATGTTACTTTGGTTTTAGGAATTCGAGAACAGAGGTAGAAATATTTCAGGTGTCAGAGAAATGTCCCTCTATTCTTTAGAGGACAATAAGACAGGTTCCCTGGCTCTATCACTTGTTCAGTGTGCTATTCATGGATCTTCCCATGAGGCCGCTGAAACTCCATTTCTTCCTCTGCATAGTGAGGTAGTAATACTAGATATTAATAAGAGAAGCGTCTGAAGACTTCATGAGAAAGGTCCTCGTGAACAGGCTTTGCCAAATGTAAACTGCTTCCTGAACGCCTGTTGTTTTAATTATCATCACTGTCATCGTCATCTCCGTCACTTTCTATCCTGAGGAAGGCCAAGGGCGCTCCGAAACTACAAGCTGAATTCTCGATCTCTGCTCACACTCACTGGTCAAATGGCTTCATACCGTTATTTAACCCTCTGAACTTCACGTGGGCAGAGTAACACGGAAGCGTCAGCTAAGAACGGCGTGATCCGGGCACACGCTGACCGGGAAGCCCACATCCCAGCAGTTATGAAGCATGCGCATTTTCTGAAGAACGACATGGAAAATCCATTTTCTTGGTTTCATATGTTCCGTGCTCTAAAATCTAACCCTTGGCAACAGAATAAGTGAGGGGGCGGGTGTGAGGGGACAGTTTAAATAACTTACATGAAAATGTATTTAAAATCTCAAAATACGACATGCTGAAGCTGAAAGTAAGCAATTGCAATTTATTCTCAAATATAGAAAAAATCCAAGAGATTTTCCTAAAACAAGGGAGGCGGGAAGGGGTCCTGGGAACCAACACCGCAGGAGGAAATTTATTCTGTGAATCTAAGACAACCAAGGGCTTTCTGACCAAGTCCCTCACGCTTCTGGGTGTGACAATCAGCGGGCTGAGTTAGATCTTCTCCAACATTTCCTCTAACACTCTAGCGTCTCGTGATTATTCAAGAAAGGAAGAACGATTAAAGGGAGAGCAAACACAGCTTAGGATTCCACTACCGTCTCCTGCCCGCGTGTCTGGAGGGGAAGGAGAGTGCTCCACTGTGCAGTCCTCTTTCATGCCTTAATGACGATAATGTGATGATGATTATGTTGATAAAACAGGCTGAGAAAACCTTTTTGTGTATAGAATAAAATATTTTCCATGGCATTTTTCTTTCCCAGTGGGAATTGATATTACACACAATTTCCTTATCTGTAAAATAGTCGAGAGAGATTTGGAGTCGGATAGAAATGAGTTCTGTCTGTCAGATAGAACTCTGCCAAATCCTCGAGAGCATCCTTATTTTCTCCATCCATAAAATGAGATTAATACCTTACCATGGAGTGCTATACACAGTACCAGGTGGATAGCATGGAACACAGAAGGACGCAAGGGTAGGCACAGTTCATTCGTTCAGAAACTTGTCCTTACTCCCTGGTGCCAGCCCTTTGCTGGGCTCCTGGGGTGCAGTGACAGAGAGGGCAGTCATTGTTTCTTCTGTCAGGGACCTTAGACCTAGTATGAGGGTATCAAATAAATAGCAGCAGTAATACAAATATAACTGCAAACTTTGAAAAGTGCCCTTATCAAAGAAATAAATGAAGGTCAAGGAAAGCACAAAAGACAAAGGCCTAATTTATTCTGAAGAGTTGTGAAGTTTCCTTGGATGAAGATACATTTGATATAAAATCTGAAAGAAAAGAATAGATGAAATTGGTATGGAGAAAGAATATCTGTGGATGCAAACAGGGCAGCACGTGCAAAAGCCCTGAGGCAGGAGGCCACCTTTGGCAGGACGGCTGGTGCTCAGTGAGCAGAGGGGGAGCAACGAGGGATGAGGCTAAATTGTACACAGGCTCCTTTCTCCGTGCTTACTTATTGCATTGCATTTAGTCTTTTTTTTTGCATTAAGAGTGAGGAGTATGCCATAGGCACCTCCTTGGAACAAGTGCATGCTTTCACCTCCAGCACCCAGCACAACCTTTGAAACAGTAACGTTCACTGAACGAATGTAAAACTTGAATATCCCACAAATTCAATCAGCGTATTATCCCTGATTTAGGTAATGCTATTGTAAGATATGGTCCTGAAATTTCTGGATTAACAGACCCTGGCTACCACTCTTACCCGTGCTGAGGCCACCTGTCCCAGATCTTGTTCCCTACACTGCTTGGAGTTCCTCTCCTCCTCCATGTCCCCTGACTGGGGGCTCAGGGCTCTATCTGGCCAGCAGAGAAAGGCCTTCTTTTAATGCATGGAGGTTTACAGTTTGGGTCTTGTAGTTGAGAAGCTGTGATTTCTAGGACACACTTATTTCAGTTCTAATGCTCAGAATGTTTTCTATAAGTATTTGGGAGAAGTGGGGTGGGGAAGATAGATTAATTTCAGTTAAGGATTATCTCATACTGCGAAGTCTCTGCTTTCTTCTTTTTTTCCTCACAAAGGTTCTACTATTGTTTATAACCCATCGTACCAACACCACTCTGGCACCCCACACCACCCCACCCTAACATATGTGCATACACACACACACACGTGCACATGCACACACACTTTCCCAGAATGGCTTATGCGTGTCTGAATCACAACCAGGCATATGATTCAAGTTCTTTCACATGGTGTCAAAGAAACCAGGGAAAGAGCTAGCTCAGGGGTTGGTAACCTTTTTCTGCAAAAATCTAGATAATAAATATTTGAGGCTTTGTGGGCCATAGTCCCAACACAGCTGCTCAATTCTGCCGCTGTAGTACGAAAGCAGCCATAAGTGATATGTCAACAAACAGAGGTCACAAAGTTCCAGCAAAACTGAAACCTGAATTTCATATAATTTTCACATCAAGAAAGTCTTGTGATTTTTTTCAACCATTTGAAAATATAAAAACAATTCTTAGCTCACAGGCTGCAGTTTGCAGACCTGACCTAGCTAATTGTTGAATTTTCTTCTAGGCCTTTCGTGTTATGCTCAGAGCACTCCAAGGTCAGTGTAGGGGTGGTGACGAGTACATACCAACGTCTGTCCCAACTGTACCTATGGCTCAGCTCTGATCCAGCCAAAAGGTCCTGTCACAAAGGAAAGAATTCAAAGGGCTGATGGAACGAAAAAGTAAATCAAATATGAAACGAATGAATGAATGAGCGAGTGAGTGAATGAATGAATGAATGAATGAAAATAAGCAGTTAAAGGAGAGGGGGTTTTCCTGGAACTAGGAGCATACAATCTGCATCCACCTCAGGACTCTTTTTGCACTTTCTTGCAGTTCCCTGACAGTTTTCAAAAGCAAAGCCCTGATTTGCATCTCTAATTAGAAACATTTTGTGACTTCTGGGAGACTGGCCTGAATGTTATTACGGAGCACTGGGACATTAAAAAGGATCAAGAAAGGAGGCT
Source organism: Diceros bicornis minor (assembly GCF_020826845.1). NCBI lineage: Eukaryota > Metazoa > Chordata > Mammalia > Perissodactyla > Rhinocerotidae > Diceros > Diceros bicornis. Next base: position 71,823,945 of record NC_080751.1, on the reverse strand, counting down.
GTGGGTCTGTGCTAGGCGAGGCATCTTCAAATCCCCCCAAAACTGGGTTCAATCAAGCCGGCATATGCAAAAGATTCACAATTTTATATTTCAAATAAGAAACATGTTAGGGAGGAAACAAGAAGCCTTGCGGTTAAAGAAAAACGGAGAGAAAACACACAATTGCTCTTAAGTCTGTCATTTCCCCCACAGAGCAGTAAATAAGAGCTTTGATACATAAAAGCAGTTATCAAACAGTAACAAATTAGTTCTTCACCATCTGTGATCCACAAGAGGGGGTGACAGTTTTAGTGCAAGATTTTAAAACATGAAATCAACTATTTATGAACTGGGTTCAGAGTCTCCGTGTCTACCCGGCCTCTCAAAGCACAGCCACAAGAAAGCGCTGAGGTTTTCAGCTAACACAAGCCAGCAGTTGTGGCTCCTCTCTTTAAAATATGCTAATTACCGCCTGACATTTGTAAACAAGATGTTTCCTTCCATACTACAGCTCACCATGCTTTCATACTTTCTCCTCACTTTAAAGACCCAGCTTCACACAAGAGTCTGGTGATTACAGAGCCTCAGGCGAAGGAAGTCCACCCTCCCTTGCTACCTCGGTCTGGATCCTGGCCAGTCTTCCATCAGCCGGATTCTTTGCTACCCCAAAGTCTTGCCCTTAGGCTCCCCTGGGTCACAGCCAGGACCTCCCACCCTCAGCCTCAATCATGTGAGGCGTCCATCAGCTCGCCACAGTGTTCTGCGTTGTTAGGCTGTGCCTGACACCAGGCGGCCCCAGGAGCGCCAGACTGAAGCAACGGATGTCAAGAGTGCCTCCCTCCCGGGGGCGGGGGGCCGCTTCGTCACCCACTCTCCCTGCCACCTGCTTATAGGTTGGCAGGAGAAATCAAAAGAGGCCAGACACTGGTCCTCATCTAGGTTGGACCGCCAGAGCTGCCCTTGGTCCCTAATATTACCCTTGTGCTGTAATGCAAGCCCCTTCTGAGTGGGTAAAGGGGCCCCTTCAGAGAGGAGAGTGTGCAGATCCTCAAAGGAGCTAGCCATTCCTACTTTGGAAAATGGATATAGGGTTCAGAAATAACAGCAAATGGTTTTCCCGAAAACGAGGAGAAAACCACCCCTGGGATGTTAGACGTAACCTCCCTTCTTGGCCATACAGCATTCCCCTCCTTGGTGAGTTATTGTGGATGTTCAGTATATGTCCTTGCTTCCCTGTGCTGCCCTCATCCTCCTCCTTCTCCTTTGTTCTTTTTTCCACGTGGGAGACAGCGTGGAAACAAGTAAATAAATAACAATATACTCTGTTTACAATTTCCTATGATGTGATAGAAAGAAAACAACGTGGCTTGCAATCAGAAAGAGAGATGTGCTCAAGTCTCATCTTGGTGTCACACTTCAGCGTGTGAGGGGGCAGATCGCTTCAACGTTCTGTGCCTCCATTCTCTTGCCTGTAAAATGGGAACAAGTTCAAACGGATCAACTGAGGGAATATACATGAGAGAGGTTCTGACACGTCTCGTGCAAGGAAAGCCGACGTGGTGAGGGCAGGTGACTCCACCTCTCTGAAGCTCAGGGCAGATTGTGTAAACGGGACCCTCTGCAAACTGCACCGTGCTACACAAGCAAAAGACAGCACTAGGGGCTCTGCCAGTAATTCATTGTGAGACCTTAACAGTATCAGTGAGGGGTCCATATCTGACAATTGCTAAAGCCCTTCCCAGCTTCATCAGCCAATGGGCCCAACTGCACATTGGGGGTGATTTTTAAAATTCCCGAAGAGGTATCCTTACACTGTGACTTAAGGACCTTCGATGACTCACTTTGACCACAGTCAGGCAGGCGCTGGCTGGGGGACGATTCCTGCACTGCCCAGTTTTCACACAGGGGCAATTAGGGGAGTCCTGGCCTCCAGAACTCTATCTGGAAACTGGCTGGTGTTTACAAACCCAGCACAGAATGTACTTAGATTCCTCAGCTCTGAAATGGAAGGGTGTCTCTGTTATTTATTTACAGTATTTATTTTGTGCTCCAATAATTCAAACCAAATCAAACTCCAACCCCAGAAACAATTGCTTGGTGAATTTTTAAAGAAACTTTCCAAAATAAATCTATTTTCTGGCTTGGGTTAAGCAGGAGAAGTTTCCACCCCTAAGGAAGAGTTTTATTGTGTTTGCTTTGTGAAAGTTAGAAGGCATCCAATAAGTCATTACACAAGGGGCTGCACTGTCTTAAATTGGAAATGCTACTGGCATCTAAAAATGTAGGAAAATAATCATATTAAGAGTTACTATTTTTAGGCATTGAATAACTTATTATGTGCCGGGCAGCAGATTATATATAACTTAAAAATATTAATGCTAATGTTATTATCTCTATTTTGTCGCTGTAGGAGCTGAGATTTAGAGACATTTTATGGCTTGTGTGAGATCAGACCCTGATGAAGGAAAACGCAAACCCAAAGATTTCCCCTTCAACCCTGTGTCTTTCTCACTTGACTCCATCACACCGCCTGCACACGTGGGTTAAGTCTTTTTTTTTCTAGTGTGTTTCTAATGAATACTTTCAGGAAGTCCCAGAGGACATTTTAAAGCAGTCAAATTCCTCCCCAGGAAGACACTCCTTTTCCCAGTAAGTTCTTGTTCACAATCTCGCCTATCTTCAATGTTTCTCTCGGTTCATCTGGCATTCAAATCAGCCTTCAGCATGCCATACACACCTGAGAAAATTCATTTAATAAGGAATATATAAACAATTATTACACGATTACATTACTATTTTAATGATAATTCCAAATCAAATTCCAAAAAAAATTCCCTACAGAACCATTAGAAATGCAATTGTGTGAATGAGACAAGTGAAGAAATGAAAATGGGAAATATGATTCAAATACAAACTCACTACTTCACTTCAAACCTAGTGGAATCTAATTCTCACTTCTACACTAATTCCTTTTCACTTTGCTCCTGTGGTTACTAAAACACAGTTTATGGAAAAATGTGTCTCTGTGCTGCTTCCTCGGCCAGAAAGAGAAGTCATCCTTGGCGCTTCCTTATCCTTATCCCAGCCTTTAACGAAATACCAGTCCTGTCAATTCTACTTCCTTCGGAGAGCGTCCACATCACCCCAGTGCACTACCCCAGACCGGGGCCCCATAGTCTTTCGCTTGAATTCATGAGAAGCCAGTTATCCGGTTTCTGCCTCTATTCCAATCCAATCCAGGCTACATCAGGGCAAGAGCAAGCCTTCTAAATGTGCCTGACTGTGTTGCTCCCTGCAGGAAACCCTTCAGTGGCCTCCCGTCGCTCCAGGATACCTGTAAATCCATGAAGAGGGCCCACTAGGCTCTTTGTGACTTGGGTCCCTGACTCCTCACAAGCTTCCTCGCTCACACCCACCCTACCCTCCAAGTCTTAGTTGTAGCCACAGTGGTTTTCCTTCATTTCTTCCTGCCTGCCTGCTTATCTCCTTTCCTCCTTTCTTCCTTTCTTCCTTCCTTTCTTCTCTCCTTCCTTCCTTCCGTCTTTCTGAGCAAAATGCACCTCTTTGCTCTTCCTTCAGCCTGGATTGGCATTCTTCCTGTCATCTAGCCAGCTGCTATAGACTACCTGTGACCTTCTCTCAGAAGCCTTCCTTGTACTCTCTTCTAGACTCGGTTTGATGTCTCTGCTGTGAGCTCCCACTAGCACAGCACTTGTTCATCTTATGTCACAGTAATTGCTTGTTTCATTGCTTGTCTTCCCCTCTAACCATAAGCTCCATGAGAGAATGTTCTGTGTCCTTCTCACAGTTGTAGTTCCAGTGTCTAAACCAGCAGTTACCATATAATGTGTACTCAGTGTTTCTTGTAGGAATGAATGAGTTTCAAATACATTGAAGCATTAATAAAAATGGAATATGCTGTTTAACCTGAAGTCAGAGCACTAGCCAACTCCAGATAATTTTTGAGCTAAAATCAGACCCCTTCTCTTCAAACTCCTCATTTAATACTCTTGAAAATACAGGTTAAAGAAATGAGCTCAGTGTCTGGAATTGAGTCTCAGCAGCATTGTAATGAGCCAAGTGACCTTAATCAAATAACAAACTCCTTGAGTCTCACTTTCCTCATCTGTAAAATGGGAGTAACAATACCTGCCCTGTCTTCCTCTCAAGGATATTATGAGGATCTAACGAGATAATGTAAAAATGCACTGTATACTCTAAAGGGTTCAAAAAACAAATAGTCTCTTATTGGTTAAAAAGAAAGAAAGAAAAAAGAATACCAGAAACCTCAACTCTATGGAATAAAAGCTAACACTGTGTGTTTACCACATGCCAGGGACCGCTCCACATCCTACCCACTTATTCCAATCAACCATCCTAGGCTTAATGAGAGGTCCTCCAGGTCCTCCAGTGTGGAGGACGAAAGCTGATAGTAACAGCACTTGCTGGAGCCTCCTATGTGACAGCCTAGAAACTGCCCAGCAGACACCCCACTAGGTGGCCATGGTGAATAGCAGTGTGCCACTACGGTGATATAGTCAGTATGTTAGTTCCCTGGGGCTGCCATAAAAAATTACGGCAAACTAGGTGGCTTAAAACAACGTAAATCTATTCTCTCACAGTCCTGGAGGCCAGAAGTCTGAAACCAAGGTGTGGGCAGGGTTTGTTCCCTCTTGGGAATTCAGAGGGAGAATCAGTTCTTCGCCTCTTCTACCTTCTGGCGGCTGCTGGTTTCCTGGTGTCACTTGGCTTATAGAAGCATCACTTCAATTTCTGACTGTCTTCACGTGGCATTCTCCTCTCTCTCTCTTTCTCTCTCTCTCTCTCTCTCTTCGCTTCTTATAAGTACACCAGTCATCAGATTAGGGCCACCCTAATCTGGGACGATCTCATCTTAACTAAGTACATCTGCAAAAACACCACTTCCAAATAAGGTCACTGCTATGGACTGAAATGTGTCCTCCCAAAATTCAGATGTCGAAGCTGAAACCCTCAATGTGACTATATTTGGAGATAGGGTCTTTAGGAAGTAATTAAAGTTAAATGAGGTCATAAGAGTGGGACCCTGATCTGGCGGAACTGGTGTCCTTACAAGGAGAAAAAGAGACACCAGAGCTCTCTCTCTCCACCATGTGAGAACACAGTGAGGAGTGGGCTGTCTGCAAGCCGGGAATAGAGTCCTCACCAGAACCTGGCCATGCTGACACCTTGATCTCAGACTTCAGCTTCCAGAACTGTAAGAAAATAAACTTCTGCAAATTAAGTCCCCTAGTCCATGGTATTTTGTTATGGCAGCCTGAGCTCAGTCAGCTAAGACAGTCACATTTGCAGATTCTGGGGAGACATGAATATGGGGAGACACTATCACCCCAGTATAGACAGTGAACCCCATTAGCTTTTTTCTTCAGAGTCTAGGCAGGCAGAGGAGACGGTGAGTTACTTAGAAAGATCTTTACGGATATTTAGAACAGAAAGTCTCATTTACCTGAAAAAGTACTTTCCAGGGACTCTCTTGTTTCTGGTGATGAAAAACAAATGAGGAATTTCTGTCATAATGAGAATAATGGCTCTTCTTACAATTAACCGATGAGGGGTAAAATTTGGTTTAGAAATGTTTGCCTTCTGTGTGTTCGCAATTTTTCTGGTTTGGGAATGTTATTTTTGTGGAAGCCTAGTGCTGCTGCCTCTGCACATGCCCTCATTATCCCATTCTTGTGTGGACATATGGCTCAGAAAGTTTAGAAAATACTGCCCAATTTGTCTAAATACCAACTCATGGCCTAATTCGCCATGGAGCCCATTGTGCTGGGAGAACACAGCTGGATAACCTTATCAACACTGGCCAAAGGAGTGCCCGGCAGGTCAAATGCTCATCCAGAGCTCGTATTTGCCTTGCCACAGGTCGGGTGCACATTTGGAATGAGCGGGTTGGTGAGGGAATTTGAGGGGTTGGAGGGTGGCAGGTGGGAAGAGAGAGCTCCTATATTCCTGACCTCTACATAAATTCAAAACATGTAGCCAACTTTCCCACTCCAGAAAATTTGAAAAGAGTATTTTTTTCCTCTGGAATCTTTCCTTCCCATTCCAGGATGGTTCCCATAGCTCGTATTTTTAAGGCACAGGATTCAGAAAATCGTTGAACTAATGTTTTCCTCCGGGGTGGAACTGGTGCTCCTTTCTTAAATTCCACCTCCCGTTCACCTAGAGAACAAAAGAAGGATGCACAGGCTGAGAGTCTGTCACTGACTGTTATCCTTCTTGGACTAGCTGAACTAGGGCACAGGGGAGCATTCAGATAATTTAATTAATAAACACTTTATAACAAAGCACTACAATAATATAGAGAGACTACATCTCATTAGAAACTCATTAATTCAATCACTGAACGTTAATTGAGCGCTTGCTGTGTGCCAGGTTCTCTGCGCTGAGAGAAAAAGAGTGAAGCCATGATTCCATCTCTAAAGGAACTCAAAATTGGGTAGCAGGGCCACACAGCTTCACTTCTTACTAGCTGTAGGGCCTAGAATAACTTACTTTACCCCTGAGGCCTCAGTTTTCTTGTCCATACAATGGAGCTGTCAATATAATACCTTTAGTATAAAATTGTTATGGGGAGTAAATGGACTAAAATTAAGGTAACACTTAGAACAGTTTCTGGCCAGGGGTTGAGAGAGGGACCTTAGGGAAATACATCCTACAATGATATCCCCTTAAAGGTATAACCTGCCTTCAGGCAAAAATGCTTGTGAAGGTGAGCAGGAGAAGTTTCAGTGAAGAGGGGTGCAGCTGAGCACGGCTTCACAGAAAGGGTCCACGTGGGTGAGGGGGTCCAGGAACTAGCCTCAGGTTGACCCCACTAGCTCACAGCTTCAGAAGACCTGTGCTCCCTCATCTCTAAACTGATCTGTGTCCATGCTTGCAGAATTGTCTGGAAGGCATTTGGGTCCCTGGATTTAAATCCTTTCTACTGTTTGAGTATTTCACCATGAGCATGCTTTGCTTTGATACCATTTACTCAAGACGATGTGCTAGCTAATATCTAAAGGTCCTTTTCCAGCTAAAGTGTGTTCTACAGCTTCTGTCAATCATGTCTAGTTCCCACATCCACTCACATGCAGCACAGGTGGTGTGTGAGCCTGGGTTAGAAAATGGAAAAGCTAGGCAACGTGAGCCTACAAACAAACTTCATTCTCTCCATGCTCTCTCCACATGGTGCATGTTTCTCAGGCTGGGGAACAGAAGGTGTGTTTTTCCAGGGGTCACATCAGCTAAGAAAAAGAGGGAGTGTTACCGTGCAGAGCCGCGGTGCGCGCCGTCCAGGTTTCCCCATGGCACGCGCTCTACGGCACATGGGTCTCATCTCTCAGGATCTCCATGGACTGTGAGCCTCTTAAGGGCAGGTGCTGTATCAATCAGGCATTGATGCCTCCGAGACCAGCGGAACGTCTGACATGAGATAGGTGTTGAGGAAATAATACTCAAGGAGCAAGCAATGCCAGGCCACCAGGACGCTCTGGGACTCGGGGTAACCTGACAACCCAGGTAGAGCTGAGATTTTCCCTCCCAGGGTCTCAAGCCTCTGCCTCTGAGAATGGAGCTACTCTTGGGAAGACCTTGACCTCGCTCACTGCAGGGTCTGCCCCAGGCCAGGGGCTGCAGGGAGGTGGCATCGCTGGGGGTGAGCCTGTGCCCACCAATTCCTCCTCAGTAAGGCACAGACTTCTCTTAGGGCCTGGAAAGCTCTGGGCAGGTGGTCTAAGAAGCCATGAAGAAGAGGCCTGCTGGCACCCACCTCCAGAAAGGCCCCATCTGCTTTTCTGGGGGAAATCCAAATTTGTTATTTCTACCTCTTCACCTCTTTTGAAGCCATTGAGAGAAAAAAAGGGCAAAACGTCTAGGTGTGCAAGTCTATGTTCTAGAACAAATGACTATATGGTTTCCATTGGCTGTGGAGGAAAGAAGAGGATCTGGAGAGAGTGGAGGTCTCGGTTCCACTCCTGGCCCTGCCATGAACTTCCCGGGTGTTTGGGGGGAATCATTTAACGTTTCAGGGCCCATTTCTCCATCTATTAAATGAAAAAGTCACCTTAAGTACATCCAGATAATGGAATATTATTCAACATCAAAAATAAATGAGCTATCAAGCCATGAAAAGACATGGAGGAACTTAAATGCATATTACTAAGTGAAAGAAGCCAATCTGAGAAGGTTACATACTGTATGATTCCAATTATATGACATTCTAGAACAGGCAAAACTATGGAGACAGTGAAAAGATCAGTGGTTGCCAGGGGTTGTGGGGTGGGAGGGATGAACAGGCAAAACACAGAGCATTTTTAGGGCAGTGAAAGTATTCTGTATAATATATCCATCCATAAAGATGGACCATGTCATTGTACAGTTGTCTAACCTATAGCATCTACAACACCAAGAGTGAACCCTAATATAAACTATGGACTTTGGGTGATTATGATGTGTCAAGTAGGTTCATCAACTGTAACAAATGTGTTATCTGGTGAGGGATGTTGGTAATGGAGGAGGCTGTGTGTGTATCGGGGCAGGGGGTATATGGGAATCTCTATCTTCCTCTGCTTTGCTGTGAGTCTAAAACTGCTCTAAAACAACAAAGTCTTGGGAAAAAAAGTCACGTTGATGATGTCTAAGACAGCTGCAGCTATAATTTCTGGTGCTCTCAATCTCCAAAAGGTGCCACTATTTCCAAAGAAGCCTATTGGGTGATTGGTGCCATCCCCTCTGCATTTCTCTGCAGTTCTCTTCCTGGGGCTTTACCAAGGGACTCTAATATGTAAATGCTCCCTTTTCTTGTTGTCCAACATGCTTATCTGATTCAACTCCAATTGCAACTAAGAAGAGTCATAGCGAGTTAATTATACTCAGTTTCTGCCTCAAAAAAACCTGATAGGGTTTCAAATGCAAAATTACAAAAAGAGTTCAGACGTCAACGTGGCCAAACCATATGTCCTGTATTACCAGCTTGTGTTCTGCATATCTACTCTGTGATCAGATTTTTAAAATTGATTGCAGTTTTTGTGGACTGCAATAAAATCTGCAGATTACATAAAATTGGGATGTTTTGTATTTAGTTGCCAAGGAAAGTTCTCCTTAATCGAATAAAGTAATTGCAAACAGATCTTTTCTGTTACTTTTCTTTCAAAGATTGTTCATCTCTTTATAACTTCATGCATTCGTAAGCCCCCAGCAAGAATAACATGGTACAGATAATAATATTTACTTGCAAATGAACTTTCTGCCATCTAACCAAGATTTTGAAGGTAAAAATCACATGACACGCAGTTTTCCTGAACCTGAAACTGGGAAAACCTTCAGCTAGTACATCAAAACATCTGAGGGCCGGCCCCGTGGCTTAGCGGTTAAGTGCACGCACTCCGCTACTAGCGGCCCGGGTTTGGATCCCGGGTGCGCACTGACACACCACTTCTCCCACCATGCTGAGGCCGCGTCCCACATACAGCAACTAGAAGGATGGGCAAATATGACATACAACTATCTAATGGGGCTTTGGGGGAAAAAAGGGGGAGGATTGGCAATAGATGTCAGAGCCAGTCTTCCTCAGCAAAAACAGGAGGATTAGCATGGATGTTAGCTCAGGGTTGATCTTCCTCACAAAACAAATAAATAAATAAATAAACCTTTAAAAATAAATAAATAAAAACATCTGAGATGTGGAAGTTTTCATTAATTTGCATGAGCAAGCATGCATTCTCCCAATTTGCGTTTGAATTAATTTTTTCATAACTCTAGTGGCAAAGTTGGAGGAGATCCACTCTATTTCTTCAGATCCCTTTGCATCCAACTTATATTTCTTACATCCTTTAGAACATGTAATGTAATCATTAGGAGAGGGAAGTTGGTAAGTCAAAATAATAATTCCTCTTCACCTTAACTAATTCCTCGGTAGATATGGGATTCTTTTGGCTTTGGCTGCAACTCTATTTATAGACCCATGAAGTATTCTTGTTCTCACCCATACGTCCCACTCCATTTCTTCAATGATATGTAGAAAAGGATGTGGCATCTTCTTCAAGTGTGGAAAGAGATACAGCTCCCATTGATCATTTGGAAAGAATATGTCAGTCACCCAGACATGGGGATCATGTCCCACTGTTCCTCACATCTCAGATCTTTATGGAACTAAATATAGGGTCTCCCCCAGTGCCTCCAAAACCCCATACTTTCCCTCACTTCAATGATATTCCAGCCTTGTTTTCAATTCTCTCACTTGCATCCGAATGAGACGGACTTCTGTATTCTCCCCTACCTCATGTCCCCACTCCAATTCTTCACATTTTGTTCAATAACCTTTTGTTGCCTGTCCCTTTATTCCAGCCATAAGGGATCCTGACTTGTATCCAAACTCATCAAGAGTCACCTACTTCAACATCTAAGCGTTGCCCATGTTTGTGGTCAGTCACTTCAACCCCCATATTTGTCTACTGCACATTTCAGGTCCCGTAGTGCCCACATGTACCCTGGATTTCCCGTCTGCTCAGTGCAGCCCACCCACTTTCACAAAGTTCGATGCAACAATTTTAACCATCAACACTGTCTTCTTGCATGTGTGACTTTCTGATACCTGTGTTTCTTTTTTTTTCCTTTTCCTTCATGTTCTCTTACTCAATTATCCAAGTTTTTGTTTTGTTGTTGTTACCTCACCAGGTCCGTTTGCCCACAGCCCAGAAAGCCAATCACAGAGACGACAAGATTGCGGCAGAGAGAGTGTTTATTAAGCACAAGGCAGCCAAGTGAGAAAATGGGAGAATGAATCTCAAATCCCCTTCCCCAAAAATAGGGACTGAGGGATGTTTATGGGGTAGAGGGCAAGGTGGTCTGAAATGGTGGGAGGTGAGGAGAGATGAGGTAATTGATGATCTGTGCTAGCATAATCAGGCTTCATGCTTCTTTATGGGACACATGTTCACAGAATGGGGGCATTAGCATGCCCTGAGGGTGGAGCTCCAACCTCTTGATGTCAAAAGGTTACGTCTGTGTGGGGGTTGGTGGTCTCAATCTGGCCTGAAGTGGACAAGGGGTTCAATTCCTAAAAAAATAGCTCAAACACCTATTACCATGGTGACCCCAACTCCAGGGGGATGTTACCTATAGGAACCTAGAGGCAGTCAGAGGGCATATTGCCTAAACAGCACAGTTAACAATGGGTAAGTTTATCATGCAGATTTAAGTACTCACCTTCTGTTCTGATAAGTTTCTAGGTAAGGCCATTCCCCCCTTCTTCGTGGTACAGGGAAGAAGATACCTTTACAAATGGAGATTTCCTTTACAAATGTAAATGTCTCTTACAACGGGCAACCAGAACTAAGAATGGGCTTAGCAAGGACCCTCCAGGTACCCAGAGACGTCTATGGTGATGGGCTGTTCTGGGGGCAGGCCTCCCATCCCAAACTCCTTTGGTCAGTTAGTGGGGGTGGGGGCCAGAGTGTCTTTCAGGCAGAGACATATTTTGAGATGGCCAATTCTAATCCCCCATAGTTACTAGCCGCTTAATCATCAATGGCTAACTGTTTGCTGGTTTCATTCTGTTGTGTTTTTGTGATTCCTTTGATCAGTCTATGTCCACATTCAGGGGCCAGTCTTGCTCCTTTCATTGACTGGACAATCTGTGAGGAGTGGGGGGCAGGGAATGGGGGGGACTCTATCTTCTTTCCTTCTAGGTCCCCACACAGCCTCATTGACTGCTCTGCACACCAACATCAAGATGTTAAGATCCACACAAAACACATTCTTGTAGCTAATAAATTATCAGTCTCTAGAGTTCATGATCTCATGCATGTTCCAGAGTTTGCCTTATTAGTGGTGTTAGACCCAAAATAACTGAAATAAAAAAAATAAATACATTGAGGGCCTTCTACATATCAGGTTTTGAAATATGCAATAGAAACCAAGGAATGTGTCCCAAGTCATTATAGTCCTGAGTGTCATGTTTCTTATTACACACAATCCACATTTTGGGAATTATTTGCTTCAGGAAAAGTCATTCATTCATTCCACAAATATTGATTAAGCAATTGCTATAAGTTGGGCAGTGTGCTAAGTGCCAGAGATCCAAAGATACAGCCCTACCCTTCAGTAAGTCTCGACAGACATGCTTGAACCTAAAGGTTATAAGGTAAATTGTCACTTCAGTCAGGGAGGTACAAACAAAGTGACTGGAAGATGATGGCGGTGCTCAGAAGTGTCAAGAAGTGATGTGTAGAGGAGGTGGCATTTGAGCTGAGACTTGTGGACAAACAGGAACAGACTGGATGTACAAGTGAGAAAAGGCATGGAAGGCAACAGGAAAGGCATAAAATTACTCAAATCTCATCAGTTGGTCAACCTCACATTCTGAAACAAGATTTCCCATGAGGACGCCCGTGTAGCTCTGTGCCTGGTGATTCTCAGATACCTAATTAGCTGCGTTTTCAGTTGTTTCATGTTCAGTTTATATTAATGCTGAAACCAGATCACTAAGTCTCTGGCTCTGGCTTCTCTGAACATTCCTGAAAATTGCATTTAATAAATTGTAGGCCTTTAGTGTCCCTGTACTGCTCGTTTCAGTTACTTCAGTAACAGTAATATTTTCCTTGTTAGGTATTTTATATATATATATATTTATATATATATATATATATATATAGAGAGAGAGAGAGAGAGAGAGAGAGTGTGTGTGTGTGTGTGTGTGTGTGTGTGTGTGTGTGTGTGTGAGGAAGATCAGCCCTGAGCTAACATCCATGCTAATCCTCCTTTTTTTGCTGAGGAAGACCGGCTCTGAGCTAACATCTATTGCCAATCCTCCTCCTTTTTCCCTTTTTTTTCCCCAAAGCCCCAGTAGATAGTTGTACGTCATAGTTGCACATCCTTCTAGTTGCTGTATGTGGGACGCGGCCTCAGCATGGCCAGAGAAGCAGTGCGTTGGTGCGCGCCCGGGATCCAAACCCAGGCTCCAGTAGCGGAGCGCGTGCACTTAACCGCTAAGCCACGGGGCCGGACCGGTATTTTACATTTTTCAACACTAGATATCCCAGATCCTAGTCAGGGGAAATAAGCTAATCCAGTGATGTGTCATTACCGAGAGGTGGAGAGTTGGTTTTGTCCATTAAATGTCTCTTGAATTATTGCATGTTCTTTCATTGTTTAAATATTTCAGCATTTCTCAGTGAGAATCCTGTTGGTGAGCAGACAGGCACAGAAGTTGGTCTGTCTGGATCAAAGCTCACTGCCCTTCGCTGGCCTTGGGACTTGGACAGGTCTCATAATCTCTTTGAACCTCTGTGTCACCATCTGTAAGACAGGACACTAAGAGTGCTGGCCACACAGTAACTTTGTGAGCATAACATGAGTTTACTCACGCGAAGCTCTTAGAACCGTGCCTGAAATCTAGAAGGTGCTCAATCAACACTGTCAGTTACTTTATTTTCTTTATTAAGACAAACAACATAGATTTATTTTTTCAAGATTGAAGTATTTCATATTAACCTGTCCTACTTTATGGGCAGGGAGCTGTCACAGACTCTTAATGATCCAATGTCATGCCGAACAGACACACCAGCCTTACCACGTGAAGACTGTGGTACAAGAAGTGTGCGTTTAGGGAGGGATTTGGGTTTAATCCATGCCTCCCTGACCTCATCTCACTCCCAAGACTCTTACCCTGGATAATGGGGTACCATATTCTACGGTGGGCACCTGTGTGGTTTTTTCTTCCAACACCAACCAACTCTCAGATACTGACTGGATGTCCAACATTTCAGTCCTACCCTGACACAATCCAGAGCTAGTGCAGACCTGACAGGTTAAGGGCTCAGTCCACAAGACTGCCCCACTTCAGACGCCAGCTGTTAGTGGGGTGCCCAGGCTACCCACACTTCTGCCCGGCCAACTACAAATTTGGTGGTTCTCATGACACCCTCCTCAGGTTCGAAAATTCACTGGAAGAAGTTGCAGAAATCAAGAAAGCACTTGATTTGAGTTTACCAGTTTCTTATAAAGGATACAACTCTGGAACAGCCAAACAGAAGAGATGCATAGAGCATGGTATGAGGTTTGGGAGACAAGGCAGAGCGTTCATGTCCTCTCCAGGTGCACCCCCTCCCAAAACTTGGTTGTATTCATCAACCTGGAAACTCCCCAAGCCCGTCATTTAGGGACTTTTATGAAGGTTTCATTACGTAGGCAGGATTGATTAAATCATTAGCCATTGTTGATTGCATTCAACTTCCAGCCCCTCTCTCCTCCCTGGAGGTCCAGGGTGGGGCTGAAAGATCTAACCCTCCAATCATGCAGTTGGATTTTTTTGGTGATCAGCCCCCATCCTGAGGCTATCTAGCCCTCCACCCCCCCGCCCAGGAGTCATCTCAAGCATAGAAAAGACCAAGTGTTCTAGGAGCTCTAGACCAAATATTTATTTTGTGTTGTACCACAGTATCTCAGTCCTTAAAGGTGTGGTCTTGTCCATGTTGAGGTGACATGAGTGGAAGGGTGGAGAAGAGCATGGTGGAGGGCGGAGGGCCAGGACACAGAACACTCTCCTGACTCTGCCCTGGAGGAGCCTCGGGTGTCACCTTGGGCATCGCACTCACCTCCCCTGGTTTGTTTCCTCGTGTGTCAAAGGAGCAGCTGAATTCAACCGTAACCGGGATGATTCATCTCTCCTTTCCTGAGTGCCTCCTATGTGCAGACACCCCACTGCCTGCTATATAAGAACTCTTTCTAACCCTCACAACAACTCAGCTCTGTGGCTATAGCTATCTCGACTTAGGAGAAGAAGAAAAAGAAGTTCAGAGAGGTGAGGGGTCATGGTCAAGGTCACCCTGCTTGTAAGTGGAGTTCAAACTCCGCCAGCAAAGACTTCCTGTTTCTGTCACATGCACAATTCACTAATGAACCTTCCAACTTGGAAACACAACATCATCTTCAACAAGTAACACATGAGGAGCATTCACATGTGCCTTCCCCTGGGCCCCCTCTCCACACTGCTTCCTCGTCAAATTTTGTCAAAGATTATCCCTTACTAGCTTTCCCAGACTTTGTCCTCACTCGTGTTTTTTCCCAAAACTTTTTGTTAACAGCAATTGAACAAATAACGGCAAGAATTTATTTTGCCCACCTTTTCAATCAAGAGGAAGGTGCTCCTGTGGCATGTTGATTTCCTGTGAACAAGCACGGTTGCCGGGATGTGTGACGCCTTTGACTCGTCACACAATCCACCTGAGGATGACCATAGGGCTGCCTGGGCACTGGATTCCAGTCACAGAAGACTGGGGGCTCTTTCTAGCCAAGGGTATTTCACCGCGTGCAGCCTCCTGAGTTGCTGACCAGCTGTCTGCTCCAGGCCCTGCAAACATCCACTTCATCAGCTCTTTCATCTGCCTGAGGTTTCTGAGCATTTCCTAATTCAAAATCCAGCGGAGGCCTTTCATTCTCTTGTGAACTCACCAAACTCCTAACAGTGCTCCTGCCCGGGACTGACCAGGTTCTGCCACATAAAGGCCACTTTACTCAAAGGACCCTTGTCCTCTGTTTGTTTTCTGGCACCACGTCCTGAGCCTATTTTACAAATGACAATTTTTCTATGTCTCCTAAATGTTCAGACACACTGGGATAAAAGTGAAATGTTTTTGCAGAATTTACTAGAAGAGCTAGAGGCCTCAGACATTGAAATGTCCCTGTGTCTCCTTGACCATTTCTGAGCTGATCTAGGAGGGAATGGAGACTGTTGCCACATCAGGAGCACACACTGGTCTGAACTAGAAACTGGGATAATTATTTGAAAAGAAAGTTTAAGTGTGAACATGCCATGCGGTCATTGCCCAAGCAACTGGTCATCAATAATCAATGAGAATTTCCTGCCAACACTCTCCTCTCAGGACGGCATGTGATTCTAGGACGTACGATCCACCCTGTTGACAACCAGCCCAGGGTTAGTTCAGTGCCTTCCATGGCTCACTCCGCCCTGTCCGTCCTGTGGGTCCTGCAGAGCCCAGTGTTCACACCCACTGTCAACAGTGAGGGCATGGGGTGAAGGGCCATGATCACTTTATTTTGATCCCCATATTAGAACACATTCTTGTCTACACTTGCTGACATGAATCCATATATCTCTGCCTAGGATGTTTTTACGCCACTAAATCACTTTTTCCTCTGATTCTGAAAGGATTTGAAGCAACTTCATCAAAAGCACACAGTGAAGCGAGGATAAAGTTAATGAAATGAAGGTAGAAAATCAGAATGAGAAAGGAGAAGGAAGACACACAGAAAACAGCAATGGCTTCACTTTAATAATATTGTGTCCTTACTTTGTTTTAAGTGAAAGGTTGCTTACATGAAATAGTCATTTTATTCTATTTATTTTTTTTGCTGAAGAAGATTCACCCCAAGCTAATCTCCGCTGCCTACCTTCCTCTATTTTGTATGTGAGCTGCCACCACAGCATGGCCACTGACAGACGAGTGGTGTAAGTCCGTGCCCAGGAACTGAACCCGGGCTGCCAAAGCAGAGTGTGTTGAACTTAGCCACTAGGCCACCAGGGCTGGCCCAGGAAATAGTCATTTTAAAAAACAAACTTAATTCGGTTAAAATTGTCAAAAAGGAGCCCATTATGCCATTCAGTGTCATCTCTACGATACTGAATGTAAGAAATGGCTTCTCAAATTTATTGCCAAAATAATTTTGTCTACTCAAATTGGTTGTTCCCTTTTTTCCGGTGTTTTAAAAAAAATTAGGTATTTTTTTCTTGTTTTTCCTCTGGCTGCCAGGAAGCACAGAGCTAAATCTAGCGCTTGTGCCCAGCAACTGTACAAATATCACTCAGCATCCAAATACATCTTTCCTCCTTGCTAGGTCTGATTTGATTAAAGGACAAGTCTACTGCCTGTAGACATGGTACTAAGAACACTTTGGGGGTAATATAACAAAATCACTGACCAATCGTGACTTACAAAGACATTTTATTATTTCACGGGAAATAAGACTGGATAGAGCTGGTACCAGGGTTGGTTCTGGGGCTCAACAAACTTACCAAGGAAGCAGAACCTTTCCCCACAGTCCCCAAGAAGAGTTCTTGTTACGTCCCATGGGCCAAAATCAGGTGACATCACGAGAATTACTGAAAAGGAGAAAGAGATAGCCAGAACTTAGTCAAATTACAACAGATACCCTGGTTCTACCACATATAGGACGAAAAAATAATAGTGATGGTACAAATCATTAAAATGTAGATAGTGTTTATCATGAGCTAGAAGAAATTATAAATACTTGCACTATCAATTCATTGAATTCTTTTAACAGCTCTCTGAGGTTGTTAATCCTCAAGTTAGGGATTTGGAAGCAGGCACAGAGAGGTTAGACCACCTGTCCAAGGGCACATGGCTAAGGAGTGGCTGAGCTGGAACCCAGGCAGCTTGAGAACATTGTGCATCCGGCCTCCCTGAGCACCTCGAACTTTTCTATAAATGCCATTTCTTACAATTTGGCTTTTGAGAGGCCATAGGTAAAACATAATTTGAGATTCAAAGGACCCTGTGTCTACTTAATAGAAAGATGAGCTTTTTGAGCTGACTTAGCTGAATGATTATAGAACCTCTGGTTGTGTAGATGAGAAAACTCCTCTGAAAGTGGAAGCAACTTGCTCACAACCAGTAAACTGACAGAAGTGGGATTAGAACCTGGGTTTCTGTCCACTAACCAGCTGACCTGAATATATTTCACTAGTATTTTCCCTCCATCTTACTCCCTTGAAGCCGCCATTTTCTTTTCCCCTTCACCCCGCCACCATCTGAGTGGACAAGCATGCATTGTAGCGTGTACAACAGCAGGGCATTGTGTGCATTTTACAACGGATGCCCAGGAAAAAAGTGCTGTGGATTATTTGGTGCCATCAGCTCAGACCCAGGCTGCTACTGGCCTGCACATGAGGAGGAGCCATGCTCACTGTGACAGTGTAGCACAGTGAAAAACAAAAACCAGCAAACGAACTCAAGGCATTGGGTCTACTCTGTGCTGGTCACAACCCCTCTCAGTCTCAGTTTTCAATGTGTAAAATGGGATTAATATACCCCACAAGAATTGTGAATAAATGAGATGATTTGTGTGAAAGCATTTTCTAATTATAGAGTAAGTCACAAATTCATTTTTATTATTACACAAGTACAGACTTTGGAAAATCATAAGTATGTTCTAAATCAGCTTATAGACATTTGGATTTCACTCATCAAAATACACTGAAACTTGGTCACACACTCTGGACTGGCAGCAATTCACCGATGGCGATGGCAATGAAGAGAAGTCAGGGCTTACAAGCTGGGGGGCTTCAGTGGACATTTGACTTGGCGGCAGCAGATGTCATCATGCCCTGTCTAGGTGACAGTGCAGTAGAACCTAGGAAGTGCACCCTAAAGCTATGTGTAGGATGCTGCTCTTCTATGAAAACTTCCCTTGGGAACAATTCTAGGGCCTGGTTTTAACTGACTTATCTTACCAACTTCATTTAGAGCCTCTGATTCTAATACCAACAGCAAAGCTAGCTATAAGCAGGACAGCATTGCGTTAGGAAAGAATGGTACATGTCCAGTCTCGACAATGGTGATAATACAGCTAGAATTAATTGAGTACCACGTGCCTGGCACTGTGGTAGGTGCCATATCCAAATTACCTCTTCCTACAGAAGGATAACTTGGAGAGTCCCCTGCCTCTTGATATTTTCTCTAGATCATTGGAATTTAACTCCGTTCATTCTTCCATTACTTTATTCAAATAATTATTTTTGAAGGTATATTATATGTCAGATACCACTTGCAATGCCTCCAAAGTGTAAAAGGTAGCTAAAATATGTGACCTTCTTACCAATCTCTTCAGAAGATCAGGAAGCATGTTATGGTAGAAAGAGCTCAAGACAGAAGTCTGGAGATGCCATTTCTATCTCTATTGGCTCTACCAATGGCAGTGTGGCCTTTCTTGGTGGAAGGCCCTTCTCTGAGCCTCAAATCCTTCCTCCATAAAATATAAGTACCTAATAAACTCTTCTCCAAATCCCCCCAGTACTGACCATCTCTGGGACTAGCCCCTGGAAGAGATGTTTGGTTTTGGGCTCCACAAAAGAAATCCTAGTGCAGGGACGGGCATGGCCAAGGAAAGCAGAGTCTTTTGCTGCTGTTACTGCTGCTGGTGACGATGAAGACATTCACACTTCATGTGCCACATAGTCTTGTCATGGATAAGCGTGGTGTGAGCCAGCGTCTCTGGAGACTTCTGGCTCCTGTCCATCAGGCTCAGAAGGAATTCAGCAACTGGGGAGAACAACTCATGACTTGAAATCAGAACCTGCTGCTAACCCGGCAAGACCTCCATCCAAAGGCAAGAGTGTAATTGAGGGACGCTGGGACTTTTCATAATCAATAGGGACAAAATTTCCACTTTCTTCCCAGCCCTTGAGTCAGCAAATCTTCAGCAGAGTCAATGTTGTCTGTTATCGAAGTATTTCCTCATCTGCAAGCATCAGCATATATCACACATAGCCCCCCTGGCGTGTGCATGAATGCACACACACACGCATGCATATACACATACACTCATGGGTGCACACACACATACGCACACACACGATCATTGAACAATGCCAGCTATTGTTTCTGAATTGGTTGGTGACACATCAGACCCTCCAGGATGCAAACTTTGCCTTACACACTGGCAAACTCTGGTGACTATGAAAAGAAAACCTAATCTGTACTTTTTTCTTTACTTGGGCTCAACTTTTCATTTACACAAAAAAGAAACAAATAGCTTGAGTGCTAGAGATTTTCACTGTAACTGTCAAAAAATATCCCAGAGTGAAAATATGCTATATCAGTCTAAAGAAGTGTCCCAAATACTGACGGACTTATGTTGAAAGCACTAGATTTTTAAAATCTATTTATATGCCTAATTGTACAGGCTAATGATGGTAAAACATAATAAAGGCTAAATTGGCCCTTGGAGTGACTGCACTTTCAAGTTGCTAAAACCTGAATGCTAGGTCTGGTCAACCTGCTAGATTTCTGCTACTAGTTACCAAACTGGAACATGATAGGTGGCAAAACCAAACCCAAACCAAACACAAATCTTTGATTGTTGGTCTCTGTTAAAGGCTCCAAATGTCTCTTTAAAGCCACAAGTGTACATCTGTACTAAAATGTCAGGCAGGCAACTTGCTAGTTGTAATTTTAGAAGCCTTAGGTTGTGTAATTCTTTTAAGAGAAACTGCACGACACAGTGTTATAATCAAGGTTCTGAAGAGCAAGAAGACCTCCCTGAGTCAGGCCTTGACCAACAGGCAGAGCATGCAGAGGGTATCGTGTCTAGGTCAGGTTGGGTGTGGGAGGAGCGTGATGGGAATGTCACAAGACAAGGTCACGACAAGGGCAGCTGTAGCTGACATTTGGGAACACTCCCTGCACTCTGCCACCATTCTTCTCATTTCACCTTCACAATAACCTTAGAGATAGGTGTTGTCAGTATCCCCATTTCACAGGCGAGAACATTGAAGCTTATAGCCCTAAGTACTTTCCCAAAGATGGTGTCTACTAAATAGTAGAGGGGACCCATGACTCCAGATTGGCCTCACATGCCCAGTCTCTTGCTCCATGGACGCCTTCAGGGTGCTTCATGCCTTCAGCCAGGCCAGGGTTTGTGCTGCATGGACATAAGGCGGACAGAAGTGAGCCCCAAGGGATGAAATTGGATGTTAAGAACAGGTAAGGAAGGGCTTTCTCCACCACGGTAGGGATTTATTGTGTAGTTACTGTGTATGTTTGTGTCTCCCAAAAATTGATATGTTGAAGCCCTAACCTCCAATGTGATGGTACTTGTACGTGGGGCCTTTGGGACATGATTAGTTTTGGATGAAGTCATGAGGCTGGTGCCTCCGTGGTGGTATTAGTGCCCTTATAAGTTGAGGAAGAGACCCCGGAGTTTCTCTGTCTCTGCCACGTGAGGACCAGCAAGAAAGCAGTCATCTGCAAGCCAGGAAGAGGGCCCTCACCAGGAACCGAATCTGCTGGCACCTTCATATTGGACTTCCAGCCTCCAGAACTGTGAGAAATAAATGTCTATTGTTTAAGCCACACAGTCTGTGGTATTTTGTTACAGCAGCCCAAGCTGACTAAGAAAGTAGTCAGTAAGAACATTGGATGGATTTTAAGTCAGGTGGTATCATGATAAGATTATACTGACAGACAGATATTCCTAATTTTAAAAGAGAAAACCACACTTTTTAATTTTATTTATTTATATAATTATAGGCATTGACAAACGTTTTCTGCAAAGAGCCAGAGAATAAATATTTTAGGCTTGGCAAGAGATATACAGTTTCTGTCTTGTGGGCCAGAGGCCGTGGTTTGCCGACCTCAATATAATAGAATAATTTTTCTAAAAGAAACCTATAGTTTCTCAAAGACTAGCTTTTGTTTGCTGGGTAAACATCCAAGTGATTATTTTTTACCGGAAATTTATTTAGGTGTCGCCTTAGTACAAATATAATTAATTAGGCACAGATATGGATAACTTCTTTGTTACAGTCTGTTAGAGCATCCTTGTGCAGGAACTACAATAAAAAATGATCTATTGGGGCTGGCCCAGTGCTGTAGCGGTTAAGCGCGCACCGACGCACTGATTGTCAAGCCGTGCTGTGGCGGCGTCCCATATAAAGTGGAGGAAGATGGGCATGGATGTTAGCCCAGGGCCAGTCTTCCTCAGCAAAAAGAGGAGGATTGGCGACAGATGTTAACTCAGGGCTGATCTTCCCCAGAAAAAAAAAAAAAAAGGATCTATTGCTGTTAAAAAAAAAATAAAGCAATGCTCACGCATTAAGCACCTCTCAAATGCGAAGCATGATGTGAGGGGAGCCTCAACTCCTGAGGGGCTGCAGCCTAATTTTATAGAAGCCAACAACACATATTAGAGCCTCATAGTAGTTTCATTTTATAAAAAGAAATAAGAGAAAAAAAGATCCCACATGGGAAATGTTGTGGCCACAAGAATGTGGTTTCCCTTTTCTCTGTCACTTTATATCTAAAAGTAGGTATTGCTGTTGGCCCAGCTTCAAAAACTTCTTATCTCACATGAAGACTTCAGCACCCCCTACTCCTCCCCAGCCCTCCCCAGACAAATAACTGCCCTATATTTTCAGCAACTATCGAGGTTATTTTTCTTGCCTTAGGTCATAGAATCACTTTCTCATCTGTATATGTGACCTACATGTTAGAAAGAGGGGAACTAGTTTTCATTTCCCACTTTAAGGCATTTCACCTTTTTTGACCTGTGTATTCCTTCCAACAAATTTATGAGGTGGTCACCCTTGCCCCAAATTTACAGATAATGAATTTGAACCTGAGAGACCTTCGAGGTCACACATTCGGTGTGACGGCTGAGTACAAGATTTGAACCCAAATCATACATTCCAACATCTGCATCCTTTTCACCACACCAGACTCTTTCTCGGATACTTCACACATTTATCAAAGCTCTTCTCTCCAACTCAAAACAACCTACCAACTCCAGCAAGCAGAATCTCAGTTGTCAGGTTTCTCCTTGGCGTTGTTCCTCAGTCAGAAGTTCTGTCCCTCCCACCCCCAACTGCAAAGCACCCTGAGCATGAGGGGCAGTCTCTGAAGGGATCAGGGAAGGGCTCCTCCAGGGACAGTCCTCTAAAGTGCACAGTCAGAGCTAGGACATGGCAGGGCAGTAGAGGCTGGGGGTAGACTGGGGAGGAAAGGCAGCTGAAACAGATGAGGCAGCCCACCACCTACGTCAACAGAGCAGGGCACCGGGCCCACGGAGCCCTGGGGCCGATGGAGCCCTGGGACATGAGCCTGCCCATAGAGCCACCAAGTCTAGACTCCAGATGTGCACTCACTGTTACCAGGCCGAGTCAGATCCAGCGGGTAAATATTCCTACCAGATGACAGTGGGCTCCGTTACAGCAGTGATGACAAAGGACAAAAATAGGAATAGAGTAAATATTGGGCACTGCCGCTCCTTGGGGGAGGTGAACAGGCACACATGGGCAAGCACACATTCACATGCATGCACACACACTCATGCACACTCTCACACACTCCCATGCATACACACACTCACATGCATGCACACGTACACTCACATACACACTCCATGTACTTCTTCAAGATGCTCTTATGTCAGTAGATCACATACATCTTTGTATTTTCTTGCTATGTTGAAACAGTTCCAAGATGAACTGAAGGCTAAGTCAATTAGACACTTGAAATGAGCTGAAATTGTGTGCATAGAGGGGACATACGCAACTTATGTCCTGATTTTTAACCTTTAGAGAGATAAAGAGCTGAGAAAAAGATAGAAAGCAAGTTTCCTTTTTAAAAGTTTCTAGAATGCAGGGCAATGAAGTATTAATCTACTTTGAGAGATGAGAGTTTTACAATTTTTTTCAGAGCATCAGAATAGCCCTGCGTAAAAATAGTCTAAAAACAGATCTGCCCTCCCGATTTCCTCAGCCCAAATGTTTTCCGCTGTCTCCCACATCCACCATGTCACCTTCATTATAGCTAGTCCCAATGGCGTCACATGCTGATCTCAAAAATGTGACTTTTTACATCTTCCTCAAGCAATTGGAGGGAAAGAACATAGGTTTTCAATAATTCCAGAGTCGTAGTATCTCTTTGCTTAAAATATACTGGCACCTGGTAGGAGGTAAGGTTTCACTTCCTTGTGAAATTGCAGCCTTCCATATGTCAGAGATAGCAGCTGAAAATGAATGAAATGCTAGAATTTTTTGTGAACTTCCCTACTCAATCCACAGTCTCCTAGGAGGCATTTAGGTAATATTATAGTCAATTTCACCTTTTTGTTACTTTACTTCTTGAGAGGATATGATTTTATTCAGGGGAAAACAGACCTAAAACTGGAGTTTAAATCAGCCCCTTGATTAAAAGGCACAAGCAAGGAAGGAAATTTCCACTTATCATTTCGCTGTTATTTTCCAGACACTTGGCATATTTGATCCCCTGTAATCTTGACAGCAGCGCTATGAGGTAAGTATTTTATAGAATAGATAATTCCCATAGAGTCACAGAGATGATCTGTGACAGAGCTGGGATTGGAACCCATCCTGCCTGATTCCAGATGGAAATCTAATATATCCTGGACTAAGGACTGGAGCGGAATCAGGGGGTCGAGCGATACTGACCACTCTATCTCCTGGCTAAAATTAGCATTCCATTTTATTTCTAAAACTTAAACTCTCTCATGTAATTCGGTGAGTCCATAATTAAATGTGAAGTCTTTCTCTTCATTCATTTTCAGAGCAAAATTAAAATTTGCCTCCCAGATTTCCTTGAATGAAAAGTTCACAATACATAGTTCACATTAGCTAAAGCAAACAAAAAGAGCAGTGTCTAGTAGATTCAGTATAGCCGTAGGTCCTTTGATCATGGCTGGCTAAATCATGGACTTAAACTTAATAAAAGTACCTAACTTAAATATGTAGTAATGTATCTGAGTCTTTACATTGTCTTGGGGTCATTATAATAGAGCCTCAATTACCATTATATCACTTTATAGTCTCTGAAAGTCAATTATTTAAATTTTATTATTTAACATAAATATATAGTAAATTACAACAATTTATATTATTTATTATTATTTAAATTTCTCATTATTTGGATACTTAAGAACTTTTTCTTCACGTGCATGTGTTTCTGGGAACAATGGACATAGTATTTGAAACTCCGATCTTTCCCAGAATACCTAGAATACATGGTCTCCAAAATTAGAGACGCAGCATCCAATAAGCAATATATTTCTGGGGGAAAAAATCCCCTTAGAAACAAGAAGCTAAGGGAATGACTTTTATTTTTCTTAACAGACAAATCAAATTCAGGCCCAGTAGCTACCAATTTTGTTAAGGAAAGTTCCTACTTTCCTTAGTAAAAAAGTTTCAAGTCTATTTGAGAGAGAATTATATAATTTTACAAGTTCTGAGTAATACACACTGCCAGCATGACTAAAGTAAAAAAGACTTGGATCTGACTGACTATTTCTATTTTGTCTTACACTATTTCCTCCTAAATCAAAGTTGATAATATTTCCCATTTAAAATGCCCAACATCCCACCACAGTTACTCCTGATGTTTCAAACTCCCATTCTTGCTGATGAGGACTTTCTTTTCAATCTAATTTATTTGGATTCTGTTTTCTCCATCACCACGTGGGAACTTCCCACAGAGTTGATGAGATCACTTCCTGCTGACTCAGCACATTGCCAGCCCTGACTCAGGAGGCTCAGGGCTCAGGAAAGGCTGTAATTAAGACTGATTGTTGGAGATAATACAAAGCCTCGGGGAAATGTCACAAATGGCCTGGAGAATTGAGAGGAAAGTTACCTAGCAGCACCATTTGCTTATACCCTATAATCCCATTCAAACTTTTGCCCCCAATCTGTTGCTTTCATCTCTCAGCCTTCCCAGCGTGAGCTAGGATTGTGTCTGAATCCTGGAGGTGAGTTCTCACAATTCCTGCTTAGTCCGTGTCGGTAGTTTGGGTTTATGCAGGACAAAATGATGTGGAGGCAGGAGCCTTACTTTTAACCTCTGGCATAACCACTGCTGCCAGCCATTTGTCCCTTTACCTCCTTGGGCTTTTGTTTCCTCACCTTCACAATGGGACAGTCCCATACCTGCTGTACTTACCTCCCATCACTGTTGTTCACGTAACCAGATGTTGGATGGGGCTTTCTCAGCATTTGAAATCTGGTTAAAATCAGCCTAAACTCTGGGTCTGGAGGAAGAGCTCAAAGCTATGATTTCTATGAGTCCCAACAGCTCAATTCCTCGGCACATAATGCCCTGTGCTCAGACATTCTATTTAGCCTTCATCATTCAATCCAATCACCTTTAGCATTTCAGTTTAGCAATTTTACTAAAGATCTGGGGGCTATTTGGAGGTATCACATCCTATACTGCAGAGTCTCTGCCATTTGGTTAACTGCACCTCTTTCCTCTTAGCCTTACTGCAACAAGTGAAACCGGCAACCAGTTAGCCATTGATGATTACGCAGCTAGTAACTATGGGGGATCAGAATTGGCCACCTCAAAATATGTCTCTGCCTGAAAGACACTCTGATCCCCACCCCCACTAACTGACCAAAGGAGTTTGGGATGAGAGGCCTGCCCCCAGGACAGGTCATCACCATAGATGTCTCTGGGTATCTGGGAGGGTCCTTGCTAAGCCCATTCTTAGTTCTGGTTACCTTTTGTAAGAGACATTTACATTTGTAAAGGAAATCTCCATTTGTAAATGTATCTTCTTCCCTGTACCACGAAGAAGGGGGGGATGGCCTTACGTAGAAAGTTATCAGAACAGAAGGCGAGCACTTAAATCTGCATGATAAACTTACCCATTGTTAACTGTGCTGTTTAGGCAATATGCCCTCTAACTCCCACTAGGTTCCTACAGATAATATCTCCCTGAAGCCTGCGTCACTGTGGTAATGAGTGTTTGAGCTATTTTTTTCAGGAATTGAACCCCTTGTCCACTTCAGGCCAGATTGAGACCACCAACCCCCACGCAGACGTATGTCCAATAAGCCACCTTTTGATGTGGGGAGGTTAAAGCTCTGCCCTCAGGGCATGCTAATGCTGCCATTCTGTGAACATGCGTCCTACGAAGAGGCATGAAGCCTGACTACGCTTGCGCAGATCATCAATTACCTCATCTCTCCTCACCTCCCATCATTTCAGACCACCTTGCCCTCTGCCCCATAAATATCCCTGAGTCCCTATTTTCAGGGAAGCTGATTTGAGGTTCATTCTCCCATTTCCATACTTGGCTGCCTTGTGATTAATAAACCCTCTCTTTCTCTGCAATCTCGTGGTCTCAGTGATTGGCTTTCTGCACGGCGGGCAAAAACAGACCTGGTACAGTAACACAAGGTCTCCTAGGGTGGTGTCCAATTACCCGGGCTGGGGCTCCTGCCTCCTGCCAGGAAAGCAGGCAGCGCGTGACATAGTTTCCTTCTCATGAAGGTTGTATCTAGTGAGTTACTAGGGCCTTTGGAAGCACTTTGATAATTTCGGTGCAATTAATAAATGTCAGGTATAATTAGTATTATTTTAAGCATCATGGGGCATGAAAACTTTTGCAAGGACATCTTAATGGAATCAGCAGAAAATCTCCCTGATGGTCTGCCTTAAGGCAGAAATAAAACCTTTACATTAAATGTGTTTTTTCTAACTAAAGACATCACACTTTGCAGGTATTTTCCTTAAATAAACAAGCCCTGCAGACATGACTGCAGTCACCTCACAAAAACAAAAGTTTAACTATAAGAGGATCCAGGCCAGAAAGGATGGCGAGCTAATGGCAACACAACTTCACTGAAAAATGAAACCACATCAAACTAAAAAGCTTCTGCACAGCTAAAGAAATAATCAGCAAAATGAAAAGGCAATCTACAGAATGGAAAAAAATATTTGCAAACCATCTATCTGATAAAGGCTTACTATCCAAAATATATGAGGAACTCATGCAACTCAATAGCAAAAAAACAAACAATTTGATTAAAAAATGGGCAAAGGTCTTGAATAGATATTTTTCCAAAGAAGACATGCAAATAGCCAACAGGTACATGAAAAGGTGCTGAACATCAATAATCATCAGGGAAATGCAAATAAAAACCACAATGAGAGATCACCTCACACCTGTTAGAATGGCGGCCACCAAAAAGACAAAAGACAAATGTTGGTGAGGGTATGGAGAAAAGAGAACCCTTGTGCACTGTTGGTGGAAATGTAAATTGGTGCAGTCACTATAGAAAACCGTATGGAGAGTCCTCAAAAAATTAAAAATAGAAATACCATATGATCTAGCTCTTGCACTGCTGAGTATATATCTGAAGGAAATGAAATCATTATCTCAAAGAGATCTCTGCACACCCATGTTCACTGTAACATTGTTTAGAACAGCCAAGACATAGAAATAATCTAAATGCTCATCAACAGATGAATGAATAAAGAAAATAAACAAAAATAAAAATAATGGATTATTATCCAGCCATAAAAAATAAGAAAATCCTGCCTTTGCAATAACATGGATGGAACTTGAGGGCATTAAGCTAAGTGGAATAAGTCAGAGAAAGACAAATACTGTATGTTCTCATTTATATGTGACATCTAAAAAAGCCGAACTCATAGAAATAGAGAGTAGAACGGTGGTTACTAGAGGCTGGGACAGAGTGGATGGGGAGATGTTGGTCAAAGAGTACAAACTTCCAGCTATAAGATGAATAAGTTCTGGGGATCTAATGTACAGCATGGCAACTATAATTACCAATACTGTACTGTATACTGGAAAGTCGTTCAGAGAGTAGATCTTAAATGCTATCACCACACACACACAAAATAGTAATTATGTCTGGGGATGGAGGTGTTAACTAACCTTATTGTGGTAATCATTTCACAATGTATATGTGCATCAAATCATCACGTTGTACACCTTAAACTTAGGAATGCTGTGTGTCAGTAATCTATAAATAAAACTGGGGAAAGAAAGAAAAAAAGAAAAGAAAATGAAAATCAAGCACATGTTTGACTACTTCTTCCCTTCTATTTTACTAGTTTCATAAAAAATGGGAATCAATAAATATCTATTGAATTAATCAGTGACTGTTCAAAATATTTTGCCATTCTTTTTCTATATTTTACGAAATATTTCAGGTATGCAAAATAATACAAAAACATAAAAGGAAATATAAACAACGACAATGCACCTACCAACAAGCTGAAGGAATTTAATATTACAAATGTAGTTGAAGCCCACTTTGTACAAATTCTTCCCCCATCTCCCTCTCCACGTTCCCCAGAAGTAATCACCAAGAGGCAACCACTATATTGAATTGGATTTTTATCATTTCAGTGCTTTTATTTGTTTTACTTTTCTTTTGTATGCATATTTTCCTAAGAAATATTTCCACATCAGAGAGGTTTCTAACCACTGTCCTGAGGCATACTGGTGCGCCTGGAATGAGTTATAAATTACCAAGTGTCTTAGTCAGCTCACTGCCATAACAAAATACCATAGACTGGGTGGTTTGAAAAATGGAAGTTTCTTTTCTTACAGTTCTGAAGGTCAGATGTTCAAAATCAAGGTGCCAACAGGGTTGGGTTCTGATGAGGCCTCTCTCCTTGGCTTACAGATGGTGGCCTTCTCCCTATGTCCTCACATGGTCTTTCCTCTGGGCACACACATCCTTGGCGTCTCTTCCTCTTCCTATGAAGATGCCAGTCCTGTCAGATTAGGGCCCACCCTTATGACCTCATTTAACCATAACTGCTTTCTTAAAGGGCCCTATCTCCAAATATAGTCACATTGGGGGTTAGGGCTTCAACATGGATTATGGGCAGGACACAATTCAGTCCATAGCACCAAATTATTGATCCTCTCTGCCCTCCACAATCTTACTGATGTATAAATAAACAAGCATGAATCAGTGATAGAAACCACTCCCTTGGGGACTGTATGATTGCTTCTTAAAACACTCACCCATTTGTCTATTGCCCATCCCTGGCCATTTCTTTCAAAACTCAAGACTAAGAATTTCTTTGAGAAGCTTCTTTGATTTTTTGCACTCCACACTAGGACTTTATATTTGGACAATATTCTTGGGTATAAGCTTGATTTCTCCCCATTAGAACTTCATGCTCTTTCCCTGTAATCATTTATGAGAATAGAGAGTGAGTACATGAGTAGAAAAGAGGGACACATTTCTTGTTTAAAGTTGCAATCTGTTTGGTGTACAGTTCTCTAGCAGAATCTCTGCAACATGAAACTTCCTAATCCATGTAGATCCAACGCTCTTACTGGGTAGAAAAGCCAGCCCAACTAACCTTTCTCCCAAATTAGTCCACGTTAACTATTCTGAACCTGGCATCCAATGATCCAAGCTTCTCAAAATATGAGGGCCAGTCACAAGCACCACCTGTTTCAGGCAATTGCCCCAGAGTCCTCCCCGGAGAAACTCCACCGGCTGCTGACAGCTCACAGCTAAAGCATTCTCCAGAAATCGCCCCAACTGCCTGCAATTCAAGACAGCCACCTCATGCAAGGTCATTTCCCCTTCCCTGGGAACAGCTTGCACCTGGTGTCTGGTCAGTGTACGGCATGTGAAGGCCCAGCCCCTTGCTCTAGGCAGGGCAACAGAGTCTGGAACGCCTCGGGGAATCAGCTGAGGCCTTCGTGTTGACTGCATTTCAGTCAAACTCTTCTATTTGTCCAATTCTACTTGATTTACTCCCCCACAGATATTGATTGAAGGACACACCTCAATCAAGTTCTTGCCCTCAAATTTATATCTCAGAGTCTGCTTTCCCAAGAACCTGATTTATGGCGGCTGGTGCCAGGACTGGTTTGAGGAAGCTGACTATAAAGGAGGATTCTGGAACTGGACAACCTGCTGGCCAATTGTCAATGAAGACTCCCTCTCTGGGTACCAGTGAAGGAAGCACGAAGAGCCCAGGGCATCATGAAGTGCAATTGCTAAAGTTTCACAGTTATGAACCAGGAAGGGATATATTGAAGGGCATGGACTGGGGGTGCAATATTGTATACATTTGAGAAATTCAAGGGATATAATAATTATAAGGACAATGGGCTCCAATGGCAATTGTTGAATGTTATTGATACTTTGGAGTAGAAAATTAGAGAATTAGGTCCAGAAGTTAATATTTAGTGTAGCAGAGCTCTAGAGGAGGTTGAATTCTCAACTTCAGCAAGGCTACTATGCCAAGGCCAAATCCTTGTTTGGGAAGGTAGAACCTGAGGTATGGGGTCCAGAAATCTAGGTCAACGCACTTGAAAATTTCAAATCCCTTGCAGAAGTGACCCCCTCCTTCCTGCTAAAATCAAGTGGCCTGTACTTTATAAGACAATAGGTACCCGACCCCACTTCCATCCTACCCCTGCCCCCTGCTTAAGATCTATCCCACCAACCCTCTAGCCACCAGATCAATAACTAGGGTTAAGTCCCAGCATAACATGGCTAGGGAAGTGCTGGGCCTGCTGAGAGAGGAAAGGGATTATACCCCAAAAGAGCCACAGACATATCAGCAAGAGCTAGGAGAATGCACATGGGACTTCATCCTGAAGGTGTGGGATCAAGGTCAGGGTGAAACACAAAGTAAGATAAGGGAGGGCTCTCCCACGAACAAGGATTTAACACCTTGGCAAAGACCATGAGAGATGGTGCTAACGCACTATAACACACTATGATGGCACTTGGGATCTGAGAGAAAGCAATGGCCGGCAATAAGTGAAGTAGAAATCTCAGAACTTCTCTGGCAGCATAGAAGACAGGATCAAATTCTCAGAGAACTGGGACTGCCAGAGTGGATATATTACGGAAGCCACTTGAAGTTAACAGGGATTAGTGGAATACTAGCCAATTAGGTATGGCAGGAGAGCTTGGAGACACTCTGTCTGCCAAAGCAAGAAGGAATGCCTGGTGAATGGAGCGTCAGGTTCATGCTTTCTACAGGTCATGACTAACTGTAGGAAATGCTGATATAGAACCGTGTTCCTTGACATCAATAGGACAATAAGATCCCAAAATATCAAAAGCTAGGTGGCAATGCTTAACCACTAGAAGGAAGGTAGGTGCAATTATTGCAATAGATGGCCAAGTCAGAGTAGTATCCAGGGACCCTGATCTACCAAGAGCTATGGAGATGATCAAGAGAACACGTCATTCCCAAGGGCAAGAGAGATAGCAGCCAAGGAGTCAGGAGGTGAATAAATGTGTTCTACAGCATTGTCTTGTCCAAAAGGACAGAAGTATTTGTTAATATAGATAAATTAAGTATTGTTATAATTATAGGATAGCCACTGAATGAATTCAGGAAAGAAAAAGAAAAGAAACGTAGATGAATAGAAAGTACAAAATAACACGAAGGACTGAAAACCAAATATATCAGCAATTTCATTTAATACAAATGAACTAAATGGCCCAGCTAAAAGACAAAAATTGTCACAGGCTGAATAAAAAAAATACAAATATACTCAGTTCATATAAAACATATCTAAAACAAAATGTATAGAACTGTCAAAAGGAAAAAGAAAGAACATATACTATGTAAACACTAACCAAAAGAAATCTGATGTAACCACATTATATACAATATATTTTGAGGAAAAGTTTATTAATAAAGAGGGTCACTTCTATCACTTAGTGTTCAAATCTCCCAGAAGATAAAAAATATTCTAAATTTGTATGTAATTAATAACATAGTCTCAAAATATATAAGAAAAAAATTGCCGGAACTATAAGGAGAAATAGAAAATTCCATCATCATTTCAGAAATTTTGACCCAAGTCTCATTAATCAGTTGTTCAAAGACAAAACAAAAGAGCAGTGGAGATATAGAGATTTAAACAACTTGATAATACATTTGACTTGTAAAAACATAGAATGTTATTCTCCAAACTGCAAAATATAGAATCCTTTAAAGCAAATCAGAGACAGTTGCAAAAATTAACCATACATTCAGTCGTAAAACAAAAACTCATTTTTAAAGGAATGAATTTATGTAGAGTATGTCCTCTGACAGTAATGCAATTATTCGAGAAGTCAAAAATAAACAAAGAAAAGATAATTAGAAAATACATATATGTTTGGAAATTAAGAATTACTTTTCTAAATAATCCATGAGCCTAAAGGGAAACCATAATTCATAATGGAAATTAGAAAATATGTTTAAATAAAAAATGCAAAAATACTACATATGAAAACTTGGGGGATGATTTTAAACGTGTATATTAGAAAAGAAAAAATACCAAACTCTGAAGATTAATGAGCTAAACATCCATGTCAATAATCTAGAATAACTTCCCATATCAAATTGAAAAACAAAAAAGATTTTTTTTAATGCAGGAATCAATGAAATTTTTTAAAAAGACACACAGTAGAGAGGGTCAAAAAACCAAAAGCTGATTCTTTGAGAAAAATAAAATATTGGTAACTTGTGGCAACATTGCTCAAGAAAGAAGGAGAAAAGGGAGGAGGAAAAGAAAGCACCATCCAAAATGAAAAAGTGGGGGATTTGTCACTTTACTCCAATGTTAAAAATTTAAATGAAATGAGCAAACTCTCAGAAAAAACATAATTTACCAGAACTGACTCAATTAATGTAAAAGAATCAATAACAAAACTTTTTCTTCGTGAATAATATTCTAGGCCCAGATGGCTTCAACAGCAAATTCAACCAATCTTCCAGAGAATAGAAAAGAGAAAAATTTACTCTCCACAAGTAAGAGGTTAGAAGAATCTTAATACCAAAACTCAATTAAGTCTGAAAAACAAAGCAAAATTATAGAATACTCTTACATTTAAACATAAATGCAATCACCCTAAAAAAGACATAGCGTTCCAAATCCAGCAATATATAAAGGAATTGATACATCGTGACCAAGTTGGGACACTATCTGGAAATCAAGATGGGTTTAACATTGGAAATTCCATCAGTGTAATTCGCCACTTTAACAGATTAATGGAGAAACCCCATATGATCTTAATGAATGGATAAAACCAATTTGATGAAATTTAACAATCAGTCATGATAAAAAATTACTGTAAACAAAGGGGAATTTGAAAGGAACTTCCTTAATGTAATAATAAACATCAGTCAAAATACTACAGAAATCTTAATACCTGTAGAGAAACAAGAGAGCTTTTTCTTTGAGGTTGTCAACAGGATGGAATTATTCGCACTCACTATCCGCATTCCACGCGGCACTGTGCGAATGGAAGGTAGGGTGTCCGTATAGAAAAAAAATTGCACTGGACCTCTACTTACACCCTGCCCAAAAATCAAGTCCATGTGTATTATAAACCTAAATGAGAAGGCAAAATTTTAAGGTTTTACAAGATAATATAGAGTAATATCTTCATCCCTTGAAAATATCTTCATGATGTTAGGATAGAGAAAGATTTCTTACACAAGACAAAAAAAAGCCCTAATCATAGAGAAAAAAATGGATTATGTTAAACTGAGGAACTAGCCATGCATGCCTTTGTCCCAGCTCTAACACAGCTCCTTCTAGACGCTTTCTCTGGCTCCTCCAAGCATCGTGATGTTTATTCTTCTGGTCCAAGCTCCTAGAAAAGCCCTTATAATGTTATAATATTGTATTATAGTTTCAGCACCTGTCAATTACACCAAACTTTGAGTTCCCTCATGGCAGGAAACCTGTCTTAATGATTTCTATACTCGGAAACTTAGCAAACTATCTGGCACATAGAAGATGCGCAGTGAATGTACAGTGAGTTACTGTAACAGATGAGTGCACCTACTGACGATGCTGTGTTTTTCTGCACATCGCGCAGAGCACCAGTAAGAGCTTAAGATGGTCTTGAAGCCCTCTCAAGCTCCCTTCCTGGGGACACTGCAGGCATGGTGTGTGTAAAAGCCCTGTGCAAATCAGCTAACAGCCTCACGGCTTGTTCACCACGTCTTTGAGTTGGAACGCTTCTAACAAAAACACAAACGTAGATCATGGAAAAATGTGTTTTTATGTTCAAATCCTCCGGGTTTTCACGGAAGTGGCTTGGCTGGGCGTGCAGGGTGTGCATTCTCCTTTGAACCGCTGGAGCACTGCTGGACTACTGCAGTTAATTGGGCAACAGCTGGCGATAATTTCCACGGATGGAGTGAGGAATTTAGTGAATGATTCGTTCTTTGTATTGTGTTTCATTATCTTTGTTTTTGCTCTTTCAGCTTTTGTAACGGGCTGTAAAGGAGTGGGAGGCAAAGGAACTGAGAACCAAATATGTGGCAGAATCTTGAGATTTGCAAGCTAGGAGAAATGTGATGTTTCTTCTGGAAAGGTCTTTGTCGGGAACTATGTCGACTCCCAAATGCCTGGCCTCAGAGGTATCTCAGAGGTGCTCTAATTCCATGTCATCCATTTACAGATAATGAAACTGAGGCACAGAGAGGTGACGTGACCTCCCAGATATCACCCATCATGCCAGTAGCTGAGCAGGGACTAAAGTCTCTCCCTCCACCCCCAGCTGTCTTTTCCCAAATACCACCCCCACCTCCCCTATTCTTGGTCAAGCTATGGAAAATCTGAAAAAAGGCAGAGCTATGAAACAGTGATGTTCCAACTGTGAAGTCCTCTGGCTCTGCCCAGTGACTTCTGTGACCATAGCAGAGGTCTGAAAACAAAAAAGAACACAAAAATCCCCGCGCACAGAAGTAGTCTTTCCCCTCGAGAATCAATTAGTCAATGTTGTAAAGCATTACTCAAATGCTGTGGTATTACTGGATGATCACGTGACATGCGCTGGCTGAGCATGTTAATGGGAACACACATAGTATAGAGACTGCTTGTCAATCCGCGAGGTGCCCAAGAGGAAAAGAAGCTCAGAGTTGAAGTCGTTAGAGCAGGAACA
This sequence comes from Diceros bicornis minor, assembly GCF_020826845.1. Taxonomy (NCBI): domain Eukaryota; kingdom Metazoa; phylum Chordata; class Mammalia; order Perissodactyla; family Rhinocerotidae; genus Diceros; species Diceros bicornis. The sequence goes on along the minus strand of NC_080751.1, from coordinate 71,788,478 downwards.
GGAGCATCTCCTCATTAGACGCTAATGCGACTCCATTGACTCCGAAGGCTCCACTCCTGCCAGCAGCCACACCCCTAGTGCCAGGCAAGTCAGCTCAGCCCCGGATCCCTTAGCTAGTCACTTTATCCTTCTGTGTTGTTTGAAATGTTATATCACTTCATACAATTTGTGGAGACAGGCAAGGGATGCATAGATGGATGATAAGTAGACAAAGAGACAGCAAGGCAATAAAAAAAGATACTATATCAAAATTTTAGAGAAACAATTCTGCACTGGTTTCTGCTGGAGACAGGATGTGTTCTGCCTCGTGGCCCCCGAGCTGCTATTTCCACTTGGACCCTGGAGCACCCTTTGGCTGCTAGTGACAGGTAGGGGGACAAGGCTTGCCAGTGGCACTTGTCTGCATACGGTGGATGGTGGCAAGGGGCGGCTGTGACAGAAGACCCCAATTCCCTGCCTTGTCTCCTCTCCAGCTGCCAGGGAGCAGGAGACCAGCACAATGACACAGGCGATGGGGCTCCTTGCCCATGTGTTGAGCTGCTCTGCTCGGGCACAAGGCAAATGTAGATTAACCAGAGCAAACTTATCTCCAGCAGCAGCTGCTCCAAGGAAGCAGACAGCCCCAGGCAGAGGCAAGGAGGGAACAGCAAGGAAAGCACAGGAAGCCTGGTTACCAAAGAAGAATTGAAAGCCATCAACGGAAAAAGGAGATTGGTCTTTGGTTGGAAGGAAGCCAGGAAAGGATACAGCAACCTGGAGGGAATGGGTTGAAGGAAAATAAACTGACATCTCACTGAAGCAGGGATATAACATTTATGTCCTCAGACAAAAGAAACAAACTCAGAATGGAAGGCAAAATATTGCCGAGAAAAGCGTACTTCTGAGCAATTGATATTTTCTTTTCTGGACAGTGTGAATCTTCAATTGCATGCTTTCCCTTTTTGCTTTGGTTGCCAGAAAGCCCATGTTTTAACTTGCAATCTAACTTCGCAAAGTGAGTAGGACCTCATGGCATAAATCCTCATGATTAACTTTCCCTCTGGTTTCATCATACCATTTTATGTATCTTTTCTTTTCACATTGACTTTTAAAAATCCATCTGTGTTATAGTCTTGTAAGCCACGCCAAAAAATTTTTAGAACAAAACAGTGTAGAAACGGAGGCTTGCAGGATTTGAAAATAAAAGGACAACAAAAAGTGATATAAATGAGACCAGAACCCAAACCTGGGGCAAAGGAAGGACCATGGTCTGGGGTGCTAGGCACCTCTGTTCTAGTCCTGACTGAGTGACTGAGTGCATGGTGGTGACATTGAACTGGTCATCTCACCTCCCTTGAACCCAGTTTCACCAGGAGTGAAAATGGAAGGACTTATTTAGATTATCGATAAGCTCTCTATGAAATATAATAATTGATTATTTGAAGTCTGTACAGCTTGTGTGTACCACCCAGGAAGAGGGCTGGAGTTGAGACTGAAGTTGATGGCCAGAGAGTGCCACCCTGCAATCGAGACCCTGTTTGAGAAATGAGGGACTGAAGACTGACTGAGGAGTAAGTAGAGGGTACAAGGACTTGATTATTCAAATGAGGTAAGAGCTGGCTTGGGAGTTGGCAACTGAAAAGCAGAGAGAGGAATCTGAGCTTCTGCTTTATTAAACTCAAAAGATCTGTAGGAGAAGAAGCGGGACTCGCCAGGGCAAGACAAAAAGCTGGCTACAGGCAGGCTGTTCAAACCCCAGGGTTTGGAGGAGCGTGGCTGGAGAGAGGGAGCACATCTGTGATGGCTCCTGTCTCACAAAGACTACCCCCTGAGAAACCCCAAGTGGACATCCAGGGCAGCCACCACGTGTCCCGATAACCACAACATGATTACAGCTTTGGGAGCACAATTTAGCACGGCGTCTCTGGGTGGGTGGAGCCCGGGAGCCCGCATCGGAGGGAGCTGATGTGTGCAATTCCCTCCTATTCGGGCAACCCAAACGTGTGCCACACAAAGAACCTTCACTCTTGGCAATGTGGTGCAATTACGTGTTCAATATTTTCTAAAAACACAGCAGATTAATGGAGGATATTTGTTCCTGCGGGGCCAGGAGAGCCGGAACACAGAGAAGGTTGACATCTTATCCATGACTCTTCTGATCACATCGAAGATGGACTCTGGTTCTTAATAAATTGAACCAAGTAAAAGTCTGGTGAAACCTGATCTTGCTGCCACTTCAAGCCAAGACATCTGGGATTTCTGCAAATAGGCTGATTAAGGCCAAATAAGGATCAATATTTCTAACTTTAGAATCAACGACCACTTTGTCAATAGTGTGTGTGCATGTGTGCGAGCCTGTGCATGTGTGTGCACGTGTGCGTGTGTGTATGTGTGTGCGCGTGTATGGTGGGTGCCATTCCTGGTTTACTGTGTTCTAACTCTCAAGGACACGAACCCTTGTCCTACTTAAGATCGCCTTATCCTGTAAGTGGGCCAACCCACCCAATTTCCTGTGTGGACCACAGAGGGATCTGAGAAAAGACTGATGGGTACCTGTGTCTTGGGACACACAGAATTTGAGAAAGACAATGTCACGTGAAGACATGTGAAGCAGTGGGAAGAACAGGGACATGGGACAAGAAAGAGCAGAGTTCAAATCCCAGCAGTTCACAGTGGCGTGGCCCCAGAGGAGTGTGTGAAACTTTTGGGCCTCCACTGCCTCACATGCAAGGTGGCGGCACATACACTGTCCCGCAGGTGTAGGGTAGAGTGGTAGTGATGGTGTGCGTGAAGGACCTGACACGCAGCGGGTGTCCACCGCACATGCGTCACCTGTGCTGCCCCTCTCTGCTGAGAAGCCAGTGTGCTACCTCCAGGAAGCGTGAGCCCCCAGACCCATGTGCCCAGGTCTCCTGGGGCGTCCCTCTGTCACGCCTGAGGCTGCCGGCTGCTCCAGATTTCTCGGGTGTTCAGTCTGCGTGGGATGAATGGGAGAGTGAGCCTGAGGCAGAGGTGATTAAGGAGGGACTGCTGGGGAGGGGGCTTGGGGGTTGTGATCTTGTCAACATTCAGCAAGTGGCGCTCTTTCAAGGTACAGAAATGCTCCTCAGTGATAAACAGTATTTGGGATAATAATAACATATCAGGTTAAGAATGACACCCCTCCCCCACTAAAGTGTTTAAGATTGTGACAGAGACTTAAATCAGCCTGGCACTGACCCCAAAGGGAAGTCCCTGCCCGGAGATGGACCATGGAGTCAGAAAGGCTTAGTTTTTCTGATGCCCTTTTGGGGCTGGGCCTGGCTTGTTACCCTCTCAGGGCGCATGTGGGGGAGTGCGGGGGCACATGAGGGCCAGGCCCTTCTAAAATGCTGGGGGGTGCACAGAGGTGAGGGTACTATCTGGTAAGATGCTGGTGCCTCAGCGGGGTCCTCTGGCCCACACCCGCCCCTAACATTTGTGGGGCCTGAGATGACAGTATCATTGGAGTCTCTCAGCTCCCAGCCTGCTCCCCCTCTCCCCGCTCCCCCGGCTGCCTCCTGCAGCACAGGGCCACTCATAAGCCCATGCGTGGACCGCCCACCCTGATCCAAGCTCCAGCCACCCCTTCAGCCACCCCTGTGCTGAGGGGTGGGCCATCTGGCAGCAGCTGAGAAGCCTGCCCGTGGAACAAGCCAGTTCCAACCCTCATAAAAGATTCATGCTGTTAGCTTAGGGAAATCTGGGGTCACAGGTACTGAGAGCATTGTCTAGAAGGTGGAGTGAGGGGGGGGACTCCAATTGGCTCAGGCTCCTGGTGGCACATTGGTTGCCTTGCCCTGTGAGGAGGGGCACAGCTGGAAGAGGTCGGGGTGGGCTTCTCTAAAACTCAGGGCCCAGAGTGGGGGCTTCTCTCACTTGGGTCAGACTGTTTAATGAGGCAGCAGCACAAAACCAGAGCAAAGGTAAAGAGGTGACAGGAGAGATAAAGGAAAGAGGGGCCAGCGGGGAAAGGGTCAGCAGACGGTGTTTGGAGGAGTTCTGATGTAGGTGCAGAAACCACGGTCATTCCAGTGGGGACGGGTTCATTCATTTCATCAGGCGATGTGCTTGAGATGCAGCAACAGTCCAGTCTCTGCGGAGTGAGAAACAAAGAGACCAGGCCGACCCGCGCTGCACTGTGTCCTGGAGATCATGTTCATCTGAGAGATTCCGGACAGAATTCCTGGACACTAGGAGGGGGCTGCCCCAAGCGAAACCAATCAAACTTCACCAGTTCACTGCTCTTTGAAAAAAATGAATATGAGGTGAGTGATTCACACAAGCACCATAAAATCTGCAGTAGAGAAAGCTATTTTTTTCCTTCCTGCTGGAACATTTCTGCATTTCTGCTAAATCTGCCTGTGATTTTAAAGTGTGGGAACCAGTTTAAAGTTAAGCATAGAACTTAGTATTAGAAACATGTGTGACCCAGGGCACCTCCAGCTGCTCACCCCACAATCCAACTGAAAGACCCCCGGAGTGTCTCCTTAGCAGATCAGCGGGCCAGGAAAGGTGAGGTATTGCTTCGTCTTGGTTTTGAAAATATGTGCTTCATGAGTGCTTTTTCTTCTCCCAAAGAGCTCCAATATGGCAGATTGAGTGAAATATATTCTTTATAGCAAAGATTCTACTTTCTAAAGTTTTGGAACTTGAACATTTCCTGCTAAATTAGAGATATTTGAATCCAATAAAGTGTGGTATGATAGAGTGTAAGTGTTTTGGTAAAATAATTTAACAAGTTTCCAACACCCAACAAAGATAAAACACTCTCAAGCTATTGCCTGAGATCTGTTGGATCAATGTTGCTAACAGTCACAAGCTATTTATCAAAGCTGGTTAGTAATCTATTCTTTGGCCATATCTTATTTTCCATTCCCTATAGTGATGAGCAGATATTGGTTAAGATAGAGTGGTTCACACACATAATCCTAGATTTTTTAAGTTTTTGGCAATGTCAAAGAATAACATGACCAATTCTATAATAAATGTGTTTCTATTGTCATTTTCATATCCTTCCAGTTATTAAAAAAAAAAAAAAAATTGGCTTTCTTGAGTTACCCTAGCTTTGAACTTACATAGTTTTCTAATCCTGTTAAGAAGGATTTTTAAATCGAGATATGTAAATATACATACTCATATGTATGTAGGAATTTGTTGTTTAAATTATCCATTAAATAAACAAATATTGGCAACTCTCATGGTATAGATACTCTGCTGGGTCTAAGACAGCTCTTCTTGCCAGACAGGAGAGAGGGTGCAGTTTCAAGGAAGGATAATGGACTTGGAACTGAACAATTTGTGTGGCCTGGAATGGATCAGTCAACCACTCTAAACCTCGGTTTTCTGGATGCACTAACACAACAGCTATCATGGAGTGTTGTTGGGAGAAAGGAACTAATAATTACAGATTGTTTCAAGAAGACAGGAATTATCTTGGCCGCCATTGTTTCCTCAGCCCTTGCACAGATTCCCAGATAGCTGCCTTCTCCTGTTATGGTCGTAGAATCTAATCAGCAGCTTTGGGAGATCATAATGTAATAAGCTTTGCTAGAGTCTACCATCTATTTTTATTAAAAGCTGAGATTTATCTATAGGACTTTATAACCCTGAGAAACAAAAACATCACATTAGCCCTTTCCTCAAGAGATCTAAAAGTTCATATTTCTGCTCTTTTTATGTCTTCTTGCTTCAACCTCAAATAAAACAAAATTAAACTTTTACAATGAAATGAACGGAGAAGGAGCAGAGCAACCAGCAAATATGAAGTTGAAATAATTCCTGGGTCAGATTCCGAAGGCCTGACCTAAGGCAGCGGCTCCTGGAGATGTCAGAAGATGAAGACTCCTTAGTGTTCGTCACACACCGGGAGCAGAAGAGAGGAAGGGTGTCAAAGAGACGCAAAGGTGGGAGCTCGGGTTCACAGCTGGGAGGAACCCTAGAGGTTGTGGGGAGAACTCTCTCTCAGGCAGGAAAATAATGTTTTTGGAAATTGATTAATTGAAATTAATTTGCAAGATGAAGTGCTATGACGTTGTTCTTCTGAAACATTTTCCCCACAAAGTACTTCCAATGGCTCAGCAGAGTAAATGTCCAGAGGGAAGAATCTGGGGGCACTGCCCAAACCAGAAACTACAAGCATGACGTTTCTTCACACATTTTTTATTTGAAAAAATTGCCTGAACCTATTCTGTATATACTTTGTATGGGTAGGTATATGTGTGTGTGTGTATATATCTTAATTTAAAAATAATGTCACTGCACTTGCCCCAAATTAAAGTAAAATTGACTCTCCATGAAGTTGCATGGTACATTTTCTGTAATTCTAAGTGCCTCCCAGGGATAATGTGTGCTGTTCCCGTGTGAGAAGCAGAATATGTACAACAGGAGAAAAGATGCGGAGGTTGAGAGAGATGCTGATTCATGTGTAAAGAGAAAAGACCAGAATGCTGGGTGCCGGGTGTGGGGAATTGCCATGACACGGACTGTGCCTGGAAAGTTCCGTGAGAGGCAGGGTAGCCAAAGGTTGTTGAATGGGAGGAGAAAGGAATGGTTGATGGTAGAAAGGGTTGACACAGTCTAGAAGGATGATGACGGAGGCTATAGAATGTTTGTGTCTCCCCAGAATTCATGTTGAAAGCCAAACCCCCAATGTGATGGTATTTGGAGGTGGGGCTTTAGGGGGTAATTAGGTCATGAGGGTGGAGCCTCCATAAACTGGATTAGTGCCCTTATAAGTAGAGACACAAGAGAGCTTGCTTCCTTTCTCTCCCCAACATGTGAGGATACAGAGAGAAGGGCGCTGTCTGCAAACCAGGAAGAAATCTCTCAGCAGAAATCAGATCTGTCGGCACGTTGGTCTGGATTTCCAACCTCCACAACCATAAGAAGTAAATGTCTGTTTTTTGAGCCCCCAGTCTGTAGAAAATCATAGCCTGAGCAGACAAAAACAACAGATTTGACAGTACGGATCACCATCAGCGGAGACAGACTGAAGGGCTGGGTGGGAGGTGACAGAGCAAACCTCTGTGATTTGTTAGAGATGTTTAGTTTCAGAAGTTCAGGGGGAGTCATCGTAAGGCACAGGGGGATGAAGTGGAGGCACTTGCAGTGTCAAGCAGAGCACCTCTGAATCTGGGGTTTGGATAACAGGGAAAGGAGGCTTGTTCAAGGAGTCGTGGAGGTAGGAGGGTCTCAGTGCCAGGCTGAGAAATGACCTCATGAGAGGGTAGAAACGGCAGGCCCTGACACCTGGGGAGGAAGAAAGCCTGCTTCTAAAGTGAGCGTATGAAGGCCCAGTGAAGCATCTGTTAGGTTCCCTGATTCACTCAGCAAATACTGAGCGAGACCCTTGAAAGATTTGGCAAATGTGGGGTGAGGACGGGAGGCAGAAAACCGTCATCTAGAGACACAGCAGAGACGCCGGGGGCTAAGAGAACCCAGACAGGGAAAACCTAGGCAATTGGGAAGATAGTTTGAGCCACCTGAGGAATGTTGGAAGCCCTTTGTTTTAAAAATGGACCCCTCCCCCGCCTTTCCGTCAGCTCCGATGTCCTGGTCTGGGCCCCTCACATCCTCTGGGAGCACAGAGGGACGGACCCCAGGAGAGAGGCACCCCTTCATTGAGCACTGAGCATGCTCCAAATTGCCCCATTGAGTCCTCCCTGCAAGCCCACGGGGGAGGTACTGATGTCATCCCGTCTTTCCCAGCGAGCCAGCTGGGGATAAGCAAGATTCAGAATCTGAGTGGAGTCCCAGTCAACACAGGCAAAGTAATGGAACCCAATTTGCCCAGACCCCCGACTCTAACTTCTAGTTAACACTTTTCATGCTGTTACTTGAGTTTCTCACACCCCTGGGAGCACCCCCACAGCTGGCCTTAGGTATCCAATTGTCCTTAATTGGGGTTGCATAGCAGGCTACATAGCTGCGCCTCTGAGTTCAGACCCATTTACTGAGATACGTGTCTGTAGGAGCATCCTCTCCTCTTGTGGATTAGTGTCATTCCAAATCAGCAGTGACACAATGCAAGAACAGCCTTACCCACGAGATGCGTTCACACAGGGGCTTACAGACTAGAAGCCTGCTGGCTTCCAGGCATGTTTTGGCCAGGCATGATTCTAGGCAGGATATGTGCTCTCTCATTCTGTCCCCGCCAGCTTGCCCCCGACGGCTTCCACATTCCTACCACCCTCTGTGCACTGAAGGCATTTGAGCTGACTGCCCCTGACTAAATTAATATTACTCTATGCATGATCATTTTATTACACACAATACAATTCAAAAGAAGACCTTCCAGATCAAAAGACCCCTTGCTTAGGTAAAAGAAGATAGTGATCACCTGTATAAGACCCAGGATTTCCCAAGAACATTTTGCAAAAGTTAGGTCAAGCAAAAATGCTCATGGTTATCTCTATAACATACATAAACCACAAGCAGGAAAGCTGCTTTTCAGTCAGTTAATGCTAAAACAAACAGAATATTCCCCTCAAATGAACTGAGATAAATAAAATTTTAGAATTTCACTGAGCATGTGATTCATAACAAGTGGAAACAGAGCACAATGACAGAATGGCCTCTGAGAAAAGTTCATTGTTAAGATTAATTTTTTTTAAAGCTTCACAAATCTGGAGAGAAAAGGTTTGTTTATCTCCTACGACTGGCTTCTGTTGCAAGGAGGAAACCACACACTATCTGGGATTCCTGGAAACTGTGGGGAAGTGAGACGATAAAACACTTAGACCTCCCTTTACCCCACTTCCAGCCTCGTTCTGACACCAGGAAGGGACCTGAAGGATTGGCATCAGATGTTAGCTCAGGGCTGATCTTCCTCACACACACAAAAAAGATCTTTGAGGAAAGAAGAAAGAAAGGAGGAGGTGGAAAGGAAGGATTGAGGAAGGGAGAGAGGGATGTTTTTCTAGAACTGAGGCTGATTTTTCAGACAGATATAGAAGACGGCTGCTTAGTTGGTATGATTTGAGCGGGAGTCTTTCTATAAAATTCCTACAACAAACAATGAAAACCCTGTTGTAGCAGTTACGAGGTCGACCTGAAAAATGAAGACACTTGATCCAAGATTGAAGCCTGTCAACAAAATGCCTTCATTGTGGAAAATAAGGTGTCAGAAGCCAAAAGGATATCTGGTCTACTTCACAGATATGCAAACGCTATGGTCCCACTCAAGTGTATAATAGAATTGTAGGACAGTTGGTAGCACTGATGTTGATAGATATACCTTTCATATATATGCAGTTTAGGGTCTCTTTTAGCTTTTTGCTTTACTTTCCATTCATTCGTTTATTCATTCAATCATTCAACAAATGTGCACCATTCTGAGTTAGTAGCAGTAATGATGTTTAGGTTCGCAGAGATGATTAAGACTGTTCACAGTCTAGTGGGGAGATAAACATGGAGACCAACAAGTGTACTAAAAGTGAATTCAAGGGAAGGCCAAATGAAGAAGCAGTAATTCCATGACAGGAGTTCAGAAAAGGCTTCATAGAGATTGTGTCTCTCAAACCAAAGCTTGAAAGATGAGATGGTGTTCACCAGAGGATCTGAAGAAGAAGAGAATATGGGGAAGAAGGGAAGGTATTCTGAGCAGAAGAATCAGAATTAACAGAAGCACGACCTGGGAACACGCCCAAAACAGCATGGCACATGGCTAGAACTGTGTGCCATTCTGTATGGCTGGCTATCTGGGCAAGGGGGGTGCTGACTATCACTTCTAGACTTATGAGCGGTGCTCATTTCTCACACTGGCAGAGTAGACACAATTCTCAGGAATTCATGGAAAGAAGTGTTTCTATCTTGTTGCTAGATATTAAGAGATCATACTCATCTCTTTAATTTCAGTGTAAAAAACTATACAAAATAACTACAGATGATACCATCCCTTCCTAATTCTTATTCAGAGCTCATCTCATTCTCTCTATATGTGTGGTCTTCTTTTTTTATTTTTCCCTTTAGGGGAAGAATAAATCTCATCTTGCTCAAAAAACTATCTCTTTATTATTTCTGTATCTTCTAGCTGTCTGTGGTGATTTTAATATAGCATTTTAAAATGCCAGTATACTTTAATAACATAGTATACCTTTTGCTCTTGCAAAAACATCACATTATTCAATGTACACAACTGCAAAAAGATATGACTCTTATATAATTTATGTGTCCTTGTGGTGTGTTATTAATGTGTGCACTTTATAAGGGTATAATTTTGGAAGCAATTTTCCATAAAATTGTTATAAGTGTTATCTTATAAATTTGAGATAATTTGGCACAATATTCATTTAACCAAATTACCCTACTAATAACATCTCTTCATTTGTAAATACCAGTTCAGACTGACATTACACATTTTGGTAAGACATTGAGTCTTGTAGACTCACCCAGATATCGCTGCATAATTTAGGGTGAGGAACAACTTGCTCTATTCCCATAGTAGGCCAGCTGTGTTCCCCTAGATTGAAATGCATAACCAGACATATTTGGCCAAAACTGACACTTTTTCATAAAATGCTAAAACTCTAAGAACATTTGATTCTGAGAAGCCACCAAGGCAGGAGGATGTATCAAAAGAAATAACAGATTGGCATTAAGGTAATTTAGAATTGTGTGCTGGCTTGGCCTGTTGGTAGTAGTTTTGTGGCTTTGGACAATGTCTGAAATGTCAATAAGCTTCAGTCTCTCCATTGATTATATGAAGATAATGGGATTGGACTGGATTGCAAAGGTTTCTTGGAGCACGAAATCAATTACACCTGATCTACTTTAGTATTTATTGTATATTATCCTATGTTGTCTGTTTTTAAGGTCTGTCTATCCCATCCTTACAATTATATTGCAAAGTCACCCAAGCCATTGCATGGATCATCCATTCATTCATTTTGTAAAGTGTTTAGACGGCCTTCTGTGTTAATGGCGAGGACTGAGGAGTCCCGGAGGCCTGTGTTCAGGTCCTGTCTCCATCACTTACTGGTTCAATGTCTTTGAAAAATTTACTTCTCCTCTGTGCAGGGTGCTTTGAGTATGTTATACAACCTCCCTGAGCTTGAATTTCAGTTTCTTCATCTGTAAAGTGGGAATGATAATGCCTCTCTTCATAAGGGTGTAACAAAGAAGCTCAACGAGAGAATGCCAGTAAGGGCTATGACACAGTGCCTGGCTCATAGGATACTTCAAGAAAGGTAGCTAATAACTGAGCATGAAAAGTACTGGGGAAGAGTAGATCTTAAGGAAAATCCACTCTCTCCTCTTAAACCCAGCGTAGCATAGAGGGGAAAAGAAGCATTCCTTGTGCAACTAACATCATGAATGAAATATCTCATGTTATCTCCATCATGGTGTGCTAGAAGCACTAGAAAAATATTTCTTGAATTAAATTGAAACCACATTCCAATTTTATTGAAAATATAGCTAGCAAAAATGGAACAGGGAGTTGAAAGCCATCATTATACCCAATGATATCCTGTATTCAAGGAAGGCAGAATCATACCAGGGATTTCTGCACAATCACGAAGCCACCTAGAAGCAGCAAATGCAAGACGCTATTGAGTAGGAGTCTTAGAACAAAGTGGTGGGCAGGTGGGGGGGCTGACAGTGCTTCCAAAGACCTCGAAACCAGGCTGCAGACAGGATGAATGGCCTTGGTGGTTAGGAACAAAGGCATTAATGTGCTAATTCTCTTTGTGATTTTGAGTGTGAATGTCCCGGTCCCTGGAGTCCATAGGCGTGACAGATGATGACTAACTGGCCAACTGCTCTCCCTGGCCCAGGCTGTGCTGATGCCTGGCCAGCATCTTTAAACAATGAGTGAGGTTTGGGGATAAAACACTCTTTGCTAAGCTGTGTCCATTACCAAGCAAATCACGGCATATCATGGTTAGGCAGAACAGAGTTCTATCCTCCACTAAATTTCTGTGTATGTTGAATCTTTCATTGACAGGGACATCTCTTCCCCGTCCTTCAACCAGTCATTCATCATGTATTCAATAAATATTGCCTGATTGCCAACAATGCCAGGAGAAGAGAGCGATAACAAGACACAGCCCTGCATTCTGAGGGCTTAAATCTGCTGTGGCCGGCAGGTTTTCCTTGTTCTTCCTCAGCACCTTCTCCAAAATCCACACTTCCCCTCCTATTCCCAGTGGCGCATGAAGTAGGGTGGGGGCACCTACCCAAACTCTCCCGAAAAGAACAAAATCAAAACCAAGGGTCTCCCCAATAAAGAAATCTGCGTCTCCAGGGAGGCCAGTGCTGGCCAACCATCAGTCACTAAATATGTCTCAGAGTTTTGCCCACCACCACGCAGCTGAGAAGCGGGAAAGGCGGGATAAATTATTAGGTCTAGGGTACAAAAGGGAACCCAGCCTGGACTATTTTGTCTCAATACTAACTTGCTCTTATGGACAAGTCAAAGATTTTTTTCACTGGAGTCTGAAACTGCTTCTAACAGCCTGCCCACCATTCAACCTTGGGAATACCCAGGGGAGCAGTCAATGTTTTACAAAGGAGAACTTGAATTTGGTTCCCAAAAATAGGTAGTGGAATCACTGAATCCTAGCTCTCTGAATGTTTCTTACTATTGCATAATCTTCACATGAAATGCTTTCAACCTGCAGGCGTGGAGTTAGTTATAAAGTTAGCAAATATTTAGTAAGAACCCATTTTTTCTCTTGCTCTATAATTGTTCTTTCAAGACAAAAAGGGAATTTTATGACAGAACTCCTGCTCTGAGGAGATTATAATCTGTGAAAACAACACAAAAACAAAATACAAGATCAAACAATTTGCGTTAGGATATATTCAGTTCTCAGTTGTGTGGCACAGACTATGAGAACAGACTAAGGGGTGATGGGTGTGGTTGGGATAAGCTTGGAGTGGCTGGAGATAGGCAGAGGGGAGAAGATTACCTTCTTAATGTGGGCCACATGTATTCTCACTCAGAAAGCTCTTCTGGGAGCACCAGATGGGCTATTGCACTCAGAAGCAGACAAAAAGTTAAAGCTGACCCAAACCCAGGCATGTGCCATGAAGCCACAGAAACTCCACAGTATCAGAGAAGAACCTTATAGTTCCACTTAAACAGAAGGGAGAGAAATGCTTCCTTTATGTAGCTACAAAAAACAAAGCTTCTCTAAAAGTGTGCAAATCCCCATTTAATTCTCACCATGTTACATCTGTGGCAATGTGGCGGTAATGTCACAGGAATGTTGAGAAGTCATACACAAATGCAACAATTATTACAGCTTGGAGACTAGTCATATGAAGTCGCAAAACCTGGCAATACATTTGTGTGTAGCTGACGGTTGCCTGACAGCCAAATTTTCCATGTGCTTCAGAAAGAATTTTCACCACCCATGATGCCAGTTGACAGCCAGGGCTGTCTTGGGTGTCAGGGGGTTCAGGCTATGCTGATGGCAATCAAGGCTCTGAAGTAAGATCCACAGAGGTTGGTCAAATTCGTAAATACTTAGCTATGCATTTAGCTAGGACACACTGTGTTTTCAGACTGATGTGGAGAGCTTCAATGCTGTATTTTAAAAATGTGATTCAATTCCACAAACCCATCTTGAGCATATATTGTGTGCCAGGCACTCTGCAAAACACAGGAATATAGAGATAAATAAAGTCTATTTCCTGCTCTTAATGAGGATCTAGTAGGACAAGAAAAACATAAGCAAATAAGTACAAGGGATCTGACAAGTATTGGAAGATAATTACATGGAGGAGGCTAAATGTGTTATAGGCACCACTTTTATCACCATGAGTACGGATCTAGAGCAGAACAAAACTACAAACTTACTAAGCTTTTGTGAAACTATTTGACCACAATTTTTTCCTTTATTATAAAATCATAAAATATTTGTATAGAACAGAGATTTAATACAATATCAACTACATCAATTTTTACAATCCCCAAAGTAATTCCTTGTGTGTGGTGTCATAACACTCTTTCAAAAGTAAATAAATTGAGGTTAGGAAAATGAAGTGACTATCCAAAACAAAGGACTGTCAAAGGAAAAATAATTAGCCTAGAACCCTAACCCTCAACCCTAGTGTTCTTCTTATTATAATCTAAGGTTCTGTCATAACCAAATGTCTCAATTTATAATCCAATCATATAGGCAATTACATTAAATGTAAATGGACTAAACTTGCTAATTACAGATGGAGACTATAAGATTGGATAAAAAAAAAAGCAAGACAACTATCTGCTTTTAATAATGAATTAAAAGGGTGAGGGGGCTATGGCTACCACTTGAGACAGAGAGAATAATGTTGCTCCCATCCTTAATGCAAAGAAAGACAGATAACCTGCAAGATCACAACATTTTCTGAACCTGTGAGAGAGCTGAGGTCTCAGTGCAACCAACTAATTCAAAACATGAGGAAAGACGGGAACCAGAAGGGAGATGGACATGAGCACCTGCTTCCTGGAGCAGATGCTGCTGCCAGACAAGCCAGTAAGAGGAATTCAGCTACTATGTGTAGCTGAGGGTGGGCTATGGAACCCCTGGCTGCCCCAACCACAGGGCCTTCACACGTAGTTCCACTTTCTCTCCATAACCCTCACCAGATGCTCACAAGAGTGCTGGGGAAGGGGGCCAACCTGAGGAAGCCCCCCTTGGCAGGCTTGTGGGAGGGAAACGGCAGTAGCAGGAGAGGCACAGAGCCAGATCTTTCTCCTCCATCTCCTTTATGGAATAAAAGGCTTAAACCATTGGCAGAAAGACAGCAAAGCTGGTTGCCCAGAGGCCACAGGTGAAATCCAGCGCATCTGGGGAAAAGGAACAGAAGAAAAAAATATCCTTACCCCTGGAGGAGGTACCAGAGAATGTCCCGACCTCAGAAAATTAGAAAAACCCCACTGCTTGGGAGGGGATGTTTCCTGAGAGGCCCCACCCCTGGGGGGGAGGTACTAGGGACACGTCACCTGCCCAACATGCAGCTGAACCAGAACAACAGAAGATTGCCACCAGGCAGGGGCAAGGGTGTGGAGGGACAGTCTCTGAAGACAGGCACAAAGGGAAGACTTAAAGCCAATGGTGAAACTGAGCAAAGCATCAGGCAAACCAGCCACCAGCCTAAGCCCAGTTAATGCTGGAGGAGGTGGAATCCTGTGATGCGAGGACAAGGACAGCAATGACAAATCCCAAACTCAGCAAATTCCCCACAAAATTCGCTCAAATCCCCTCACCAGAGGCCCTAGCAAAAGAAAAGTTGTGCCCGTTTAAAGGCATAAATTCTTTTTTTTTTTTTTTTAATTTTTGTTTATTGCAGTAACATTGGTTTATAACATTGTAAAAATTTCAGGTGTACATCATTATACTTCTATTTCTGCACAGACCACATCATGTTCACCACCAAAATACTAATTACAACCCACCACCACACACATGTACCGAATTATCCCTTTCACCCTCCTCCCTCCCCCCCTTCCCCCCTGCCAACCACCAATCCAATCTCTGTCTCTATGTGTTTGTTTATTGTTGTTATTATCTACTACTTAATGAAGGAAATCATACAGTATTTGACCTTCTGCCTCTGACTTATTTCACCTTGCATTATACCCTCAATGTCCATCCATGTTGTCACAAATGCCTGGATTTCATCGTTTCTTATGGCTGAGTAGTATTCCACTGTGTATATATACCACGTCTTCTTTATCCATTCGTCCCTTGATGGGCACTTAGGTTGCTTCCAAGTCTTGGCTATTGTGAATAACGCTGCAATGAACACAGGGGGGCATGTACCTTTACAAATTGGTGTTTTCAAGTTCTTTGGATAAGTACCCAACAGTGGAATAGCTGGATCATATGATAGTTCTATCCTTGATTTTTTGAGGAATCTCCATACTGTTTTCCACAGTGGCTGCACCAGTTTGCACTCCCACCAGCAGTGTATGCGAGTTCCCTTCTCTCCACATTAAAGGCATAATAAATTCTATTAACATTACAATTGCCAAATGTTAGGTGTTCAATTATTAGCTTATATTTTTAGGATAATTCCTTCACTATGTTTCCTATTACTTTTAGGCTTTTATTCTAAGCAAATCTTAATATTTGGAAGTGGAATATTTATAATTAATTAATTACACTAATTCTTTCTCTGGGATGACCTTTTAAGAATGTAAATTAATGATGCCAGTCTCTGGCTTAGAATTTTGCATGACTGACCCTTACATCTCCAGCCTCATCTCACACCAATTTTTGCCAACACCACTTGTCCTGTGGTTCCTCAAATGTACTGATGTCTTTCCCAGCCCAGAGCCTTCCCATGTGCCATTCTCTCAGGAACGTTCTTTTTCTCATTCTTCGTCTGACTGGTTCCTTTTTCATCTCTCGGGCCATAATTTAAATGCTACCTCCCCCAAGAGGGTTTTCATGACTATCCAATTAAAGTAGGTCCTTCTTTTATTCTCTCTCAGGGTTTGTCTTGGTCCGTTTGGGCTGCTATTACAGAATACCATAGACTGGGTGGCTTAAACAACAGACATTTTTTAAAATAAAAAAGTATCAAATTTATTTCAATATCTAGTTTCTTTTTTACATTAAAGCTGTTGTACAATTTTTTGTAATTTAAAATTTGTTTTCAGGGGCCTACTCGGTGGCATAGTAGTTAAGTTCGTGCACTCTGCTTCGGCGGCCTGGGGTTCACAGGTTCAGATCCTTGGCGCAGACCTACACACTGCTCATCAAGTCAAGCTATGGTGGCATCTCACATACAAAATAGAGGAAGATTGGCACAGATGTTAGCTCAGGGACAATCTTCCTCAAGCAAACAGAAGTGTTAGCTCAGGGCCAATCTTCCTCACCAAAAAAAAAAAATTGTTACCAGACATAACAAAAATATTAATAAGCTATTAAATATTGACAGCAAATAAAATATTGGACCATGCATTTATAAAAGCCATGTTTAATAGTAAAAAGTTCCAGTTATACTACTTAACTGAAGGAATACCCTTTAGCTCTTTATTTCTAATTATAGCACAGTTTCATATTGACATAATTTACCTTTTTCACCCAGTTATTCTCGCAGTTCTGGAGGCTGGAAGTCTGAGATCAAGTTGCCGACAGATTCAGTGTCGGGTGAGAATCCACTTCTTGATTCATAGACAGCAGTCTTCTGTCTGTGTCCTCACATGGTGGAAGGGGCAAGAGAACTCTCTGGGATCTCTTTTACAAGGGCACAAATCCCATTCACAAGGGATCCACTCTCACCACCTAATCACCCCCAAAGACCCCACCTCAAAATTCTATCACATTGGGGATTGGGGCACCAACATATGAAGTTTGAGGGACACGGACATTAAGTCTATGGCAGCATTCTATTCTTTTTGTTCATTGGCTGCATCACAATTTAAAATCATATCTTTGTTTTGTGTTTGCTTGATGACTGTCTCTCCTTTAGACTGTAAACTCTGTGAAGTCAAGAGCTTGTCTTTTTTCGGTTTTTTTGGTACATTGTTTGTTGTTGTTTTTTTTGTTTTGTTTCTAAATCACTGAAGCCCATTGCCTATCATGTAGTAGGCAGTCGATAAAATATTTTTAATACATTTATGAAATGAGTAGTCAGAAGGGAATATTTCCAAAATCAATGAGACTCATAAAAAAAGGAAATAAAAAGTACTCATAAAATAAGGAGGATGGGAAGGAAAGAAAGAAGAAGAAAGAGAAAGATGGAGAGCTGAGAAGAGGGAATGTGGGGAGAGAGAAAAAGAAACTGTGGACACGTGATTTATTCTATGTGACCCTTTGTTTCCCTTAAACCAGTGGTTCTCAACTTGGCTGCTGCCAGAACATCTGGAGAGGTTTACCACTTACGATGCCCGGGTGGCTGCCCTCCGGGGTTCTCGTTCAACTGGTCTTTGGTGTGGCCTGGACACTGGGGATTTTATAAACACTTCAGGTAGTTCTAATGTGCAGCCGAGTTTGAGAACCACAGCCCTAAACCCAGGGACATACCGTCAGCTCCCTGGCTCGCCGTGAGGTTGAAAGGGACCAAGGTGCTGAGCACTCATGGGTGGCCCATTGAGAATACGTCCCCTCCC
Source organism: Diceros bicornis minor (assembly GCF_020826845.1). NCBI lineage: Eukaryota > Metazoa > Chordata > Mammalia > Perissodactyla > Rhinocerotidae > Diceros > Diceros bicornis. The sequence continues at coordinate 71,770,426 of NC_080751.1, read as the reverse complement.
TCGTCACCTCCCCTGGGGGATGCTTGCTCAGGGCACAGGCAGCTGAGCCACTTGGCTGGGGCTTTGGGGCCATCTGAGGACAGATGAGGCCAGACACGCAGGCCTGGGCACCCCCAGCCACAGGTCTCCTGGGAGCCCCAGCGCAGTGAAGGGAAGTGACAGCTTGTGGACAGCAGTGTTGCTACAAGCGTGACAGAGCTGGCCAAGCTCTGCAGGGGATCGCCTGGAGGACTGCAGAGAGGACTTTCAAGGTCAGCAGAGGCGGAGAAGGAGGGTAGGGAACACAGCGCTGCTCCAAGACTTCTCACAATCTTCCAGGAAAAATCTCCCCAGAGCAAGATCGTGTGAGACCACTGGGAAGAGGGCAAGAACACCAAGAGCAGCTGGGAGGAACGGAGGAGCCATCGGGCCAAGGGAGACAATAAGAGTGGGGATCCACATGGCTAGGCCTGTGGGAATCCGTGCAAGGCACAGGGTGGGGGGCAGGAAGAGCCCTGGGGAGGCCCAGGCAAGAAGGGAGACTTTCCCAGTTAGTCCCTGAGGCAGCTCTTCTCGCAGGGAAACAGCTCCCAGATTCATGACCAGGATGAATGATTTGAGATGTCATTGATATGCATATGCAGTGCCTCGAAAAGATAAAGGTATGACTTGCATTTAGTGGATTTAGCGGAAAGGTGCATTGCCTCAGAGGCTGACTGGGAATTCGATCTCTTTGTGTGGCCAGAAGTCCTGTTTGGCCCTCAGTCTGTGAGCCACTGAGCTCAGGGCTGGGACCTGCACATTTAGGGGGCTTGGGGCTTCCAGGGGCAGAGGTGAGGCAGGGCCATGCCTCAGTCTGGTGGCTGGGAGCCTGGACCCCCTCTGCCACTGCTTTTCTTCACAGGGAGCCCCTTTCTTGGCCTAAAAGGTCTTCCTGTGGCCACCCTGTAAAGAGCACAGCTTCCTGCTCACTGCGGAAGAGCAGGCGGGACAGGGGATCCTGAAGAGTAAGAACTCACTGCTCCTAAGAATGAGGCCTCTTCCGCCCTTCCTCCTTCTCCCATTGTCTCTGCGCTGAGATCCCCAGGACAGCTCTGCTTCCTCAAAGCCCCTCTGCTCAGCCTACTGGGAGCCCAGAGTACCCAGAAGATGCCCAGAAACCAGCGCCATTCCTGTCCCTTCAGATCCCTCCCAGCACCACGTCTCAAGTGAGAGCCTGGTGTTTCTGGGGCCCACAGAGTGATGCCCATGTTAGGGGTTCCTGCCCCAAGAAAGAATATTTCCCTGGGTGTTTCCTCACGCTGTGAACGAGTCTCTCCCTGTAGCTGGACCTCAGTGTCCCCATCGGCAGAGTGAGATGGATGGCTGAGAGGATCTTTGAGCTCCACAGCAGTTTCCACACTCTGGTTCACCTCAGTCTGGCCTCTGGCCCCATCTCCTTACCAAACCAGCTCTGCCAAAGGCCTCCAATCCCTTCATTTTGCTAAATCCAGTGAACGTTTTTCAATCCTCACCAATTTGAGCTCTCAGCAACATTTAAAACGGATCCCCACTCCCTTCCTCTTAGAATAACCCGTTCCCTTGGCTTTCATGAAGGAACTCAGCCTTTCCTCCTCGATGGCAGGTGCACCCTCTTTAAAAAGGCCACGCCGAGTACAGTCTTTGCTTTCTCAGCCTTTTCATTCTCTTTCCTTCCCTATGTGATCTCATTCACACCTTTGGCTATAATAACCAGATATAATCCAATGGCTTATAGCATCATAGCTCCAACTCAGGTCTCTCCTCTGAGGTCAGATAGTCAATTGCCTACTAAAAGCACCTCAAATTCAACATGTCACATACCCAATTCATGTTTTTTCCCTATAAACTTAAAAAGTTCTCCTCCAGCGTTTCCCACCTCACTGAAGCATCACCATTCATTGTTTCACATAAGGCAGAAACCTAGAACTGATCTTTAACATCTTCCCTTAACTCAATCTCCATATTCAACATCTCACGGAATCCTATTGATGTTATCTCATAAACATCTCTCAAAACCATCCACCTCTACCCACCCACCTTCACGCCCACCCCCAGCCCAGCCACCATTACCCGTGTATGGATTTGATCAGCGGTCCTCTAACAAGTCCACAGGGGCCCCCTCCGCTCCACCTCTGCACTCTACCTTGATCCACTGCCAGAAATCAATGGCCTGCCGTCCCACCCTCCCTGATCATTGTTCTTACAAAGCCAAAATGCTTAAGAGGGTCTGCATCGTCTGGCCTTCCCTACCTGTCCAGTTCCATCTCACCGTAGACCACCTGTGCTCTCCCCACTCCAAGCACATTCCATTCTTTCAGTCCCCAGGACAACATGATCTCCCACCTTGAGCATTTCTCCTGCGTTTCCTTCTCCTCTTCAGTTGGTTAACCCCCATCCACCCTTCACATCCCAGCTCAAAATTGATTTCCTAAGGGATGCTGCCTCTGTCAAGTCCACCGTCAGAGGCACTCCAAAAGCTCTGTGCTTCTTTTTCATGATGTTTTCATGGTTACAAGTCTACATCTATTGCTTGTTATTTATTTAAGGGCTTTCCCCACTGCTAGACTTCAGTTCTATAAGGGCAGAACTATGTCTGAATTTGTTCACTATTCACAGTGCCTGGCATATGACAGATGCTTAATAAAAATACGCCTGAATGGATGGATGCATGATGCTACATCACTAACTAGACTTTATTTATTTAAATCACTCAGCCTGGCATAGCAGAAGTAACAATGGATTGGGAATGAAGAGATGTGGCTTCAAGTCCTGCCTCTTTGGGTATTTGCTGGGTGATTATAGGTGAGTCGCTTCCACTGCCTAGCCTCAGTTTCCTCACCTGTGACATAAATGTATTGTTCTAGTTGACCTCTGAGCTCCATTCAAGTTTAGATGTTTCAGGATTCTCAGATTAGCCTCAGCATGAACCTAACACAGGGATCCTCTGCGGGGGAGAGCTATGCAAGAAGAGCCAGGGTATTTCTAAGATACTCTGGCTGGAGTTTTATAAGGCACTAGAGTGTCACCTCGTCAGTCAACATACCCATGGGAACCTCACTCCAAGTGTTGCAGGGGCTTACATTCCAGCGCATCTTAAAACTCATTAAATACCATATGAAGGAGTTCAGCAACATAAACCTCTCCTGCCAATCTATCAGCTGGTTTCCAATTAGCCTCATTAATTTCGTTTATAGCCTAATATCTGGAAAAACTGACATTCAAGTGAATCCAAGACAAGCAGGTGTTTATTAAGCATATAACCACAGGTCAGTTTCTTTAATTACTGAGAATCAGTTTGATCTTTGATAAACTGAATATAAAAACATACTGTATACATAAATCAGTGCTGTCTAATAGAACTCTGTGCTATGCAAAATGGTAGCCACAATCAAGTGGCTATTGAGTACTTGAAATGTGGCTGGTGTGACTGACAAACTGGTTTCCAGTTGCACTTAATTTAATTTAAATAGCCACATGTGGCTAGTGGCTACCATATTGGACAACCTAGAATCTAAATGATGTGATACATATATAAGGTGTCATGCACATAACAGATCCACAGGAATTGCTTTCCACTATCACCAACACCACCCTCGTGAAAGTGACAAAAGCAATCTTCCTACATATGCTGATCTCTCAATCTCTCTGTTTAATTTACTGCATTCAAGGAATCCAGGTTGTAAAAAGTAAGGCCCAATAACGTTATAGAAGAGAATCGTAACCCTGGACTTCCGTGAGTCTCACAGACAGCACACATTCATTCCCTCATGGATACATCCATTCCACAATCACTTCTTGTGTGTCTACTATGTGTGGAATGAGCAGATTGTGAGGGGTCACCTACATTTCTGAAGGATACAATGAGTCCTGAATTGTAGCTACTCTGCTCCTCAGTGATATATCTTTAAAGATCTTCAACTCTCCCTGAGATGGGCTCTCAAGTTAGTTCCAACTTTAGACCTATCTTCTTTCTTTGTTTGCAAGTTAGGAGAAAAAAGTAATAATTATAGACCACTTTCAAGGGCCATAAATGAAAACGGTGAAGCCAATTCCTTTTTTTCTTTTTTTTTTTTTTTGTGAGGAAGATCAGCCCTGAGCTAACATCTATCACCAATCCTCCTCTTTTTACTGAGGAAGATTGGTACTAGGCTAACATCCACGCCCATCTCCCTCTACTTTATATGGGACGCTGCCACAACATGGCTTGACAAGTAGTGCATTGGTCCGCACTTGGGATCCAAACCTGCAAACCCTGGGCCACTGAAGTGGAGTTCGCAAACTTAACGGCTATGCCACCAGGCCAGCCCCACAATTTCTTATACTTAATTGTTTAACATAAGCAACACACACACAGACACACACGGGAAGACTGGCCAGCAGACCCCTGCAGTTCAACAGTCTAAATGATCACCAACTGGAAATGGAAACCCAAGTCAGGAGTGAGACTGACCATGCCCAACACTTCATGCTGACTGGAAACTCTGGATAATATCAAAAGACAGAGGAGATTAAGGCTTGATGAAGCATGAATAATTAAGATCAGGCCAGGACCAGAGAGGAAGGAGATTCCAAAGAATAAAATTAATTTGTAAACATAAGGGAATAGAACTATCTGTGGCTCACATTTATTTCCAGCTACAGCATGTGGAATGTTTGTCTGGCATCTATCATCAAATGACAAATTTCATTTTTCTGACTGCCTCAGTATGAATTTCCAGCTAACTTAGATAACTTAGACTCTCAAGGCTTAGAGAAACAAGAATCATAAAACTAGTAGACAATTGAGGCCAAGAACAGAATTGTGCATTGCAATATAAACTAAAAAGTCCATTTTTGGTTTGTGAAAATACAACCCACCCAATGTCATTAGTCATTAAAGAACAGACAGCTCACACTTGAAGCCCCTCAATTCCTTGCACACCTCTTTACTTTTGTTCCTGCCTTCTCCGCCAGCACACGCACACACATGTTTATAGATGCACAGCTATTTATTTAGGTGATTTTAAGTTCAAATGTTTATTAAGAGGAAGTTTCAGGGAAGAACAATATCATACTTGATCCAGGGCAGGTCTGAAAATGTCCTGGGCTTGAATCTAGTTGGAGTGGGAGAGAAACGGATGCTGGAGACTGCTGATGACGACAGGAGGCTCAGTTTTATTGAGCACCAACTGATCAGATCTACGGCCTTTTCTGCATCCCCCACTTCCTGTCACAGCACGAGGAGGAAGCTCTGTGCTCTGAGAGAGAATCATACCCTGGAGTCAGCTCCCAACGGGAGCCCACAAAGGGCCAGGAGAGCCAGGGGCTCCTGAACACGTAAAGCTGATGAGGGCCTGCCGAATAGCGCCGTGAGAGAGGAAGGAGAGGGCCCACATCCTGGTGCACCTCTAAGAACAACTCTGTATTTGTTCAGCAAGAACCTGCTCTTCCACTAGGAAGAAGGGTGCCAAGACAAAGATGTGTTAAGTTGTATGTGAGGACAGTGTTCCCTAGACAGACATTGTGAGAGCCTCAGGGACAGGGACCCTGTGCAAGGTCCCAAGTCATAAATATGAGAGGTAAGAGTGATGACTCAATCGCTTTTGGGTGTGAAATTTCCAACCTGAGGCTATGCAGTGCTGCAAACCTAGGTGGGGTGCCAGCCGGAAGTAGGGCACCGTAGCCCTTGCAAAACTCCTACACAATGGCAAAGGAGAGAGAATCATACACAACAGTCTGTCTACTGTTTAATTCCCCTGATTTCTTTTCTTGTTCTTCCTATCTGTCTGCTGGGGCCGGTTAAACGTGTGTAGACATCCAAATAACGTCAGAGCTGATTCTGCACCTCACCTATGTTTATGTCTGGTTTTTAGATCACAACTTCTAAGATCTTGTTAACAATCCTCTTTAAAGAAAAGGGAGGAGCAGAGGTATGAGAGAGGCTAAAATTCTTACAGCATCCTAAAGGATATACACCTTTCAACCCATGATCCATATTGAAAAACTATCAGTTTAGTCAAGTTTTATTGCAATTAAATAGCAATTATTTCCCTTTGCCAAAGCACCTAGAGGCTACAAAGATGAAAACAAAAAATAATTATGAGATTACCAATTTTAGAAATAATGACATGTATATAATAAATGAATAGGCTACATTTCCATATATAAAGGCATTTAGACACATTAACTGATCCTGTTAATGACATATTTGGGACAGAGAAGTAGAAATATACCTACATTTCATCCAAACTTGACCAATAATTCTTATCTTCTGAAATGAAGACATGTGGTTAACATATCACTATCACACACTCTCCATCTCCCTCACAATATCTGCCAGAGTATTTGCAAACACACTTTCTAGCCCAACGGGTGTGCACACACATGCCCACAGAAGCCAATGGCCATCTCTTCAAATGATTAACATTCTGTTGGTTTCCGATTGCCAGGGGAAGGCTGGGGCCTGTCCATGGTGTTTGATGGGAGGGTTAGTCTGGATTTGTAATTGTGCATTTCCTTCAGCAAATGCAGAGGTCAAGGCCTCCTGAGTCTCTCAGACGGCTTCAGGGCTATGTCTGCAGGCACCCAAAGGAGAGGGAGGTTTACAGGCAGAGCGCAGAGACTACACGTGTGTGTTTGTGTTTTCATATGTTGTCACCAGACACACACACACACACACACCCATATCTGGTATTCAAAACAATCTAAGAAATGCAGAGCTTCCTTATAGCACACCATTTCTTGTGCTTTTGAAAATAAGTAAACATTCCTCTTCCCCATGCCTTATCAAGTTTTTAAAAAATGAAAGGGACTAGTCCCTCTTAGAAGATTTCCTACCATTAAGACTACGTATCACACTCATTTATAAAAAACAATTTGAGGGCCCAGCCCCAGGGCATATTGGTTAAGTCTGGCGTGCTCCACTTCCAAGGTCCGGCTTTGCAGATTTGGGTCCCGGGCATCAACCTATACCACTCATCAGCCATGCTGTGGCGGTCACCCACATACAAAGTAGAGGAAGACTGGTACAGATGTCAGCTCAGGGCTAATCTTCCTCACCAAAAATAAATAAATTAATTAATTAATTGAGTTTAATTAATGTAAACTCAAATGGTCAAATTGCAAAATAATAACCGCAGCAGCGTTTTAACATCTTATACCTCAGATTTCCACCTTTCATTGCCTTATTCCTCTAAGTTAGAAATAGTTGCCATCCCTAACTAACCAAGGCTTCAACTTATTTAACTGGCAGAATTGACTGGATAATTTTCACATTTCCTTTCTACTCTAAAATCACCGATTTATTGACTATCTGGGGAGAGCATTCCCAAGCACAGTGGAAAGAGCACCGCTTTAACCAGACGGAACTGGGAGGAGTTCCTGCCCTTCTGCTTATTAACCGTGGGACCATTGCTGTCTCTAAAATGAGGTTAACGATACTTACTTCAATTCTGTTCTTAAGGATTAAGTGAAATGATGAATGTGAGGTGCAGCAAGACACGAAATATTATTAGTAATACTGGTATTTATTCAAGTTATAGAGACATCACCTTGTATAAATGGGAGCCTAGAGACTGCAGGATTCAGGCTCAGTGGACTTCGTGGCTCCTGAAGTTTTCGCATCTGTTCTGCAGTGAGAAGGTCGGCTTCTCTCTGGCATCTGCTGCTCATGGCCCTAAGAGGGCTGCCTATTCAATCCCAGCTGCCTGCTCCCTGGATTCCTTCGTATCCCAACAGAACCAGAGGTGTGGAGCTCTGCTGGCCAAATTGCTTCTTCCTCCGTCACTGCCCCTTTGCATCTCTGGCGTCTTCCCCTGGAGGCTTTAGCAGCAACTCCATGGCCACTCTGATCTTAAGTGAGAATCCATCTGCCTTTGCTGTCCCATGCTAACCAACATAGCTCATGGGAGGTTCTTGTATGTTAGCCCAAAGATGTTCAGAACAAAGGAAAATCCAAAGGAAATAATGTCCGTTATCAAATTATCTTGCCTCTGTGAGATAAGGTTCAAAGTCCGAACAGTATCGTCTCCATCCTGCTCAGTCTCAGGCAGAGGGGTTCTTTGGTCCCACAGGAATTGAAGTTCTTTCCACAGCTGTCGCCAACACGGCACTCCTCAGAGTGGATTCACTTCTTTCCAGGCCTCAGAGGTCACATCAGTTCAACACCCAGTCTCCCCTGTGCCTCAGTAGGACACAAGATTATTCTCCCACTGACTCTCCAAAGCTTGCAAAAGAAGCTAATGTCTAGCCCCTAAAGCAGAGATTACGTGGACAATTATGTTTCAGGATCTGGTATTAAGTGTCGTCAAAGACTGAAGACTCTGTGGTTTCTGAGGAGTTAGAGTTTCTGGAGATAATGGCATCAGGATGGCTGTCTGAAATCCGTGACCTGTGGGGGCGTTACTGAGAGATATACCCATTCTCCAGCACAGGACCACACAATATTACCTTAACACATGAACAAGTGGGTTTGATTAATGTGGTTAAAAATCCCTCCATTTAGTTGATTGACAGAATAAAGACATTCATAATATAAAAATCCAAAATTTTGATTTTAATAATGAAAACCTATAAATGGAAACAATCTAGAAAGATGCTAATCTCTAGCAACGAGGCAGAAGACTCCTCACAGAAAGACAGCAGCCTCCTTTGGATCCAGAGCACAAACTGACATGAACAATAAGTGAGAAGTCACTTGACACACAAGGTAAAATAAGAAAATATTTGTTTTTACCTCCTTGTTTCCAGATTTTCTATAATTATATGGAATTTTTTTGTTGAGTCGCTCTGAGCTCTTTATCGGAAGATATTTGTGGTGCGTGTCCCTTCACATGCTACAGATGTCCCAAAGAAGTTCTGTACAAACCAAATTGTTCAAGGTCAAATCGTAAGTTCACCTGGAAATTAGTTGATATTAATCAAATTGTATGATAAAGCATCATGAGTGGTCAATTTGTTTCTAAGTTCTCTCTGCTGGGCTTCTTTCACATATTTATATAATAGTCACACATTATTTTATGTCTAGGAAGGAATCCATTCTTTTTATTATTTCACAGAAATACTCCTCATGTATCTGGCCATCATATCTGTATTCACTTTCTATGCTGAGTAACAAATTACCACAAAATTAGTGGATTAAAAAAACACACATTTATTATCTTACTATCTCTGTAGCTCAGGAGCCTAGGACCGGCTTAGAAAGGTCCTCTGCTCTCCTTGGGCCTGAAGGCTGCAATCAAGGTGTGGTCTGGGCTGCATGTTGTCAGACGTTCAACAAGGGAAAGATCTGCTTCTGAGCTCCTTCAGGTTGTTGGAGGAATTCATCTCCTTTGGCTTTGGGCTTTTTCTTGTTGGCTTTTGGCCTTTGGTCGAGACCACTCTCAGCTCAAGGGGCCTCTTGCAGTTCCTTGCCACATGGCGCTCTCCATAGGCCTTTCACAACATGGCGGTTTCCTTCCTCAAGCCTGCAAGGGAGAAAAGTCTTTCCTAGTTGTGCTAGCAGGCTCTGACAAGAAGTGTAGGAGGTGTGTTCTTCTGCTTTAAAAATGTCTCTGTTTTAATTTCTAATACAGTAAATATCAGTAGATATAACCCAAGTAAACAAAAGTTCTGTGGGGTCCTCAGTAATCTGTACGGGTGTGAAAGGATCCCAAGACCAGCATGCTGGAGACCCGCAGCTCAGGAGAGATTTGGAAGGATCCGTGCGCAAGCAGGGGAGTCTGGACCTGAGTGACACACACTCACTCAGAGCCGGGGAGGGGACCTCTGTCTCCAGCTCTGTGCAGAACCCACCAGAACTTTGCAATCCCAAGGAGCAAATGTTTACACAGCATCAGAACAGCCACATTGGTGAGGGCCAGACCAACACCCTGACAGGCTGCAGCAAAACCGGTTATTAAGAAAATAAAAAAAGGAGTGGGAGGACCATGTGGGAAGAAGACAGAGTACAAGAACGACAAGTGTATAATCCTGCCTTATTGTGACGTCTAGAGATGATGCTGATCCCCATCAGAAAAGCAACTGAATTTCTGGACTAGAGCATTGAGCTCTTATCTAAGATCCATATGTCCGGCCACCTCAGCTGCCTCAAATAATCCTAAACTGGGAAAGAAGGAAATTAAAAAAAAGACTTCAAGTGTGATGAAAATGGCCCTTGGAAGTCCATTTCTTCTGGGACACAGCCCATTTGTCATCAATTAACACAAAATACATTCAGTTTCCCAAAACTGCCTTCAGCCGTCTTATAGACTAGTTCACTTCAGTAAACTTTCACTGACAATGTCAGTAAAATTATTTCTTAATTAATTATTAAATAACTTGTAAACAAAATTCCAACTGACATCTTTTATATCTTAACAAAATAATTCTAGAATTCATTTTGAAGAAGATATAAAGATAACTTTAAATATTTTTAAATATAAAAGATTCATGGAAAGATGTTACCTAACTAAATAGTAACACTTGTTTTAAAACTAAGTCAAGAAAAAGACATTGTAGTATTAGTGTAAGAAGAATTGACATAAATAAATAGATGAGAGAACATAGGAACTGAAGACAGAAAAAAAACACAAGCCAGAGATAAAAGATGGATTATTCAGCATGACTAGTGTTAAAAAGTTGACCGTTAACTAAAATCAAGTTAGAACTTCATTCTTCTACCTTACACCAAAAATGAAATTCTATATGTATTAGAGAGTTAAATACCTTTAAAAGAAAGCATAAAAAGGAAAATATAGGTGAAGCTAACTAATCTTTACAGAAAAGGACTTCCTAAGCATTTAAACAATGGAAAACAAAACAAAACTAATTATTGGTAAGTTTGAATTATGCAACAAATAACATAATAGCCACGTTATAAGGCCAATAATAAGGTAAAGAGGCTGAAAATATGTAAGGTAAAGAGAGGGGAAATATATTCACAATAAGTATGATAAATCAAAGGACAATGTTCTTAATATATAAAGAGCACTTATTCATCAAGAATAAAACCTCAAAACATTCAAAATTTTTTAAAATAGGAAAATGACTAAACATAAAATTCACAGAATTGATACAAATGGTTAATACAGTTGAAAATAGGTTGAACCTCACTGACTGTCAGAATGAGATACCGTATTTTACCCATCAATGTACTAAAGATTTGTAGATGACACTTTTCAATGCTGGTAAGCATATGGTAGAAAGGGCACATGTATATTTTCCTTCAGGAGAAAAATTTGGAAACATATATCAAGAATCTTAAAAAAGACCTAGAATTCAAAGAAACAATCCTAACTAAAAAGAGATTCTAAATTTCATGTATAGGAGTGCTCTCCACCATGATTATTTATCATTGCAAACCTAGACAGTACTTAATATCTCTGAGCCACCATGCTTCAACTGAAAATCAGGAATACTAACCCACTTTGTGTACAAATTATGTATATACTTGTAACAAAGCCTGGCACATAGTGGGCATTCAATACATAATTGTCTTTACCACCTTCTGTTGTTCCAGCAACACTCTGATAGCGACTCTTGCTGCTGATTCACATGGAGCTTCCTGCCAAGCACCACCTGATTCGACGGGGCACTAGCAGCTCCCTGGCAGGCCGTCGGAGCGATTGCCAGCCAAATATTGACAACTTTGAAAGCTTACACATTGAAAAGAGCGCGTGTGCCAAAAATTCACTTACTGAGACTATTCCCTTGAGATGATGGGTGATTGAGGAATATTATTTGTTACAATGGACACTACATTAATAATGACTGATTTCTACTTGCCAGTACATGATAATTTTAGTGGATAACGTGTGCTTGAGTGCAAGAAACGTAAAGATACAGGAGGTAGATAAATGATAGATAAACTTGTATTTATAAACATAATAGATATATAAATATATAATATATATATGGTAGAAAAATTGGGAAATTGTTTGCATTATGAAAGAACTCACAAAAGAAGCAAATCCACCATAAGACTCCTAGCCTTATCTATTGGAGTTAAAATATAATTAATTGAACTTCTTAAAGTATAATTCATAGTATCTTGGGGACATATATTTCATCACATGAGGCACACATGGAAAATAATTCATGTTTATTTACATCTGAAAATCACGGTTACCAATGCCTACAGATCTCCCAACACAAATTCTGAAATACCAACGTTTAGCTGTAAATGGCTTGAAAGCATGACCAAAAAGAATATGTCTACAGATGGATTACTTCAGGGAAATTAATCTGTTTTTTAATTCATTTGATTACTTAACAACTTAAAAATTAAGCACTAACATTTTCAAAGTGCTTAAAAGACCCCAACACTATAATGGATCAGAAAAATTGGACAAATCAAACATAGTAATTTTAAGACCACACCCATTTACAAAAGAATTTAGTTTGAGTCAAAGTTTAAATAGAACAACTGATTACCGGCCTAGAAATAATTATTTGATTGAATGAATATTTTTTAATTTTAAAACCTCGTATGAACTCCTGTGTCCGCCCACATCCCTACGTGTTAGTTCACCAGAATCCTTTATCAGTACATCCACTTTCCAGAATGGAGACTGGTTAAAAGCTTGTTACATCAGCACTTTTTTAACCTTCTCCTCTCCACACATTAGGTCTTTTTTGTGCGTCTTCTAGAACATTTGTATTAACGAAAAGGAAATTTTAAACACTGAAAGAGGGGCCGGCACCGTGGCTTAGCGATTAAGTGCGCGCGCTCCACTACTGGCGGTCCAGGTTCGTATCCTGCACGCGCACCAATGTACCGCTTCTCCGGCCATGCTGAGGCTGTGTCCCACATACAGCAACTAGAAGGATGTGCAGCTATGACATACAACTATCTACTGGGGCTTTGGGGAAAAATAAAAGAGGAGGATTGGCAATAGATGTTAGCTAGAGCCAGTCTTCCTCAGCAAAAAGAGGAGGATTAGCATGGATGTTAGCTCAGGGCTGATCTTCCTCACACACACAAAAAATAATAATAAATAAATAAACACTGAAAGAATGCCATCTTAACCACATCAAAATCTTTGACCCCAAATCTCAAGCCACTAAAACTCAACCCAAGTTGTGTAAGTGATGGAATCATAGCCACAAACTCTGCTTCTTTCCCCTAAACCCAACTTAGTAATTTTATTCTTTTTGGCTTTGTCTCAGACTCTTCTATAAATCAATTTTTCCTGCAGCTCAGTAATAAGATGAGGTAAGCCACTCCTTTTCCAAATTACAGAGATCTAGGAAAGCAAAGCTTGAGAGTAAATAAGATGACTCTAAAATAAGTGTCAAGGCGAACACTCCTTGCTCCCAACTTTGGCCCACCAGTGAACACACATGCTCACAACGTTTCTCCTTTGCAGATTCTAAACAAGTTTCATGAGCCAGTATCTCACAAACATCTGCCTTCATTATAATTATATTTCTATTTCAGCTGCACCAAGCTATTTACAGATGAGCCTGTTCATAAAGAGCTTTATAATTAAGCAAACAGAAATATCTTTTTATAGGATGCAGATCTAGGGGTGATAATCACACACAAAATACACAGCAACAGTTGCAAATAGAGTGTTTAACGCTAGTTATATAGTTAGTGATGTGCTCAATAAAGCCTGACATGTCTTTGTTCCTAAATACGAGAAAATATGGTCTTTGCTACACAGCAGTGTAAACTGTCTTCTTCTCCTATTTTTTTTTAAGCAAAGGCCATATTTTTCAGGGTGGGTTCTTAAAATATGTGTGCATGTGTGTATTTTATATAACAACAGGGTTACAAAAAACACACACATATTCTCTGGCTTAGTGGAGTTTGAAATCTGCCTGGTACTTGGAGAGAGAGGACTGATTCTAAATATAAGCAGCATGTATGTATGGAGGCATGGAGTGTGACAGATTAAATCAACAGATAGTAGGTACGATGTGATGGTACTGTAGAAGTAGCTGCCAGATTAGTAAACTACTAATCACAGCAAAAAAGAAATTTCTCATGTTCCAGTTCAAGTCCAACCAAGCCCTCGGGTGTTTCCCAGGGGGGCCAATCTTTGCTCAAATACATTTCAGCAACTCTCAACCCACTCCCACCCACCGCGTGCTTTGAAACTGTTATTTGCTGAAAATGTTTGCTTCATCATCTTGTAGACTTTCTTGGCCATCCAGAAGTCATGCAATCCCAAAGACTATGGATAGAAAACATAGCCATTGTTTGCTAAGATTAAGCCTTGACATAGAAAGGTTCACATTTATCATTCAACATTATGTTCTAGAAGAGGTACGTCCAGCTCATATACTGCTCTTGAGAGTGTACAATGGTGCAGTGCTTTAGAAAATGACTTAATACACACACATTGCACACACACACACACACACACATGAATAGAGAGAGAGAATCTTAAAATAGTAATGCCCTTTGACCTGGTAATTCCAATTGCATGATAATATACGAAGAAAGAGTATTTAAAAAAATAGCTTTTCGCAAGCAAGATGTTTACCATATTATTTATTATTGTTATAAAATAAAAATGGAATGTTCTTGAATGTCCAACTATAGGGGAATGGTGAAATAATTTATGGTACCTATACTCAATGGAATGTCTTGCAGCCATAATAAATTAGTTTTCTAAAAACTTATAATAATTTGGAGGAATGTTTACTATACAATGTTAAGGGACAAAAATAGGCCAAATTGTACAACATAAGCTCAACTATGTATAAATGAAAGTACAAAAAAATGGAAGGAAATACATCAAGATGTTAACAGGGGTTAAATTGGGGAGAGGAGTTATAGATGAATTTTATTCATTCTTTTTAATGAGGTGTATTTTCCAGATTTTATATAATAAGTACCTACTAATTTCAGGTTCATTAGCTATTTCTAAAAATATGACCAACCTCAATATGCATAATAATAATAATAAAATTTAGAGTGGTTTAGCTATGTTTTAGATGGTTTACATCATCTTTGCAGACAATTGACTGGAGTAACCAAGCATTTTCCATTTATGGAAGTGCTTGTGTGTCTCGGGTCCACTTTCTACCTGGTCTCCTAGAATAGGCACTACACAGAGATTTAGAGCATGTGTCCCAAACATAGCGGCCTTTGTTCTTTGAGAAAAGAAAAATGACACAACTGGTAGAAAAGGCCGTGGGCTCTTGTCTATAAGTTGTGTCATTTCAACATATTTTATCTGCTTGTTTGCTTGAAATGTCTCTCTTCTTCCGTGTATATGTGATTATTTCTTCTGTTCTTCCCCTCATTTTCCTCCAAGCCTCGACATTTTCTTAGTCACCCTACACATTCTTCTTAAGCTTTTCTCTGTGAAGAATTTCAAAGCACATTGTTAACACTTCTCATATAATATTTATGCATAGCAGTTCCTTGTACAAATACATTTGTCTCTATCATTGGTGTGCTGCTTGAGAGAAGGACTATTATGTTGGTCATCTAGGCTGGGCATCCAGTGCCCAGCCTAGAACAGAACAGGTGTTCAGAAAATGTATGTCGTTTGAATGTATTCCTCCTCTTCTTTTCTCTTTCTCTCTTTTTTCCTAATCCTTAAAAGAAAACTCACGTGTAAAATCCTTATTAAAAAATTACTTTTATTTGTAACCCTTATAAAACCATTACTCATGATGTCCAGTCTAAAAACATTATAGTTTAAAAAACCCAACCTAAAAAATAATGCATGTCTCTCTCATGTGCCTAGTTTACCACAATTCTTATTAATTTTCTTTCCTCTTCTGCTCTATAAATCCCTAAATATCAAGGAATCTCTTACCCTCCTTACCAGCCCTCGCCTCCAAACACAACACTTACCTCATCTAAACCAACTGGACACGGTCATCTTGGACTCTTGGACTCTTGGAGGGGACCATTGTCCCCTCCACAATGCACTCTCAAGGCCCTTGCCTCTCTCTTTCCACATTTCACTCTGTTTTCCCAGGGCCCTTCAAGGTGTGGACCCCGTGAGAGTTGAGTTCTTATTCTGTCTGGCTGCTTTTCTGCAGAGAATGTTCCCAGTCATTAGGTTTTCTTCCTTTAAAATTCCAGCCAGGAGAAAAGAGTGAAGCAGATGACCTCTTGATGCTCTGTTGAGGTCAGAATTGGGGTGAGGAGGAAAGGAGTGAACTGTAGAATACTAAGACGTCATTACACTTTTGTTGTTGTTTTGTAACACCAGGCATTGAGACTATGTCTGGGGATAGACCACATTCACAAATACAAACTATTCTACAAATCTAACAATAATGTCTTTAAGTATTATTTTTTCTATCACTCTTTTCCTGGTCTGAGAGAAGCCATGTAATGCAGCTGTCATGTTCTGTCTCATGTCATTCACAATCACAATCACTAGATTATTTGATTAATTTCATAAGATAGAAGAGTCAATTCAATGAGCTGTGGTTATATTCAAGGTCCAACATACAACCTAGAGCTGACATCCATCTGCAGTGTGTGTTCACACATCATGGAGCAAGATGCTTTATCCTAGTGAGAAGGTTAAATTCTTCAAGACCCCAGGGGCATGCTGTATTTACTCTTACATTTCAAATGACACATTTCAGAGGGCAAAAAACAACCAGACATCATCCATTATCTGTATTTAAAAATCTATTATGTTAAGGGTAAAAAGAGGAGGTAGGATGATGTAAAAGAGGGTAACTCTATGCAAATGATGCTATGGTTATGTGCATAATCGTATTCTTGGAGCCCATTACTCAAGAGTTCCAATCTACCTCTGCTGGGTGATTGTGTGTGCCAGGATCCAGTGCAGAAGAGAGAACTTACTCCAAGTATTTGGACACAAAAGATTAGTACAAGGAATTAGGTGCTTACAAAATCATGGGGCAGACCAGAGGAATGGAAATGAGGTAGCAGCTGATGGACTACTGGTACCACTGGAGCTCGATCCAGAAGAGGGGAAGCAGCTGCTGCCTTCCAATCCTCACACAGGGACTTCTCATGGCTGAAGGACAATTCTCATTCAAAACTATAGTCTCTAGATTTCTGACTTCTCCAAGTAGAAGAGGTGAGCGTAGGTCGAGAGAGCCAACTCAGATTGTGTGAGGTGGAAGTGAGTTGCTGTAATGTTGTGCAGAGCCAGGTTTAAGCTCAGACCGTCTGTTCTTGAGCAAGTCTGTTAACATCTCTGAGCCTCAGTTTTTACACCAGCAAGATAAAGACAATGTTATTGTCCTTGTCAAATTGTTAAGAACTGAATATAATGCGTAGAAAGAACTAGCCCAGTGCCTGGAACATAGTAGGCGTTTGATAAATTGAAGCCATGATTGTTCTCACTCAAGACTGACATTGTGGAAATGTTGGCCGTCAGAAGCTTGTTTCCCCAGCTCCAATGTGTAACTATGAGTGAGAACAGACACTAAGTACCAACTCTGTGCTGGGATGCTCTCATGACCCCACCCGGGTCACCACAACCCCATGGGGTGCATCTTGTTTTCTCCATTCTGCCACTGAGGAGCCAGAGGATCAGAGAGAACATGTAACCGAGAGAACGTGTAGCAGGACTCCCTTCTCCCACCCATCTCCCCACCACACCAGCTGGGGAGAAAATGCCACCTTCTTTCTCTTATGCCACTCTGGAAGGGCCAAAGTTGATGTCAGAATCTTTGGCTCACTTCTCTCCTCATCACTTGAGGGTGGGAAAAGTGTGGACATCTTTGATCACAGTCCTCCTAGAGTCTAACCAACATCTACCCAACTCCTTTATGATCTCTTCACAGCTTTATGCAAAACTTCTGCTCCAATCATTTGCATTGACAGAGAATTTCTAGCTGTGTCACTTCAGCCTCCCAGTTATGGGGTGCTCATTCATTCAGTGGGACATCATCTTATATTTGTGCCTACTGAGCTAGGTGCCCTGACGGAGATTCAGAGATGAACAAAGCTCAGACCCTCCCCTCAAAAGTGCACAGTCCTGTGAGGGAGAAAGATGTGCACCCAAGGTACTGCAGTGACATCTGAAGAGACGTTATTAAAATGCTTGACTCCAGATGGCAGGAACTCCAGAGGGCAGGATTGAGTCTTTGCCATGGCGGGAAGAGAGGGAGGAGGGGGGGAGGCTTCACCCAGAAACGACTTTTGAGCTGAGCTTCAATGAACCACGTATTTCCCAAGTGGAGAAAGCAGAAGAACATTGGTCTGGGAGTTCTGAAGCCTAGGATGTCCTAAAAAGGGCCTCAGCCCTTTGGCACCTTCACGTTAGTAAACTCTGCTGACACAGAGCAGGTGATTTCTGGACGTTACGGGCAACTGCATTTTAGGGGGGAAGGAAGGTGTGGTAAAATCTTTGAAATGACCTGTGTATTTTGGGTCCCTGCAGTTCTAACCTATTGCTATTGAAAGAGTGGAAATACCATCTGGCCCCAGATAAGACAGACACTCAGCAGGAGTGAAGCATAAGCTGAAGCCTAGAGCAAGAAGGTGCCCAGTCCAAGGAATGGTGAGTTTCCAGGTGCCTGGTGTGGGTAAGGGATGGGTCAGGGATAGGGGTTGGGGGGGAAGAGGCTGGGGAGTGAGGAAGAGGCAGTAGTGGGGACAGGCTATGGAGGTCCTTAAATGCCACAGTAAGGAATATAGAACTTATCCCAGATGCAATGAAGAAGCTCTTTGCTTATCTTCAGTCTCACCTCCACCAGGCAACCTTCTCCTGCCACTACCAACCCCAGTGAGGTTCTGTTGCCAATCTCATACACACACACACACACACAAACTCACACACTCTTTTATCACACATACACACACACACTTTTATCTCACGCACACACACACATACACACACACTATTGTCTTGTTACGAATCTATAAAGTCTTTTTATGTGAATCCTATGTCTGGGGTAAGAAACTGTATCTGATTTAGTTTTTTATTGTTTTTCTCATCAGGCATATATATATGTATATAAAAAAAGAAAAATACAAGAGCTCTAAAAATACTATAAAGGAATGTTATTTTGCTACTTATGGGTGTACAACTCAGGGTGAGTCACAGTGTTGCAGTAAATAGGGGTAAGAATCTAAATATCAATGAAGCTTGCATGAGACGACAGTCTCATCATTGCCTCCTCTCTGCCAATATTTTCCCACCGCTGATAGTAGGAATACCTGAGAAGGTGGTAGCAGGTAAGCAAGCAAACGTGCAATGCAGAAAGACTAGCCAGCAGTGAGCCTTCGTTTCCTTTTGGAGAGGTAAGACTCACAGCAGGCATTGTTCCAGCACAGGAAGCTTGAGAATAGCCGTGAGACTCATCTCTGTTGTGGAAAATAGAGGTAAGGCTTTTCAGAACTCTCCACACACTTCTAGAACTGCAGTCAGGGGGAAGAAGAATGTGTAATGTCCCAGCTCTTGCCAAAAAGCAGTGCAAAGACTTGCAGCCAGCCCAGCTGCCCCAGTACAATGATTTAGGCCCTGGAGCAAGACAGAAATGACATTCCTGCTGCCGCTCTCTTCCCACCTAGGGGTGGTTGGCTCTGAAAACTCCCCAGGCTGGGTAGATTTACCAGAGAAGACTATGTCTAGGGTCACTCCACCCAAGGCCCAGATGCCACCACTCCAGCCAACTTCTCCAGAGTGGACAAGGCATGCCAACCCCAGCTGCTGATGCTGCCCTTTTTAGATGTTATGTCAAAGCATCCAACTCATGTCTACAAAGGGGAAATTAGAGTTTTTGCACACTTCCCTCCATCCGGACTGTCTAAGACAGACTAGACTGATTTGTTCTGGGGAGGTGTTCTACCTGGTGGGATTCTGGGACATTGGGGCTGGAGAAAGGAGCATCACACTAAGATTTATGACGACACTGAAATTAAAGTGAGTAGGTGTAGGAAGTGAGCAGAGCTGAGAACTGAGTTCCAAAGGAAGACCTTAGTCTAATTCACCTAAGAGTCTTAGGGAGTTCCTAAAATTGAGGGTCTGAAGGAAGTTATCAAGCCATAACATTAAGCTAGGAATAGTTTTGAGCAGTAATACAATTTACAAGAGAGGGGTTTGACTTCATTGAGTCCCTTGGCCAACAGCCTCCGTGCCTCTGTGGCAGCCTACAGTGCCCCAAGTATTGCTGCAGCTTTGGAGTAAGCATGCAGAGTTTCCTTTACAACCTATTTAACTTCCCGGTCAACACAAGAAAATAAAAATCAGATGTACAGCGAGGAGGCAGGTTTTCCCAGGTGATGGTGGAGCCATTGGTCCTCAGCCTGAAAACACCTTAGACCAAGACACTATATGGGCAGTTACTCAGTAGCAGGCTGCTTTAATCACAAACTTAACTCTGGATTGAGGTTTTGTAGGTCATTGGTCCCCCAGCAAGGGGAGGCTGTCCGTATGACCAGGTCTGGGCCTGGTGTGAAGCAGAGCCTTCCAGACCAGGCCCTGGTCCATGGAGTTTCTTTAGGCACTAGGCTCAGCACTCCATGGTGAAGGAGGTAGATGTCCCCTGCAGCAAATCTCTTGGGGGCCAGTAACTCCTCAAGCACCATCAAAAGACATCATCAAAATGTTTAAGGAGTGAAGAATGTGGCCAGTGAGCTTTTTGACGGCAGTCATGGTGCACAAAATAGACTTTCTATTTATGATAATCTTCTAATCCAAAATCCAAAATCTTAAACAGGCATGATGGTTTGGAGAGATATGCGGAATCTCAGGGCTCACGCCCTGATTCACAGTTGGTTTCACCACTGTATACTCATGAGATCTTGGGTTTATAACTCTCACCCTTCCAACCCCACCTCAAGTCCTGCCTCCTCAGAAAGCCACCTCTGATTTCTCCTGGATGTTATTCTGATCTCCTCTTCTTCTAAACTCCTAACGCTCTTAGAGCGTGTATCCAAAATTCAATACTTGATGGATACTATCTTGTGCTGTTCTGATCTAGAGATGAAAGCCCTGTTACAAAATAACTGCCAGCTATAAGAAAGAGTACCTGTCTCTATTTCTCAGCAATGAGAACAAAGCACAGTGTAGATTCTCAGGAAGACCTTGTGGATTGGCTGAGCCTTTAGACCTAGGCCTCATTTACGTGTTAGGCAGTACAATTATAATTCTGAGGTATAAAATCATTCTCAAGGGTGAAATTACATCTAATTAAAGCTCATGCCCTGCCTACAAAACAGAGCTAAACATCTATCACCAATACCCTCCTCCTCGTCCTATGGACTGACTCTGAATGGCCTAACCATTGTCCACTGACTTGAGTCAAAAACACAGATTTGATCATCATCTTTGTTTCCTCCTTTCTTCTTCTTCAACCCCTACAATAAGTTGGCCCCTCAGTCTTGCCAATTCTAACTGCTTAACATCTTTCAAATTCTATCACTCCTCTCCAACACCACCGTGATTGCCTGAGGTCAGGCCTCCTCATTGTAATCAGATTTACTGCAACCTCCTCACCACCCTCTTTCTGTGGATCCTTATGTCCCTCAATCTGACTTCCACACTGAGTGATTGATCACTTTAAGCTACAGATCTGATCACGTTTCTCCCAGAGGAAAACTTTTTAATGGCCCCCCACTGCTTCCAAGATTTGCTTAAACTACTAATTATGGCCCATGGGATCCTTTATCATGGGGATCCTCAAGACACTGCTTATCTCAGTTTCTGCCACACCCCAACAAGTACCCTTTGGCTGAGTCACATTGACCAATTTGAGATTTCTCAAAGAACCATGTGTTTCATGTATCAGGGCTCGGAGTAGACAGTTCCCATGGACTGGAATACCCCACAACCTCCTCACCCTTTTCTCGGGACTATCTCTCCTGTCCTTCAAGTTGCCACTCAAGCGTTACATCCTTCTGAAAGCATTTCCAGAGTAGGTCATGAACCTGGATCCAAATAATTCCTTACTAACATGAGAGTATTTAGTACCCTATGTTGTCATTATGGATCTTTTCCAATAAACTAGACTCACTCCCTTTTTAGAACGGAATCCGTATCTCATTGATTTGTGAATCCTCAGAGCTTAACCCAGTGCCTGGCTGAATAAATGACTACTGAGTGCATGAATGAGTAGAGAAAGAAAAGGATGAAAAACATGAATGAATAAATAAATGATTGGCCAAAGGAATAAGTAAAATATGAGTGAAAACATAGCATAACCTTTTTGCCCAGGTCTGTGGTTATCAGATGCACATAAATACCATAATCACATGCTTCTTTTCCCTGCCTGCATTGCCTCTGGGCAGCTTCATCTACTTCCTTGGTTTAATTTCCTTCTATATGCACATGCCTCCAGCATTCCCACTTCCAGGTCAGAGAAGAATCCTCTGAGATTCAGCAAACATATGACTTCTTAGTTGTATATCTCCATTTGGATAGCCCACAAACACCTAAAATTCAGAATATTTCAAGCTCATAATCTTTCTGCTACAATTCAGTTACTTGTGTTCCCTCTCTCAGTGAAAAGAACCATTTCCTTCTTGATCACCCAAATCAGAAACCTAAGTGTAATCCCTACTCCTGCTAACTTCCAAACGTCTACATCCAATCAAGCCCTAGTGCTTCTACCTTATGACTATCTCTGAATAGGCCTGATGCCCTCCAACCCACTGGAGTTGCTCCTAGGTTATCCCAACAGTCTCAAGGTCTCCCTGCCTGCGTTTTGTCCTGCTTAAATCTACTCTCCACTCATAAGCCAGGGTGCTCTGTCACACCAACGATGACAACACTTCAGTTGTTCTCTAGTGCCTCAGGATAAAGTCCAAACTATTAAAAGTTTTACAATGCCCTTTCTGATCCCTCACCTGCTTAGCCTTCAACCCAATCACTCACTACTTCCTACTCCTTGAAGTTTCCAATCATGTTAAACTACTTTCAGCTCTCCAAAGATATGGTACCCTCTGGGGCTCCAGGCTTCTTCACATATGGCTCTTTCATTGTGAAACACCCACCCTTGTTTTTCCTACACAGCCCGCTTACCTCCTAGCTCAGCTGATATGTCATCTCCTATGAGAAGTCTTCCTGGTCCTCTGGGTTAGGGGCCTCCCTATGTGTTTCTGTAGGATCCTGTAGGATTCTGTAGGGCACTGAACTAGCTGTAACATAGCACTTACCACACAATTGTAGTTTTCTGCTAATAGGTCTGCCTTCCCTGCCACTCTTGGAGGCATTGGAAGCAGGATGGGGAGGATGGTGAACGTTGATTATGAAGCATTAGCAACCTCATAACGTCCACCAGAGCCCTTTTCTTTCATACAGGTAATTGATCATTTCTCAGTCTTCAGCTACGTAAGTGTACTGCAATGCACACTCAGGCTCAAGACAAGTCTCCCATACCTCAAGCTCCATCCATATTGCTTTCTTCCACTTCTGAGCTGCTCTTATATGAAAATGACAGAGATGCACTTGAGCTCCAGGAGAGTAGATATTTTATCAATCTCATCCATGATTGTATTTCTAGCACCTAGGGCAGTTAAGTTCTAAGAACATATATGTAGGATAATGAATGAATGTCAAACATTCAGTTAACCAATAGGCACTTGCCAACAGTCGCTACATTTCAGAAGCAGTGTTAAGATCCTAGGGGAATACAAAGATGCATTTCCTGCCCTTTTGAAGAGTAGAATCTGATTAGGAAGACAGAGAAACATATAATAAAAACATGACTATGCTGCAAAACATTCTTCCAGGGATTTGTGAGAATGACTTGGTTGACGCTTGAAAATTCAAAAGAAAAAGTAAAGGATGAATGGCTCAAGCCATGATGGTTAGCAGATTAGAGGAGAAAGAGATCAGTTTGCACTCAAGTCATTCTAGGATAGGGAAACTGCATTTTGGAAACAGCAGGGCAAGGCAGGGCTATGGTTCGCACGTTTGGGGGCTATACAGAGAAGGAAGAGAAGAAATGGACGTTTGTTGAATAATGTCTATGTACCCATTACAATTCATGTGAATTACTCATGTTGTTTCCTTTAATCCGCTAGATTAAAGAGAAATGTTATTTATGCTAAAATTTTCCTGTTTTGACAGATAAGGAAAATGAAGCTTAGAGAAGTAAAGTAAATTTCCCAAGAGTCTGCAAAAGTAACAGAACTAAAAATTTAATCCCAACTTGTTTGACACCAAGTCAGTTCCTTTCCTCTAGCCTGGCAGGTGGGAGTCTGGACTGTGCAGATCTTGTGTAGGGCCGTAGTGGGAATTACCAGGAATTACGACTTTGACAGCCCATCTTAAGTCCCCAGGTGTCTATTATTTCCATTTTTCTCTATCTGAATTTCATTTCTTCTTTGACGGTTTGAGAAAAACACCTGAGTCCTCTTGAATGGTAGCATTTAGACCATTTATCATCCTACAAGACCACAATAATTTACCCCAAGGAGCAAACCTCTTGAATTATCATCTCTATTCAGGATTTTTAGATATTTGTCTACATGAATTGGTTCCCAGGTAATACACATCCAGCATTAAGCAGTTGAATTACATTTGACCTTCACTCTTGCTCTTGTAAGGAAGCTGTAAGAATGACTCAGCTAATGATGAAAAAGTCAAAAGCAAAAGGTCTACATAATAGCCTTTTTTTATTGCTGGTGTTCCTCACTTTCCTTGAGAAGCTCACCGTATCATGCCCAATGGATAACGGATTTGCTGAACATTCTAAACCATGTGCATTCTAAACCATGGAACCTGTCTTGAGATCTGCTTCAACTACGAAAATGCTTTCACCTTTCTCCTAATATAGAATGCTGTTTTTCCCCTTAAAATGTGTAACTATGGGCTTCCTAGGATAAATCATGCCAATAAATACTTTCACATATTGCTGGTAGGTGTATAAATGGATTCAACTCCTTTGGAAAGCAATTTGGAAATGTGTATCAAGAACCTTTAAAATGTCCTCTTGGTACAATAATAGTACTTCTTTGACTTTATCTGGAGGAAATTACCCAAGAGAGACATAGAGACAAAACCTTGATATCAAAGATATTCATCATGATGGTGTTTACAAGAAACATTGTAAGTGATCAGCAAAAGGGTACAACCACACAGCAATTTTTTTTTTCTATTTATTTATTTTTTTCCCCCAAAGCTCCAGTAGATAGTTGTATGTCACAGCTGCACATCCTTCTAGGTGCTGTATGTGGGAAGCGGCCCCAGCATGGCCGGACAAGCGGTGCATCGGTGCACGCCCGGGATCTGAACCTGGGCCGCCAGCAGCAGAGCACGCACACTTAACCACTAAGCCACGGGCCGGCCCCCACATAGCAATTTTTATTGTGATGTTCATATAATAATGTGATGCAGGTAACTTATAATGCTAAGTGAAAAAAGGGGGATATTAAATTATAGATAAGGTCTGATGACAACTATGAAAATAAGTGTGCACTGAGGAAGATTTAATTAAACTAAATCAAAGTGTAGTAGTGTTTGAGTGGTATAATTATAATTTATTTTTTCCATATTTATATGTTTAATAAATTTGCAACAATGACCGTGTTTGTTTTTATAATCAGAAGAAATTTATTTTTTAAAGAGCTTTTCCTTGTTGATGTTATAGACAAAAGAGAATGGTAGAAATTGAGAGATACTAGTTTTATAAGTAAGAAGCAAGAGAAAGAATTTGAGACATATTTCAAAAGAGACATTGACATAAGAAAGTTAAGCAGCAAGTAATTATGAAGTCGATCTAGAATAAACTCCAGACACTTGTGCAGTTGCCAGGAGAGGGAAGAATCTATTATTGTACTGCTGTCTATTTCTCCCTTTATGTTTGTTAATATTTGCTTTATATATTTAGGTGCTCCTATGTTGGGTGCATAGATATTATGAGAGGGAAGAATCTAGACAGTGAGACTTCTCTACAGAAATCCTGAACCACAATTTGTACTGATTCCTAAAATAGAGAGCCTGTGGTGTTGAATAAAGTTGCAGAGAACAGAGGGATGTCTAACAAACAGATAATTAGAATCTTGTAAGGAGAGAAAAGGTATGACATTCACGACTAGCTTTAAAAATAGTGATCTTTAAATCCTGAGTAGCGTCAGAGTCACATGAGAATAGGTGGAACCTTGACAGCCATGTTAGATGGGTAAATATAGAGCGAGAGTCTAGAGTTGTGATTCAGTAAATATGTGTTTCAGGAGACTCTTCCCCAGCACGTCGTCAAACCCACACTGTCTACCCTGGTGTGAATTCGGAGCTGCAGGGTGTGCGGAAAGAACTGCCAGCCAGTTCCACTGAGGCTCCCAGCTCCAGAGTCTGGCGGGGCTGGAGGCGCTGCCACTCAAGCATGAGATCAGCCGCTCCATGCAGCCAGTGCAGAATAGCCTCGATCCTAAGATAGCAGTGACTAAGGCGGCAAGAATGCTGGAATCATGCTGGCATCTCTGATAGAAGGCAAAGATGCTCCTTGGCTCAGCTGAAGGCCAGATCCTAGCGGAAGACGTCAAAGATTAAGCATTTTTCCTAAGATGCACCAAAACTCCCCTGGCATCACTTCACCCACCAACACATCACTTTAAATATATTTGCCCTTAAGTAATGCCACAGCTCATTGCGCTAAACCAGATGCAAACTGCCTGTCCTGGACCCCCGCCCATCATCCATGCTAAGGATAGCTTAAGTGCTTTATTCATTACAACCTAGTGCTCACGTGAATCACCGGTTCAGATGCATATCCTCTAGTGCCTGGTCTCAAAGTCTCAAACAGGGCCCAGGAATTTGCATTTTAATCAGTACCTCAGTTTATTATGATAGAGAAAATCTGCAGGTTTAACTCAGAGACACGGCTCTGGGCTGTCTGTTTATCAATCAGTGAACAACACTTTCTAAACTACCGTCAGTTTCACAAATGTGGTTCAATACAGCCTTTAAACTCTGAAGCACTAACACCAGTTCTTAATAAAACTGAGGCTGCTGGTTCTGTACTGAGCCCAGTTACTATCAATATTTTTATCAAATTATTGGATGGAGACCAACTAAAAGATTTCGTAACTCTGAAATCTTTAGATGACACTAGGTGGAGAGAGATTGCCAAGACATTATTAGATAGTTGGATCAGGATTTTAAAAGGCTTTGGCATTCCTAAGAAAAATGGGTCAAAGCTAACCAGATGAAAATAAATACATATAAACAACCAGTCCTGTATTTTGAGTCAAGGAGTAACATGTCCAAGTTTGAAAGGTCCTGGTTTGGTGGGTAAACAAGTCTCAGAGGGTTGAAAGGCGCCACCTGGGTGGACATGATTGGATGTCAACATTTAGTGCTCATGACAGAGGAAAGCACAGCCCCAAGACATCCCACTGTGCAAACCACATCTGCTGTGCTGGATTCTGCACTGGGAGGTGCATTTTTAGAAGAAAATTTGCAAATTGAAGCATATCCAATAGAGAAAATTATGATGGTGATGGTCCTGGAAACCATTCCATATGAGGAAAAAGTGAAGGAATGAGGAATGTTCCCCTTGGAAAGAAGACTTGGGAGGAATATTACAGCCATTGTCAAATCTGTGAAAATCTCTCATGAACTCACTCTTTGTTGTTGCAGAGAGTAAAACTGAGGCTAACAGGAAGAAATAACACAAGCTATAGTGGCACCAAGAATGGTATTTGTCTGTTATTCTCTCCAGCTTACCTCCAACATAGTGCTGAGTTCCACTCTCACAGATTAATCACTCTGTCACTATTTTGGGCCTTCATCATTCTGGCCCTTCCTCTGGAATGGCCCCTCTAAATTGTCTACCTGGTAACGCCTACTATTGTTGTGGGCTCAATTATCTCCTCCTTTTTGAAACCTTGGCCCCAATGTTTCCTGCACTGCAAAGACTCCACCATCCAGGCACCATCTTCCAGGTCCCCTCAGGCCCCCATGTACTTCTCCATCACAGCAACCTCACAGGGTGAATTAACACCGTGTGCACATCCCTGCTGCACTCACTGAGCTACGACTAGGTCTTACTGATTTTCTTATTCCCAACACCAAACAGATTCTTAGTAAATGCAGAGAGAGAGAAAGAAAGGGAGAGACAGAGAGACAGAGAAAAAGAGTTAGTATAGGATCCGTAGCTAATTTACTTCTATCTCCCAGGTGTGAACTAAACAAGGAGCAAGAATTGAACTAGAAGCTTCACTCTTAGAAAAGGCTTTTAAGGCGTGACTAATGACACACTTTCAGACAAGATCAATCTGAAGAGATGAGAACTCAGCCTGCTGCGCTGCCATGAACTCTCTCTAGATGAAAACCACATGGCAAGTTGGCAGTGAACTCTTGGTAGGAGATCCAAAGAGAAAGAACAGAAATATTGTTCCTTAGAATTCAGCAGTGGCCCCTGAAGCAGAAGAAACATAATCTTGATCATTTGTTTTACTTTAATTCTCTAATTTGATCACTAGTATTGCTAAGATAAACTAGGATCTTTATACTTAAAGATGATTTGTCCTGAACCAGTAGTACTTCATTATATATAAAGACAATATTATGAAAACCAAAATTATCCTAATCAAGCATATAAAATGAAGACATTGAAGTTGAAAGCTGAATTGTATCAAGCTGCACTGAGTATGTGTAATGATAAATTATGCTTTCTCATAAAAGCAGCTATGTATTACTTATTTTTTTTAATGGAGTCAGGGAGTAATCAAATTGATGTGCCATTTAACCGTACTGTGTTATGGTTCCCCAAATCTCCAGACTACAAATTATTTGCCAATTGTCCTATCCTGAAAGGCCACCAGACAGCAGAAAACAAGCAGGACTATGATGTGCCACATCACAACAGAACAAGCTTAAAAGACAGTCAGATTTCTCTGAAAAGATATACAAAGGGCCAATGAACACATAAAAGGATACTCAATACCATTAGCCATCAGGATAATACAAATCAAAATCTCAATTATATACTACTTTACACCCCACTAGGATGGCTCTAATCAAAAAGTCAGATTATAACAACTGTTGGGAAGGATGTGGAGAAATCAGTACCCTCATACTGGTGGGAATGTAACATAGTGTAGCCCACTTTAGAAAGCAGTTCCTCAAATGATTATACACAGAGTTACCATTTGACCCAGTAATTCCACACTTAGATATACACCCAAGAGAAATGAAAATATGTCCACAAAAAACCTTGTACACAAATGTTCATAGCAGTGTTATTTATAATAGCCAAAAGGTGGAAACGACCCACTTGACCATCTACTGATTAATGGATAAACAAAATGTGGCAAATCCATACAACGGAATATTATTTGGCCATAAAAAGAACTGATGTACTGATCCATGCTACAACATGAGTGAACCTAGAAATCATTATTCTAAGTGAAAGAAGCCAGTCACAAAAGACCACATATTATATGATTCCATTTACATGAAATTTCAAGAATAGGCAAATGAAAAGAGACAGAAATTAGATTAGTGGTTGCCTAGAGTTGGAGGCAGGAATGGAGTAACATGGGAATGATAGCTAAAGGCAACATGTTTCTTTTTGGATTGATGCAAATGTTCTAATATTATTTTTGGTGATGTTCTATAACTATGAATACACTAAAAACCATTGAACTACACACTTTTAATGGGCAATTGTATGATATGCAACTTGTATCTCAATAAAACTGTTACAAAAAAAGATCATCACAAAACCACAGGCAAGATAAAACTCAAGAAGATATTTTTCAAATATTGCAACTTTCTGATTTTTAGAGGCAAAACTATAGGAGACGTGATTCTAAAAAGAAGGCTCTGAACTTTTCTGAGAGTTAAATCTTAGTGTCTAAGAAATTGGGCAAGTGTTGTCATTGGAAAATATCCAGTGCACCAGATAAATTTTCAAATTTCATTTAAAAGCTAAAAATAAATCTGAAATTCAAATATTTAGGAGAAAATGTAAATTTCCTAGTAAATGATTAATAATAATGTTCCTAGATAACACAAAAATTTTATAACTGTAGCAGAAATTATATTTTCAGAGTAAAATTTCTGTAACAAGAAAATATGTCCCTGCCGTATTACCACCGAAGTCTCCTGGATTAAGAAATATTTGTAAAACTTATAAAACCATCTGAGGAGAGAGAAATGATCTTCGTATCATTCCCAGAATCACAGGACTTCAGGATGGAGCACCATTTTTATCAACTCGCATGTTTTCTAGATGAAGACCTCAGGGCCAGCATGAAGCACTCCCTCTGCTGCAGGTACCAGCCGGTGAGAAGCAGAGCCAGAACTCAGCCCAGACCTCCGCCTTTTTGCCTCCGCTTCCTCTTGGCCTGAGCCAGGACTTCTGAAGTGAGTGTTTGCCAGGTCTGTCTGCAAAGAGTTAATGTGCACTTCTGGTCTCTCTGTTGTGCTCTGGGGTGAGCTGGGATGGGGGGCAACTAGTCCACGCTTTATCATTTCCCAGAGAAGATTTCCATCTAGAGGTGTCCCTTAATCAGGACCCTTCTGCACAAGTCCCTCCTTCCTGGGGTTGTTTCTTTATCTCTGGTCAGTGAAAACGTTTATCTGAGGCTCCAAATTCCCCATCCGTCATGCACTTTGTATCCAAGTGGGAACAGACCAAAGCTCCAAGGCACAGCATGTCCTGCCCTTCGTTGGCTCCTCCCCACCTATTTAGAATCTTTTATTCAGCACATTTTCTACAGACAGCCAGGCATACACAAGGAATGAGCAGGTTTGCTATCCATCTGCCAAGTGACAGAGGAATACAGGCAAGAACTAGAACGCACCTGCCAAACTCTCGTCTGTCTCCTCTTTGGCCCCAGTCAACATCTTGAACTTCTCCCCATTTTTGGTTACATAGATTAATAAAAACATTTGTTCCCAGTAACAGAAGTTGTGAAACACTTGCACTTTCATAAAAAACATCTCACTTACTCTTCCTAGCCAGTATGTGAAGCTGCTCATTAACGATCATTATATAGCTAAGCAGCACGGCCCTGGTCACCCAGTGATCAGGGAGTGAGCTGGGTCTCAGTCTTCTACCCGTAAGCCTGGTGCTTACTTGTGTGTTGCCTGTACCACAATGCCTCCCAGTAACTCAGACCATGACTAGGAATATCCCATTCCCCATGTTAAATTCCTTGTACCACTATTTGCTGGATCTCCCATGATTCTCCATCACCATGGACATACAGTGCCCCTTGCTGTGCCTGGAACATTTCAACATTTCCCTCAAGGCGGAGACTCTGGCTCTGATGCCTGGCCAGCACCCCTGTGCCATGTTGTATACATGAAGCAGACACGAGTCTATCCCCAGCTGCGTCTTGTTCACAACAAAGAGCTACATTGCTTCTCGCCTAAGGCTTTCCACCAGCACGGAGATTGGAGGTGCTCAGGATGACATGATAGCAATGAATCTATGACTAGGACAGTCAGGCTTAGCAGCCAAAAATCCCTAAGGACGTGCAAGCAGCCTTTCTTCTAGCAAAGAACTCTCCCCAGGTTGTGCTAACATCCCAGTCCAACCTTTTGGGAACATGTTCCCGTCCTGCTGGAAATGCTTATGCAGCTGAGATGTACAAAGGATAGTCACAGGCTCTATCAAAACCAGGTTTGACTTCAGGATTCTAAGTCCCTATTAGCTATGGAACTGGTATAATGGCAATGGCATCACAACCACAATTTGTGGATTGCTCGTGACATTTTTAAACAAAAATGTTAGACTTATTGCCATGAAATCAAAGAAATCTATAACCAAACCAGAAAAATTAAAAGAAAATAGTGCTTTTTCTATGAATTCAATTAAACAACTGTTAAGTACCTGTTTTTTCCCAGATTTCACGCTCAGCAAAAGAGATACAAAATTCAATGAAAACATGGTACCTGACCTTAAAGGGCTCACAGTCTAGCAGAAGAAAAATACACACATAATCTAAACACGATGTGCTCAGGGTGATTAGATGAATGTACACAAGACTATGAATACAGAAATGAGAGCCCCGCATTTTGGAGAAGCTTCACAAAAGAGGTGATATTTGAGCAGGAAAGAAATAAGAAGAAAATCTTGGTCTTTACCCTACACTTCCATGACAATGCTTCAATAGCTACCTGTACTGACGGCTTCCAATGACAAACCTTTAGAAGTGCCAGAAGGCCAGCACAAGCTACGTCCTTATGATTCAGCCTGCTTTTGTGGAGACACAGTATGGCTGCTTTCTGACAAGGAGAGAAGAGGTTTTCAAATCTCCATATGGCCCTCTGAAGCCCAAAAATGTCCCATTAATGACATGTAATGCCTTTCTACTTATTCAGATAGTATTTATGCACTTTATTAAGCTTCTATCATATTCTTTTTTAAATTAATAATCAGTAGCTTTACTATTGTGAATATAATTATTATCTGTTGTTGATTAAGTTTTCCAGTTGGTAATTGCTGGTGAATAAAAATAGTACCGATTTTGAAGGGGGTGATGGGGGTCAAAAGGTACAAATTTCCAGTTATAAAATGAGGAAATCATGGGGATGTAATGTACAGCATGGTGGCTATAGTTAATAATACTGTATTGCATATTTGAAGGCAGCTAGGAAAGTGTATCTTGAAAGTTCTCACCACAAGAAAAAAAATCTATAACTGTGTGTGGTGATGAATGTTAACCAGACTTTTTACGGTGATCATTTTGCAATTTATACAAATATCAAATCATTACACTGTACTTCTGAAACTAATATAATGTTATGTCAATTATACCTCAATCAAAAAATAGTACTGATTTTATCGATCTTGTATCTGATAACTTGCAAACTCTTTTATTAGTTTTAATAGTTTCTAGATTCTCTTATTCTTTGTTTTTCTAGGTCTGTGATCACACCAACTAAAAATAATGACAGTTTTACTTTTCCTTATACCTCTTATCTTTCTTACCTAATAGCATTGGCCGCCACCACCATACTGTGTTAAACAGTGATGATGATACTCAGCATTCTTTTCTTTTCGTGTGTTAGTTTCTAGTATTGTGTTTCCTTCTTGATACTACAGTTTACCAAGAATTGACTTGGGGTGAGGGTACCCAAAAGCCTCTATGGTTCATTAACTTGACAGCTCTCTCTTGCTTTTTGTGTTTCTTCACATAGGCCTTTTTGCCCCATTTCCTTGAAATCTCCATTCTTCTTTCCACCTGAAGTCATGTGCGCACATTTTTCCTTTCTGTGTCATGTTCCTTATTTTTATCTTTCAGAACTCATTTCAAATGACACATTTTTGAAACAGCCTTTCCTGACTTGCCTTTTGCATCTGATCCACTTGCTATACACTCTCTCAGTATCCTGTACTCCTTTGGAAGTTGTATCAGCTTCAATTTAGTAATAATAATTTTAAATAAGTTAAAATTCAACTAACTAATAATAATGGCTTAATGTTTACCTTTCCCGCTAGATTGTGAGTTCCATAAAAGTAGGAGCACGTTTAACTTGTTATCCCATATATCTCTAGTTTTTAGCACAGTGCCGTGTACATGGTACATAATAAAAGTCTATTTAATACATAAACAAGAAAATAGTTTAATAGAAACTTAAAATACAAAAAATTTTTTAAACTTTAATAATGTTTAAAGTTTTGCTAATTTACTTCTTTTTAATATGTCATTCTTATATCCAGTGACTTTCCTCAGATTTTGTAAATGCTGCATTAATTTATATTGTTAAGGCAGACAAATAGTTCATTTAAAAGATCAGTCACCATTGATGCCTATGATTCTTTCCTGTGGTTCTCAGCACCTCTGTCCTGGCTGCTTTCCCTCCTAATCCCCCTGAGCTGGGAGTGCAAGAATGTCAGCCCCTCAGTGTAGCCTCTGCCCTTGGTAGTGGCTAGCTGGTGTACCTCTAAGCCCTTTTCATGCATTTTCTCATTTAATCCTCCCAGTGATGTATTTTGCTATTGAGAAAAGAGAGGTCGAGTAAAATTAAGTGACTTGCCTAAGAGCCTGTATTCTTATCTGCTATCCTAAACTGTCTCCCCTAAAAAACAGAGCTCTGTAACAACTTCAAATACCTATCTTTTTTTTTAATGAGGTAACATTTATAACAGAATATAAACTTCAGGTGTATATCATTGTATTTTGACTTCTGTATAGACTACATCATGTTCACCACTAAAAGTCTAGTTTTCATCCGTCACCATACAAATGTTCCCCTCTACCCTTTTCACCCTCCCCCACCCCCCTTTCCCTCTAGTAATGACTAATCTGTTCTCTGTATCTACGCATTTGTTTGTTTGGCTGTTGTTGTTTTATCTTCTACATATGAGTGAAATCATGCGGTATTTGTCTTTCTCTGCCTGACTTATTTTGCTTAGCATAACACCCTCAAGGTCCACACGTTGTCACAAACGGCAGGATTTCATCTTTTTTATGGCTGAGTAGTATTCCATTGTGTATATATGCCCCGTTGTCTTTATCCATTCATCTGTCGATGGGCACTTAGGTTGCTTACGAGTCTTGGCTATTATAAATAACGCTGCAATAAACATAGAGGTCCATAAATCTTTTCAAATTAGTGTTTTCATATTCTTTGGATAAATACCCAGAAGCTGAATAGCTGGATCAATTGCCTATCCTTCTTTTGGAAATAAATAAATTAAACCCAGCATCTTAAGAGGAGTTCTTAAATAAACTCCAAAGAAGAAACACGCACACACTTTAATACTTTACAAAGCATCCTTCTCTCCACACTTTCTCAGGATAGATACGTACATACAGCCTAGCATATAAGACATCTTTTTATTGTTTTTCACCCTAAGAAAAATGTTTTAGGCACACACCAAAGTGTAGAATGGAAGGAGAAATTTTAGATCTAACTCCCTACTTATTGTCAAGAAGAAATCTTACATAAGGTCATCAATAAACAAGGAAGCTTGAGAGACTCAGCAGTCAATAAAGTTTGCAGAAAGTGAATGGATTCAAAGACTCAGATGCTAGCCCAAATGACTTCCTCCACCCTCACTCACCACTTGTGCCTTGTTGACTGAGCATACAATCTATAGGTAAATAGAGAAAATTATGGTAGCAAACCTGGGATCATGGGTCGTGGATCATGGTTATGTTTATTTTTCGATATAAAGATTAATCATATGTGAAATTAAGAAGAGTATTGTATTTTGATTATGATACCACTATAATAAAATATTAGTTTTTCCTGGATCCCTGGCCTAATTAAGAGGATGTGTGAATATGTAACACAACTACTGAAATTCAAGAATACTCATGTATGTCTATCAGGTGTTTAAGTAAAAGCAAATTCTATTTAAACGAAGTATTAAACTTGACACTTAACCAGATACACAGGTCATGAATAGGTTCCTTATTCTTCCTTGTTGAGAATATTAGCCAACATCTCATAGTTAACTCTGGCATGTGTACGTTAAAACAACAGACTACAGTCTGTTAACATAGTGTCCATCTAACCTTTAAATTAGCAAGAGTTCAGCCATTACTTATGAATCTCTGACATGAAAAAAGGCACATGATATAGATTTAAGCAGAGGTCATTTCAGAGACCAAATCAGCGGTAGAGTTAGTTAGCTAGAATTCATTAGGGATGGGCAATATTTGGCTGATTATGCAAAATTCCAAAGGTTTTGCCTATTTCTATACCAGATTTCAGATTTACCTGGTACAACCATTTATGCACTAATTTATTTTCTTTTATTAATGATGCTAAAAAGAGTTTGGTGTTTCAAACTTTGTACACAAACCTAGTAGGCAAAATCTTCTGTAAACGTATTCTAAGCTCTTGGCAAACTTTCCTCAGGAGCAAATATTAACTCCAGATAGTGTTTATTAGCTTTTATAAAATAATCTCTGTAATAGTGGCATGTAATTGCTGGAGGTAAATGCTTATCTAGGCCAAGAATTAATCAAGTTTGAGCTCCTTAATAAAACCCGGTCAGAAATAATTTATTTCTTGCACAGTTTACATTTTGAAATAACCATGTGATTTTCCTCTAATTTTGCTTTGCACTCCAATGGTGACTTCACAGAAATGCATTTCATCCTGCCTGTTCTGTCAACATAAGAACATGGACAAGTGAATTCTGTATTATATAAATCAGATAAAGCTATGGGAGACGCCATAATTCAGCTTCTCCCCCTACACCTCTAGGATTGACCTAAAACTTATAAATAGAGATTCTTCCAATTTAAACAGTTGTTATGCTTCCATATTTTTGAAGTATTGTTGCTACTTTCCTAAATATTAAGAAGTACATTCTGTTATGAAACAACTGCTCTCTACAAGGCAATCCTGCTATAAACATCCATGTGCAGATTTTTGTGTGGACATAAGTTTTCAACTCCTTTGGGTAAATACCAAGGAGCACGATGGCTGGATTGTACGGTAAGAGTATGTTTAGTTTTGTAAGAATCCACCAAACTGTCTTCCACAGTGGCTGCACCATCTTCCATTCCCAAAAGCAACATATGAGAGTTCCTTCTGCTGCACATCCTCACCAGCATTTGATGTTGTTAATGTTCCAGATATTGGCCATTCTAACAGGTGTGTAGTGGTATTTCATTGTGGTTTTAATTTTCGTTTCCTGATGACGTATGATGTTGAGCATCATATGCTATTTGCCATCTGTATATCTTTTTTTGGCGAGATGTCTCTCAAAGTCTTTGGCCCATTTTTTAATCAGGTTGTTTGTTTTCTTATTGTTGACTTTTAAGGATTCTTTGTATATTTTGGATAACAGTCCTATATCAAATGTGTCTTTTGCAAATATTTTCTCCCAGTCTGTGGCTTGTCTAATTCTCTTGATTTGTCTTTCATAGAGCAGGAGTTTTTAATTTTAATAAAATCCAGCTTAATAATTATTTCTTTCATGGATTGTGCCTTTGGTATTGTATCTAAAAAGACATCACAAGGTCATCTAGGTTGCTTTGCCTATGCTAACTTCTAGGAGTTTTATAAGTTTTCACTTAATGTTTAGGACTATGCTCCATTTTGAGTCAATTTTTGTGAAGGTTGTAAAGTCTGTGTCTAGATTCGTTATTTTGCATGTGCATGTCCAGTTGTTCCAGCACCATTTATTGAAGAGACTATCTTTGCTTCATTGTATTTCCTTTGCTCCTTTGTCTAAGATCACTTGACTGTATTTACGTATGTGAGTCTATTTCTGGGGTCTCTATTCTGTTCCATTGATGTATTTGTCTATTCTTTCGTCAATATCACCCTGTCTTGGTTATTGTAGCTGTATAGTAAGTTGGGTATCATCAGTCCTCCAATTTTTGTCTTCTTCAATATTGTGCTGGCTATTCTGGGTCTTTCACATCTCCGTATAAACTTTAGATTCAGTTTGTCAATATTCATAAAATAACTTGCTGAGATTTTCATTGGGATTGCACTGAATCTATAGATCAAGTTGGGAAGAACTGGCATCATGACAACATTGAGTCTTCCGATTCATGAACATGGAATATCTCTCCATTTATTTAGTTCTTCTTTGATTTCATTCATGAGAGTTTATTAGCTTTCCTCACATAGAATGTGTAGATAGTTTGTTAGATTTGTACCTGAGCATTTCATTTTTCGGGGGTGCTAATGTAAATGGTATTGTTTTTAATTTCAAATTTCATGTTTATTGTTGGTATACAGGAAAGTGATTGACTTTTATATATGAACATTGTATCTTGCAACCTTGTTATAATTGCTTGTTAGTTCCAGGAATTTTTTTGGTCGATTCTTTCAGATTTTCTACATAAATGATCATGTCATCCACAAACAAAGACAGTTTGATGTCTTCCTTCCCAGTCTGTACACCTTTTATTTCCTTTTCTTGTCTTATTGAACTAGCAAGAAATTACAGTACAGTGTTGAAAAGGAGTTGTGAGAGGGGACATCTCAGTATCAACATTTTATATTTCTATTTAAATAAACCTTCATTTTATGGTATGTGTTCATGTTCATTTTTAGGTAAATGAAGAAATCTTTGGGAGACTTGCTCCAAATAATGGTTGAGAATAAGTTGAAATGAGCATATCAATTATTGGTATGCAAATAGGAGTCATAAAGAGCTTTAAAAGTTTGTTTTGCCCAGGCAATTTATGTATTTCTCTGCAATATTAACTTTGTCATAAGGAAAATTTCTACTGAACAAACATCACAACCCAACTATTCTGTATGGATTTACCAAGAAGCTAAAGTTGTAGGATGTCTGAGCTCCATTTGTTTCTTACATGCCCTTTGGAGAGGACCTTAACGCATTCATACGGTTGAAAAATTCACATTTTTGAAAAACTTGCCAAACAAAAATATTTTAACTACCAGCTCTCCCTTTCTACTCCTAGCTCCTCCTATCGTATTTCCCTCAGATTCTATTGTCATGGCGTGTGCATTTTTGTGTTTTGAATAAAGAGTGGGGACACACTTAGTTTGGATTTATTGGGGTATATTTATGTGATTCTGTCCCTTTCATGAGGAGTTAAGTTATTGTTGTCTGTCCCAGTATAGGAACAACTGGCAGGAGTATTCCTGCTGCCCACTATGCCAACTCTTATCGCATCATGATATGAAAGTCCAGGGTCAGAGGTCATATAGCAATATCAATGCATCTTACGATATCTGGCGCTGGAAGTGTGTGGGTCATGGAGCAGAAACAAAGTTTGAAATGTATAGAACCAGAAACTAATCTGTGGAAAATTCTTCTAATCGTTAGTCATATAAAGTTGCGAAGGGAGGATGCGGTTCTCATCAATGACCAATGAAAATGGAAGTTGTCTCATATAAGAATACAATCGATAATGTATCATATGCAATTATAAATGCAACAGGCATTTTCTTACGGAAAATCGACAAAATATACTCTATCTGAACACCCATGTTTGTGAGGCACAAATCTGAGGCTGTAGTATAAACAGTACATCTGTGTGTAGAGTTGCATATTTTATGCATCCCAACTATCAATAATTAAAATAGATTTTAATCAATTATGCTAAAAGAGGACTGAGTTATCCTTCTCCTCTCTCTATTAAAAATATTATAAATAGTTGTCCAATGAAGAAGCACTTCATAGGGTAAGCAGCCAAAAATGTAGGAATAAAAGGATTATGGAGATGTGTCAAGCAGTTAATTGATTAAAATATTGTGCTGTTTTTCTAGATTTTGTGGTATTTGTGATACTTTTTAGCTTCTTAAAATTTGTTTTCTTTTCTTATTCTAAGTAAATATTCACTTGCATTTTGCATCTATAATTTTTATTCTTTTTCTTAAAGAGAGCCTAAAAAATTGTACATGCTTCAGCTCACAAAACCTAGCCCTGCTCCTAGTCTCCATTATTTCACTTAACAAGATTTTACTATAATCCAAGTTGAAAAGAAACTACTAGAGGCTATATGTAAAATTGTTCAAGGAATTACTAACTTCTGGCCAAAATTTGCAGCAAATCATTTTCTAGAAAGTACTAAAATAACCTTTAACATCTGGATTAAGTAAGAGAAGATAAAAGAATAAAATCCTGATAAATACTCTGCAGCTGCCACTCTGTAGTGGAGGCACACAGGACCGGGCGCCATACTGCTGTCCCCCATCAGCCTCATAAAGCATTGGAGAGGCTGGGGGAGAGCGAGGGCAGTGGCCAGCCTCAGAGTCCACCTGTTGACACACACCCTCTGAGCAGCGTTACCATTTTGAGCAGGAACAAAGACACGACTTGCACAGCTCCAGCTCATCCCTGGGGGAGGCCACTTTACCCCCATGTTATCACCGCTTGATCTCCTTCTCACTTTCTTCAGTTGAGCCAGGTGGGAGGGGAAAGGCAGAAAGGTCTGTCCCCATGACTGTAGCCCACTGTCCTGGCTCTGCTTTCTTAAAGACACTGTGTTCATCAGGTTTCTCCTGGGAATTGGCTCACCCAATTATGGAGGCTAAGTCCGTAGATCTGCAGTCGGCAAGCTGGAGACCCAGGAGAACCAATGGTGTAGTTCCAGCCTGAAGACTGGCGGGCTGAAGACCCAAAGAACTAATGCTTCAGTTCAAGTCCAAAGGTCAGAAAAGACCAGTGTCCCAGCTCATGCAGTAAGGCTGGAGGAGTTCCTGTTGCTAAAACTTTTTGTTCAATTCCGGTCTTCAGTTGATTAGATGAGGCCCACCCACATTGAGGAGGTCAACCTACTTGACTCAGTCTACTGATTCAAATGTTAATCTCATCCAGAAACACCCTCATGGACACACTCAGAATAACGTTTGACCAAATGTCTGGGCATCTCGTGGCCCAGTCAATTTGTCATAAAACCAACCAACACAGACACTGAAGCACCGTGAAATCAAATATCCCTTATTTGATTCTCAGAACAAGCTCTCCCTCCTCCACCACCACTTCCACATTTAGATCAATTTCTAGACAAATGGCACAGCTCAATTCATTCTTACAATCAGAAACCATCTACTGATCACTCACAGGATGCCCAAATAGTGTATGACTTTTGTGTCATTTTAGGGAGTTTGCACTTTCCCTTTCGGACAGGATGGAACTTGTCTTAATGAGCTCAGGCTGCCATAACAGAATATCACGGACTGGGCAGCCTCAACAACAGACATTTATTTCTCTTCTGGAGATTGGAAGTCCAAGATCAAGGTACCAACGTGGTCAGGTTCTGGTGAGGTTCCTTTTCCTAGCTTGACGACAGCTGCCGTCTGGCTGTGACCTCACATGGTGGAGAAAAAGCTCTCTGATGTCTCTTCCTATAAGGACAGTAATCCCATTCATGAGGGCTCCACCCCCATAACCTCATCCAAACCTAATTACCTAATTACCAAATGCCCCATCTCCAAATACCATCACATTGGTTGTTAGGGTTTCAACAAATGAATTTTAGAGCCTAAGATTCTGCATTAGTGACAAGCTCCCAGATAATGTCAAGATGCTGATCGACAAACTACCAACAAGAGTGTCTTCAGGGACCCCATGTGCTCCCCGTGGTTGTAACCATACCCAGTTCTCCCATGTGTCACGGGACCAAATGCTAAGCCTCTCTGGACCTTGGTTTCTTCATTTGCATTTTTAATGATAGGAAGGGCTCCATGGTTGCTTACAGGTCCGTGATTGCATGACCTCAAATCGATAGCACTTGCTCCGGGAAGAAATGAAAGGAAAGTCAATTATAGTCAGCTCACAGTATGAAGTTCCAAGAGCATATTATATGTCAAATGACTTCTTTTGAAAGGGATATCGGTACGAAAAGTAGTTTTAAAAATGGGCCAATGATAGCTTAGGATGTCACAATTAAGTCAATTTCAAAATCCAATTTGCTTTGAAATCTTTTGTCTTTGTACTTCCCTCGTGCAGGCAGGCCTTCCTTAGTAGGCCCTGGCAAGCAGGTCACTGACGGTTGTGTACAATCAGTGCCTCTTTCAGGATTTCAAAAGGGGGCTGGCTTGAGGCTTTGGGGTTTCCATCGGGGAGGTGAAGATTTGTATTGCTACATGTTAGGTAAGTTTCTAAATCTGGAAGGACTTCTAGGAATTATAAAACCCTTTGGTTCATAAAAGCTATTTTGACCCTTCACTTCTATGAAATAATTTGCCTACAGGGTCTAAATTATGGGGTCCTCATCACCCACTAAATTAGTTGCCATTCTAATCAATTACCTTTATGTTATCCCAGGATCCGCAGACGAGGAGGTGTAAATATAGACCAAATTCACCGTGTATAATTTATTTGGTGTCAAGAAAATAAATCATCACATAGCAGAATTTATACAAAGTGCGTGATTCATACCCACAAACTTGTGCTTTTAATTGGAAATGAGCTATTGGCAACGCAAAATATGGGTGACTGGATTTCTAGTGCCACTTTCCAACCTGGGCTGGAAGGCACGGTAACTCTCTAAGGTACAGAGCACACGCTGAGATAACATTCCTTGGCCTCTGGCGCCAGGTCTTAGGTGGTGCTCTAGTCGCCAAGGCCAAGAGAAGTAAACACGTGCAGTGCAAGGCAGCTTGCGAGTTTCCATGAATCCCACCCTCACAGACAGTCCCTTTCTATCCCACTTTTTATTGATATCTCTTTCTTGGGGTGATGTTACAAATTGCTCTCGTGATCAATTTAGCTATAGCGTGCAGGAAAGCATTCTTAGAGTTAGTAAGCTGGAGCAGGTGAACTTTTCAGAAAGCTCTGGTAACATGGAGAATGGAATCTTGAACTTGGAATTGCAGATTGAGCTGTCAAGTCCATGGGAAACACTTTCCCAAGGGGCAGGGGGCAGCAGGAGGGAGAGGATTCTTGCAAAAACAATGTCCCCCCCCCCCACCCCCACCCCCGGCAGGCTTTAGCCACTCCAGTTAGCCTGATTCCATCCCAGATAAAAATCACTGCAGTACTAGATGCCGCGTTAGCATGTGCTGTGTGCTGCCATCAAGGAGGTCTCACAGCTGCTGCCTCGTCTAACTTAACCCTCACAACACTCTCACAGGTGGCTTATACTGTACGCATTGTACAAATGAAGGAGCCATGATTCAAACGCATGAATGGCTTGTTCAAGGGTCAGAAAGTAGCAGAAAGGGAACTCAAACCAGGTCTGCTGGACTCCAAGCCCTGTGCTGTTCCCACTAGGCTGCACTGCCCTTCCTTCGTGACCGGCTCTTCCCTGGAAGGCTGCGTTCTGGGCTGAGCAGCGTATGGTGACCTCCTGTGTTGACCTCCCTGCTCAAGGCATTTCCACGTCTTGGCTCAGCTCCCAGGACGGCTGCCCAGGCCCCTAAGTGGGCACGGAATGAGATAGTTCGACGAGGGCAGATTTCTCCTCTCTTCTCATTCAACTTGTCTTAAAGCTGCAAGGAACAGTAACAAAAGGAATTCATAAAGGCCTTTTCAAGAGAAAGCAAGGAGCTTAGCAGTCCAGTGCGGCAGGTGTCTCAGGGAGTTCTGTGGTAGTCATATGACATATCATCCCTGGTACTCCCCCAAACATGTACAGCTCAAAACAACCCTTCCTTGAAAAAACAAGAGTTGTTCATCATACTTTACCCCCCAAAGTGCCAGATGGCAAAAAGAACAGAAAGGAGCTAAGGAAATTTTATTGTCTTTAAAAAACAACCTGAAAAGCAGTGTCTCTCTGATGTTACAGGCAGCAGCTCCAATTCTCATCAGAGGATAAATCAATTTGCAGCAGCTGTGGGCTGCTGGTTAGGTCCAGGGCACAGGGCCGGACTCATGTTAAGGAAAAGACAAAATTTGGGTTGTAAATCCCCAAGGTTTCAGAGTGTCCTCTCTACCCGTCTGTGGGAAGTCTACAGCCTATATTTCCTGA
This sequence comes from Diceros bicornis minor, assembly GCF_020826845.1. Classification (NCBI taxonomy): domain Eukaryota; kingdom Metazoa; phylum Chordata; class Mammalia; order Perissodactyla; family Rhinocerotidae; genus Diceros; species Diceros bicornis. The sequence goes on along the minus strand of NC_080751.1, from coordinate 71,727,300 downwards.
CTCCATTTCTTCTTCTAGTTTTCAGATTTTGAAAGATGTCTGTACAGAGTGAAATCACATCAAGCTCACTTTGCCCCCACAGGGAAAAGAGCAGCTTTCCACAGTTTCCTTTCCGACCTGGAACAGAATACAGAACAGAAGGGACAGAGTTGAGACATGAAACCAGCCAATCTTTCCCTCAGGCGGCCTTTGCTCCAGATATATTTCATAAGATTGGGGTAAAATAGGGAACATTTGCATGCCACATTTGTGATTTACCTACTTTTCCACAGTGGAGACCCAGAGCTCAAGGGGTTTCTACAAGGCTGTTGCTACACTGCTTTCCTGCCTTGTTGTTGCAGGGCAGCTCTTGTGGTTGCTCTGGGGGCCTGGAGAAGTCCACAGCCGAAACTCAATCTCTTGCCTCCCCTAAGAGCACAACAGTGTTTGTTGACTGCCTACCCTTTTATAAGCCTGCTGGGTTTGGGAACGACAAAAGCCACCCCAGAAATTCTACTATACGCAGGTTCAGGCAGAGGCATAACAAGGCCTTCCAGGCAGGACGGGGACAGACGAGACCAGAAATAGAATAAAACGAAGTTAAAGAAAATAAACCAACAAACAAAACTACAGTCCTGCCCCACTGTGTCTGAGATTACATAGACGAAATTGGGAGAGAGGCCAGGAGCCCACAGCGAGAAGGGAACCAACGTCTGTCTCAGCGCATTAACCTTCCTCACTTTGTGCGTTCAGCACCGAACTTTGTGCTGTGTGTATATTATCTTATTTAACTCTTAGGATATACCTTATTTCACGAACCTGCAGGATGGGTATTATCCCAATTGACAGATGAGGAAACTGAAACTCAGGAGGTTAAATAGATGAGCCAAGGTTATACAGTTACCATGCATTCCATGGGGTGGAAGGGCCACCTGAGTTACCTTTCAAACTCTGGCTTGTCTGCAAGGCCGTCTCCCCACTCACCTGTGAGCTGGGGAGGGCAGAGGCTCCACATTTGTGTTCATTCCTCAGCACAAGCAGAGCTCTCTGGAAACATTTATTGAATACTCTTTCCACTACGCCATTCCTCCACATGACAAGGGACAACAAGAAAATGACACAAAGCAAAGCAGAGGCCATGTGAAAGGGTAATTATAAGCAGGCTAAACAGGTTTTCAGTTCTGCTGTGAGGTGTTCCCCTCTTTCAGTTTCTCCAACATCTCTCTCAGCAGCGGAGGGTTTGGTTCCTTGTTCCTGAGTTCTTGCCTCTCAAATTCTATGAGATTTCACATGGGTGCACTGAATGGGATGCAAGAAAACTGAGTCCTTCTCTGATTCAGGGAAATTCAGCAAGGTCTTTTATTGATGATAAGAAGACACTGTTTGGCTGCGTTTATACTGGTTGAAAACATTTTGCTCAGATTCGCTGTAAAGATTTCAGCATAAACTGCATCATCTATCAGAGATAGGAAATATAAGGCAGCTCTGCAAATCAGCTAGCTGTTGAGTCAGAAAGAACTTTGATTAAACAAAGCGAATGTCACGATGTTTCCTGGCCCCGGCCTGAAACGCCATTGTCTGGTTAAAAGATGTATTCAGCAGGGCCCTGATCTTCGCCTGCGGACGTGGCTTTCCTGTGAAGCTGTTTTGACCATGAACGCAAAGAGAGGTCCACAACTGTGACTAATTGTTTTCAGTTCTCATTGATTGTCAAGACTCCTGGCGAAATTCTCAGAAATAGAAACTGAGATTGCTGCATAGGCAAGACTTTCTCAGTGTGTGTGAGAACACTGCCGATACAAGCCCCCTTTCCATCTGGTTGGAGAACTCCTCAGAGAGAAGGCACAGCGGTTACAGAGCGCCAGGATAATAGCAGTAACAATTTCCTCCAGGATTAAAGATTTCCTTGGTTGAGACAAGGCCAGAGGTAAATATATGCCCATGTGACTGCATTTGTAGGAAAACCGGAGTCAACCAGGTAAAGCTGGTTTCTGAATGCATATAACTCACCAGTCCAGCTGCAAAATGAATCTAACAAGGTGATTACACCACTCCAAAACAGCCGAGACCATGAAAGTTCAAACTGGCAGCCTTCTCCTTCTTACTGAGGGAAGAAAGTGAGCCAAGTTTGAAACAATTACTGTTTATCACTTTAAAAGGCGTGCAGGTTGCTGTGAAAGATCCTGTGTGCGTTCAGGTAGAAACCGCTCTCTCTGGAGCCTTCTAAAGCTCTGATTCGCTTTAAAAGTTGCTCACAGGAAGGCAGGAGTGGAGACCAAGTGGAAATCAGTTTGCCCTTTCAAGAGTGAAATTCTCCTTCACTGATCACAGGGAAACCCCACTCTATTCCACAAGCTAAACATAAGAACACTGAACCTAACATTTCTAAGAGCAACTGATTCTTGTTAGAACTCCCAAACATTGTACAAGTTTTGAGATTGCAACAAAGCCTTGGTTCCAGTTCTGAAAGCAGTTGGGACCTCAGATTGTTGATTGTTGGTGGCCAGTAGTAAAAAAGAAAAAACATGTACAGATACATACACATATATATACACATTTACATATATGCATATCTACATATATGTATGTATAGCCATGTGTTGCTTGATGACAAGGATATGTTCTGAGAAGTGCATGGTTGGGCAATTTTGTTATTGTGTGAACATCATAGAGTGTACTTACACAAACCTAGATGGTATAGCCTACTACACGTCTAAGCTATATGGTACTAATCTTATGACACCACTGTCATATATCTGGTCCATCATTGACCAAAACATCTTATGCACCACAAGACCATGCTTGGAATTCTGTGAGGATATTTGTAGATCACAAATTTCACTAAAACACTTAGTCCCACAAATCATTTCTTCAGGATATTCATTCCCGCCAGACCAGTCATGGAATGGATAGAATGGTCTGTTTGGCACTGAGATGTGCCTGGATGACACCACTCAGGTGGACCCTTAGCTACCCCGAGGGAGCTCCATACTCAACAGAACTCCAAGTCTACTCAACAGGGGCTCTGGGTCAAGGGCAGAGTGTAGCGGTTGGGTGCCTGAAAGGCAGACTGGAAAGAGGAGACTGGATGGGAATCCACTGTCCCCTACCATCCCTGGAGCTGCTCTACTTTATTTATGTTACACAACAGGCTTTCCAATGGTAGGTCTTTGAAAAAAAGATTTTCACAGTTTAACTGAGGGAAACTTTGGAATCCACTGAGCTAGGGGGTTTTATAAGCATTCAAGTTTAAATCACTCTTACTGGTCTCATCTTAGTGTTTCCTCTAGATATTCTCTGAGTTTCTTAGAGCACCTTAGTAAAAAAGGAGCCCCTTCTGACTATGATAGTCACAAAAGATGAAGTTTTTAAAAGCAACTTAATGTCATTTGAGAGGCAAAGTCCTAAGTGGTGTTGTGATGTGTGCTGTCATCCAGAAGAGCTACTATTGTGGTGATAAAATATTTTGGAACTAATGACCTATGTCAACACTCAGGTGGGGGATACATTTGTCATTTTTAGGGTCTCCTTTCCTATCTATACTTGCCAGAAATTTCTAGAATGCATCATTTTTTTAATCATCAAGTTTCATCATTTTCTTCCCCAGATTTTCCTATCTTTTTAATGGCCATTTTGACAAACTGTACATTTACACATTTACTTCACAGCTTATAAAATATATTTACAGATATTATTTAACTTTCCATCTTATCGAAGGAAGTATCAACCATGTCTACCATTCCTCCTCCAAAATTATATTCTTAAGTATGAAAAACTTAATACAAGAGAAAAGAAAAAGTACTGGAACAGATATTAGACTTTTTTCCATTTCAAATTATCTTAACTAACCAGCTGTCTGGGAACTGCTCCAAACTGACATGAGGTTCTTTTTGATAACGTGGTGTTTCTAAGCAACATTACTGGGCAAGCCCGTGTACACAAGTGGTCAGCTACCACTCTGTGACTTCAACTAACACATTTCTTCTGTCAGACATGCATCTAATTTGATACTTGTTTTGCTTAATATCCATTTTTACAGCAGACTTTTTAAAAAATACAACTGAAAATGATGCAGATTCAGAATTCCTCCTCATATAGATTGCCATCTATCTATCATACATCATTGACCCAACAATGCAATAATAAACTCTCATGATTTCCCTTTAAGCGGAGGAGTAGCTAAGTCATCAGGCATTCACGGCCGTTTCTCAAAAGAGCTCTCTCCGAGAGACACTGCTCAAAGGTGAGGGAGTGGTGATTCATCAGGTCCTTTCTCTAAGGCTCCTCTCTGAGAGTCTGAAACTTCTCACCATGGAGGTGTTGGTCGTTTCTGCTCAGCAGCTACTGTTTCTGGGCAAATCTCACCCGGCAACCAACTTAAAGTACGGCTCCCAGCAGCTCACTCTCTCCCCAGAGCAAGCCTAGAGGGTCCATGGTCCTAGGATTTTGTTTAATATCAATGCTGCCCATTGATAATAATGGTGATTTTTATTTTTATGGCATTTACTGAATACTTACCCTATGCCAGGCATTATGAGGCTTATTTCTTTTAATACTCACAGTGGTTATAAGCTTTGAGACAGATATCATTCCTATTTTAAAGACAAGATAAATGAAGCTTAGAGAAACTAAGTAATTTGACCAAGGTCCCAGAGCAAGTACACAGAACCTGGACTTAAGCTCAGACATATACGACTCCAAATCTTTGTTCTAGGCACCTCCTCAGACCCTTGGATGCTCATGATAGGGCTCTGTGTGTGCTAATACCTGGGCTGCGGAAGCGTTCAGGAAGGCCCTAGTAATTTACTGTTGATGCTGAGGTGAGTTTAGACTTCGAGGTCTAAGAAAATTGTGTACAGTTCTACCCTCCCTTGAAGTAGGAGAGAAAAAAATCTCCTGTTCATAGGTTTTTCTGGTCATATTTACTTGTTTTACTTTTTTATAAAGTCATTTGTCTTTTTTTATGGGTAGAATTTGCAAATAAACCTTTCACTGAAAAAATCCTTTTATCATTTTACATTCTCAGATCCTGAAGGACCTGAGATCCAACTCTTTAGGGAGCTGGAGAGAACTCAGGACATTCTTTCCAGCTGTATTAACCCCTCCCCAAACGTTCAGGAGAAGAATTCCTCTCTGAACAATTTACCAAGTCTCCAAATAGTCTCAATCCCCTCTAAACAGGACCTTTCAGGTAGGGCTCACGTGGGCGGGAGTAAAGACAAACCTCCCAAACTGTCCAGGTCTGCATCCCTAGGTAAGGTGGGGCTGGCCACCCGCCTCCCCGTGCCTGTGCTTCCTCGCCTCCTCACCGGGCGGCTTGTGAGGATGAAAGGAGGCAACGCTTGTACCTGTCCAGGGCTTCAATCAGCGCATCACATGTAACAAGTGCTCAGGAAATGCTAGCTACCATCGCAAACGTCTTTTTGATCCTGTACCTTCAAAACAAAACCACTCCCAGGCAGGAGCCAGCAGGTTACGACAGGAATGGCTAGAACTCGGGAGTCAGAGTAACCTGTTTGCAAATGCTGCCATGGACCACTTCTGTCTTTCCAAGCTTGGCCAGATAACTTCATCTGCACTCATCAGTTTATTCATTAATGGATTAGCAATAAGAACCCCTACCTCAGGTGGTTTTAGGGAGCGTTATAAGAAATAAGTCATGTGACACAGCAGTACACACACACACACACACACACACACACACACCACTCAATAAATATTAATCCCCACCCCTTTCCTTGAGTGCTAAGTACCTAACAAAGCAGTTGACACCTGGTAGTGTTCAAGAAGTAAATATCTGGTCTGAAACTTCTAAATGGCTAATATATCATTTTTACCATAATATGTAGGCTACTGTTATAAGTGAGGGATGAAAAGACACAAAAACGATAGGAGGACGTGGTGAACAAGAGTCCTCCTTTCTCGCGTGTGCCTGCACTCTTTCACATGCACAAGGAGAGTAAATTCTGGTTCTTTGTGTGCTTCTCCACTTTCATCTTATTTATCTTCACCATAAACCAGTGTAGAAGGCAGGGCAGCAATTACTTCGCTTTTTACAGATGAGGAAACTGAGACAAGTCAGGCAGGAAAGAATGAGGGAAAGCACGCGGAGTTGGAGCCGGGGATCCGTTCCAGGCCTGGTGTCACACTCACCTCTCACAGTGATCTCGTCTCAGTCTCTTCCACCCAATGGGCCTCAAGGTCCTCACTCATAAGACAAAGGGACAGACTAAATTATTTCCAAGTTCCCTTTGATTTTTAAAATCACTATAATCAATGAAAGTCTGAGACTTTCCCCAAGTGAGATGGCTAATGAATGGCAGAGCCAGACCTAGAACTCTAGCTGGTGGCTAAAGCCACACTCTTTCCTGGACACCCACGTGTTCCCTGCTCAGCTAAAGGGCTCTTGCAAAACACTTTAGTAAAACTCATTCAAATTTTCACTCTTCCAAAAGACAAATTTGTGTAAGATGGTACTTTGAAAAGAGGGATGTACCAGCATCAATAAAAACCCATCAAGCGTTTCTTGATTGAAAGATTGAGGCTTTTGGCCAAGGATCATGCATGACTCAGCATATTTTGTAAGAATCAAATTATAATTGCATCAGTAAGTTCTTATCTGTGTCATTTCACAAAAGCACATTCTTAATTTTTGAGAGAACAGCTGATTTCGTAATTACAATACCGACAAGATTTAAAACAACTGAATTCTGAAATGTTCTCTTTCTGTCCTACAGGTTGCCTCAGCAGTGCAGGGCCTGTGGTTTCAAAGATGCCTTTGTCTTCTTCTCAAAGAGCACATCACGAAATTGCACAGTGCCCAACACTTTCTTAAGAATAACTTCCCCATTCTTAAGAAACTATCCCACTGTGAGGTAGCTGATCTGGAAAAACTAACAGGAAGCACGTATAATGAATGTGACTTCAGCAGCTCTGGTCATCATTCACATACAGTATTTTAAGTCTCTGAAATGCTCCCCAACACATCCAGCACAAGAACAAAGCCCTTGCTTGGCTTCAGGCTCTGCTTCCTGTCTCGCAGTGCTCGTGCGCAGTTGGCCTGGACTCCTTGCCCTCTGTCTAACACGCCACGCTCTTCCAGGCTTCCGAACAGGATAGTCCCTCCGCCTGGAAAGTCCTTCCCCCTTCTCTGCCTTGTGAACACCTTAGTCCTCCTTCAACAGGTTCCCCTCCAGCTGAACATTTCCTCAGCCCACCGCGAGAAATTAACATCGTGGCTCCTGTGAACTCATAGCAACCTTCAGTCTTCCTGTTATAAATGTCACACTGTGCGATGACTTTTAATGCACGTGTCTGTCTTCTTCATCGAGCTGTGACCTCCAAGAAGGCAGAGACTGTATCTGTTTTGTTTAATACTCTGGTCCCAGGACTTAGCTTAACGGTACTTTAGTTACTTGCTCAGTGCCATCTTCTCTGCTAGACCGTGGGCTCCATGAAGGCCAGGGTCAGATCTGTCCTGTTTCCTGCATGGCACATAGTCGGTGGCTAATAAGTATTTATCAACTCTTTGAATCAACTATGAGTTTTAGTGGGTAAAGAACTTCTAGATTATATGTGTATCCACCTCCACTTAGCACATGCCTAGAACATAGTAGGTGCCTCCTGTAAATATCTGTAAGTAACAAATGAAGGAAGGTTGAGCTGTATTACAATCCTGGCTCAATCCTGGCTGGACTTTGTCTACCTTGGCCAGATCTGGCGTTTCAAGGACTCTTCACTAAATAATTAATGGAGGTTGTTGGCAGCCTCGGAGCTCAACAAACAGCTCAGCTTGGCCTGACTTATGCTCTAGTCTGTTAAGAATTTCTCCTATGCAAACATCACACACCCCAGGGACCCTGGGGACCTGAGGGTGACCCTCAGGGACCGATGGAGAGGGCAGGACACTGATAGCTCAGCCTGCTAGAACGCATTCCAGACACTGGCCTAAGCTAATACAATTTTCCATCTTAATTTTGCCACCATTGTGCAAAGTTAAAATCCTAACTTTCGACTGACAATGAAAACCAGTCGGGACATCCCAGGTGGTCTCTGTCCTCGCTGGCAGCAAACCAGCAGACTGGCATCTTTTTTTTTTTTTTTTGTGAGGAGATCAGCCCTGAGCTAACATCCGCCAATCCTCCTCTTTTTTTCGCTGAGGAAGACGGCCCTGGGCTAACGTCGGTGCCTATCTTCCTCCACTTTATATGGGACGCCGCCACAGCATGGCTTACCAAGCAGTGCGTCGGTGCGCGCCCGGGATCCGAACCAGCGAACCCCGGGCCGCCGCAGCGGAGCGCGCGCACTTAACCGCTTGCGCCACCGGGCCGGCCCCCAGACTGGCATCTTTAAAAGCTGACTATCTCCAACTTGTGACTTCGGCCTGTACTTTTGTCTTTTAGATTTTCACTGGTGGAGATGCCTTTGTATTAAAATTCCCACATCAGCATTTCTCAAAGTACAGTCTGGGGACACATGTCCTCAAGGTGATCATGGAGAAGGAGCTCCTAGGTCAAATAAATTGGGGATTTACAGGCTCTTCGGGGCCCTGCAGCACAGTGGTATGTTTCACTTTGCTGGCCCAGCATTTCCCAGACTCACTGGCTGTGGAGGCTTCATTTAATACTCATATCTGTAGATGCTCTGGGAGAACAGTGACCAGATCAGAGGTCGGCAAACTCTGTCTGCACACAGTCAGACAGGAATACCTGAGGCTTTGCCGGCCGCAGAGGCCCTCTATCTCACAGCCTTCCTTTGTTTTGCTTTACTTTATTTTTTTTTACAACACTTTAAAAATGTAGAAGCCATCTTAGCTCGCGGTGTGTGCAAAAACAGGCCGAGGTCTGGATTTGGCTGCAGGCAGCGCTTTGCCAATCCCTGCTATGGAATATTTTTCCCTGACAACCAGTTGCCAGGCTAGACTTGAGTCCAACAAGCCTCTACGAGCACCAAGTTTGAATTACCCTTGACAATCTTGCACTTCTTTCCTTTTGGAAGTCGGTGGAAATTGTTAGTTCTTGTAAAAGCCTGTCCTCCGCAATCCCAGGGCAAACACTAAGTAATAAGTATTGTTATCAGACTCCAAATGGCATCTTGATCACGCCTGCGTGCCCATTGCGGTTAGATGTGCTATATTTGTGCTGTCACAGCAGCCCTGCGGGGCAGAGGCTGGCGAAGGTGGTCTTCAGACCCGGCCCTCTGGCTGTACACTCTGCCTGCTGCACAGTCCGGTCTCATGACTACAAGGCTGACTAGCCCTAGACTGTGGCTGATTCTACCCGGTTTTGCAGGAACCCTGGTGTGCGGGGCAGGGAGCCACACGCTGGGACCACCTGCTCAAAGCGCCATCGCTGGATGCTGCCCAGCTGCTCCCGCCAGTCCTGGCTGTGGGTCTTTCCTATAGACCTATGTCCAATCAAGGGCTCTGGAATCAAAAACACCTGGATTCAAATCTCGTTTCCATCATAACACTATTTGAGTGATCTTGAACATGTTAACAAATGTCTTTAAATCTCAGTTTCTTGACCTGAAATGTGGTGCCACCACCTCCCTTGCAGTGCTGCTGGGAGGGGCCCGTGAGGCCAGGTGGGAAGGGTGTGTACCACATGGATACAGAAAGGGCATAAGAGCGCTGCTTCCCCTCCGCCTCAACAGCCCTCTTGGGGACACCTCTTTGCTGCCAAGGATGCAGAGCAGAATGAGACACGGCCCCTGGCCTGCCTGTCTTCCAAGACAGCTGCATTTAAAAAGAACATTTAAAAATAATGCGTGTGCAAGGCTGGGGGAGCACAGGGGTGGGAATGATTAATTCTAGCCAAGGAGCTGGAAAAGACTTCACAGAGCCCTTTAAGCTAGACTCCTGGGGGCAAAAATGAGACTTGACCAGTTGGAGAATGGAGGAAAATTGATCTTGGGCAGGAGAGCCAGCTGAGAGAAGCTGGCCCATTTGAGGATGGCATTTGCTGGCAGGAGACTGGAATGTGAGGGTGGGATGACAGAAATGGCAGGAGTGGCAGCCGTGTGCACGCCCTTGGGGGGCATCCCCACCAGGCTCCAGGGTGGTGTTCTCTGAAGAAGGTAACCCAAGATTTCTTCCTATGTTTTTCCCTAAGAAGACATGGCTGATGCCTGACCTAGGAGCTGCTGAGAGCCAATCATCTTTCTCTGCTTCCTCCTCTCCCACTATCCACCAGCCTCTTCCTCAGTCCACTGTTGGAGCCATACAGTGAAGCCCCTTCTGCCAAAAAGTCCCGCTAGCCGTGTCCAAGGTCTGTCTCCCCTTTAGAGCATCACCCCCTAAGGATGGGTCATGACTTTCTCATCTCTGTGTCCCACAACGTGGAGAAGAGTCGCCTTATACATCTGCCCTCCATGCTGAGCCTTCAAACTTGTCCGTTGAAAATAAATTTAATTACAGAGGAAACTCTTATAACAGAGTATTTTGGATTTTCCCATCAAAGGCATCTCAGATAGAGGCTTTTCTGCTGAACTCTGTATTTCTGAAATGTATTAAGAACATTTTCTGTGTCTAGCACACTGCTAGACCCTTTCATAAAAAATTATTTTATTTAAAGCTCAAGGTAACCCTATCTTCCTCATTTTACAGGTGAAAAAAATCAAGTTCAGATGGATTGAGTAATATGCCCAACGACACACAGCTAGTTCAGGGAAGAGTGAATGATACTCGAGTAACATTTCAGTGGACCAACATTTCCTTTACTACAATGAACACGTAATTGACAATCTGCATTCCAAAGCAACAAAGTAAATACGAATTAAGACTTTTCTCTCCTTACTTTTCCATCCACATGTTGGTGTATTTCTGTCCCCCCTTCAGATATACACATACACACACACACACACACACACACACACACACACACAGGATTCAAAATAGTAAAGATGTGTCCGACTAAGATGAGTTCTTTTTGTTATAAGGAAGCAGAAAGAAAGGCAAGATAATCTCCCAGCATTTGTTTTCTGTCATTGACGCAGAGGAATAGACCCATTCATGCTACTAAGGCAGAATGCAGCTCATTTCCTGCTTCTAAAGGCACCAGGGAGAAAACAGGCTCCCTCTGGGCCCAGGCCTCCCGTTTCCCACTGTGACCTTCAACGAGTCTGTCACTCCTAATAATTTCCTTGGAATTGTTGTGTTCTTAAACATTTTCCAATTCCAAAATAGAACTGTGACATCCCAAGAGTCACTCGGTCCCGACCACCCTTTAGTGCCCTGAAATGCATGGGGCGGGGGGGCGCAGGGAAGCGATTAGTGATTCCCGGTTTTGTCCAGTAATCTTTCACCTGAAATTTTTTGTGCAAATTCTTCAAGTTTGCTTCAAGGTCCTCCCCTGGATGGACCTAGTCTGCACTAAGAGAGGAAAGGCCGCAGGCTCCCGTTCAAAGACAAGGATATCTCTCGGATGAGGGAACCCAGGGCACGGGTTATTAACAGCACGACTCTGTGGTCCCATACATCGTAATAAATGCCCCTGTCATTTGTTTACCCACATTAGACAGTAACCAACGTTCAGATAAATGAAGTTGGCGCCTGCAAGATTTATGATACACTTCTGTGCTTAGCACTGTTTAATCAGGAAGTTAACATGTTACGGTGTGAAATCCTTTACAAGCACGTACAAACAGAGAGCCGCCATGCGTGCTCTGCCAGGCCTGGGGGTCAAACAGCGCCAGCCTCTCGGGAAGCTCAGCAAAAGGATGTGCACAAGGAGCCGCTCACAGGCTGGCAAAGGGCGTTAGCAAACATCAGGGTTACTTGGTTTTCCTTTTTATTTTCTTTCCTTTCTGGTTTTTTTTTTTCTTTTTGTTTTTTTCCTTTTTAAGTTTCTCGTTTTTGAGGATGCAAGGTGATAAGCAAGCACATGTGCCCCTGTCTCCAGACCCCCCTGGAGAGCCAGGAATCAGGAAGGTAAACTAGGGTCAGGAGGGGCAGTGGAGGCCCGCCGGAGTCTAGAGTGTTTGGACAAGGCCAGCGAGCCTGTGGGGGATCAGTATGAGGCGTCACACCTGGAGGAGGAGCCCCGCGGCTCCAGCCCCAGTGCCATAAGCCTGGCTCCACACAGTCTAGCCGACATCTGGAATGGATATCAAGAGACACAGGCGGCCCTCGCTGGCGCGCCGCTCTACCTTTGTACTTTTCGTTGCAAATTGAAAAGCAAAACAGACATCAAGGATATATTTATATAACTGTCTTCAAGTTGCATTTTCTACTCCCATCTGCTGCGCATGATAAGTTTCAAGTGTTTTCTAATAAAAAAAAAAAAAATGAGCGGTGATGTGGAGTGGGAGAGAGGACCGGGTGTGCACGTGTGTGCGCCTGAAGGCGTGCTCCTTATTTGGTGTGGAGACGATCTTTTTCAGGCTTCATTTAAAACGAGACGTGAAAACACACTGTCTCTGAAGGTATCGCTGTTTCAAGATGTTCTGATATTTTGCATGTCACATGTATTCAAAAATTTGCATTGAATCACTTTAAAGAAAAAGAGGGTATATTTCTTAAACCCTTACACTTATTGCTTGGGTGGAGAATGTTAGGGGGGAGAAAATCACATATTTTTGTTGTTAAGTCTTTGGAGAAAAGAGAAATGTGGAGGCGTGAGATGGTGGGGTGAGATATTTAGGGAAAAAAATACAGCGTCAGATAGAAATACATGAGGCAGATCCGAGGTAATTTGGGTTTCTCTGCATGTAGGTAAATACGTGAATCCAGATGTGACTGTTGACTATTCATGAACAAAGCTGGAACCACCATCGGCCAAGCTTAGTGCAGAATTGGACAGTTCAGTTACCAGCCAGGACCGAAACCAGCCTTACTCTTTTATTTTTCCACTTTGCGAAATGGGAGGAAAGAACCAGGACAGAGGGATTCTGTAATTTTTCCTTCACGGCTGGACCATGCTTAAATATGAAAAGTGAAGTAATGAACCATGAGGAGACTCCCCTCGTCATTTAGGGTTTATTGAAACAAACAAACAAAAAATGGTCCCCTGGATATATCAGGTGAAAAACTAGGTGTTCTCCATGTCCCAATCAGCTGATCATTCTTCTCAGTTTGTCACTTTGAAGAGGACAGTCCATGCCACTTATTGTCAGAGGAAGGCAGAATGTCCAGGTCATCCATGGACTGCTCCCCAATCCAATTTCTCCCGGGGATGTTCTCTATGTCCAAACGAAGATGAGCATCTGCTGATAGCAAACGCCACGCCCCGGGTCAGCGCCTGGACAAAAGGCCATTAGTCACATGTGCTGGAACTGTCAGCCGGAGCGACAGCTGAGTTTTGCGGGCAGCCACCAGAGAGGGGGGAGAGAGCAAGACTGAAACCAGACAGACGTGAGGTCAAACCCGGGCTCTGCCACTGCACCGCCACGTAACCTTGGACAATTTACTTAAACTCTTTAATTCTCAATTACCTCATCTGGAAAATGAACTTAATAACAAGTATCTCATAGGGTGGCTAGAAAAATTAATGAGTTAACATTTGTAAAATGTCTAGTGGGCACTGTTAGTAGAACTTAATAAATGATATACACTTTTACTAGCCCACATCACTTCATCACATATGCACTATGCATGTTGCCAATTAGCCCCTGCTCACCCGTGGCAGACGTCCTCAGCCAGCCCTGCAAACTTTCCCACTGAAGTCTCAGCCTTAGAATCCTTTCCATCAAAGCTCTCCACATACCCACACTCAAGTGGGTGGACTTGTCACATCAAGCTAAATCTATTTGTTAACTTGGTCTTACCTGGATCGGACCCTCATGTCAGCTGGGAGGAGAAAGTTAGCAATATCTGTTGAGTGCCTAAGAGGTACCTCATGCTTGGACAAGTGTTGTACATTTCACTGGGCAACATTTTCCTTCTATGGGTCATACCCGAGGGGCAACTAGATTCCTGGGCTCTTTCTCTTCCTGCCCTTTCTCGTCTGCATTTCTCTGAGTTTATTTCACCATACGAGAACCCTGACTTGGGCACAGAACCTGCTCCGCAGGACTGAAGATGACAGAAGTGATGACAGGAATTTGCATGGTCAGTGTCAGCCTTCACCACTGAAGACAACAGGCCACGCGCTGGCACAGAGCGTTTAACTGAGGAACTGGTACTGTTGGGCCACATAAAATATTCTACTAAGATAACGTTTGCTCTAGCTCAAAATACACGGCTACATTTCTTAGAGATAGTATAGAATACTGCTTCCACTCTTCTCATTAAAAAGTGAAAAGAAAAACCCCAAGTCATAAAATAGGACTTAACATTTCCTTTTCTCTGTAAGGTGAAAACCAACAACACGAAGAAGTCTATGGTTTTACAGGGTCATGGAAAGCCCTGCGTCTCTCTGAGGCCCAGCCCGGGTGCACCGTCCTCCACAGGGACAGAGGCCACCGCAGCTGGGGAGGCATCTTGGGCAGATGAAAGACCACAGGACCCCTCTTAGTTCTGTCCGTGGAGACTAAACAGAGAATCCAGCGGGAGATACTGTGTTCATTTCCTTGAGTTTCATTTATCTAAATAGAAGGAAGCTGCACAGTAAAAAGGGAGAGCGACATCTACGTTCCCAGTGCCAGCAATGAAATCAGACTCCACGCTCAAACCTCCTGACTGTGCACGCCATGCCTCAGTTTCCTCCTCCATAAGACGGGGATGATAAGGGCACTGACTTCATGGATTTGTTGTGAGGATTAGAGGAGACAAAACACACAAAGCACGCAGGACAGCGTGTGAGGGATTCGTGTGAGCTCGCATTATGAGGATCACCTTATCATCCCAGGGGCCTCAAGCAGGACTGTGGACCCAGGAGCTCGCTGAGATCCCAGGGCCGACTACACAGAGGACGAGACACTGTTCCAGTGCTTGCCCTTGCTCGCCTTGCAAGCCAACATGGGACAGAATCCAAACCCCACCCACAACTGTGGTGATTTCCAACAATTCTGTACCTCGTTTAAAAAGATACCTTTGTTTTCTGAGACAAAAATTGTTAATGTTGGAGAAATAGATAAAAACAATAACTCCTGTGACTCTGAAATTTGGAAAGAACTAGGTCTGTGTGTTTACAAGAAGCATGTGTATGTATTCATAGTAAAGTTAAACATATTTAATACATTTATATGTATCCACACACAGAACATTTTCACATTTGAAAACCTGGGTCCTATTGTGTTTTCTGTTGCCTTTTTAGTTGGGGGGAGGGTTACAGTTACATCAAACTTTATAACTTAAAAAAAATCTTTTTCCCCAAGGTTAAGCAAACACATTACTATTTGGCCATGAACTTTGGTTGTTTCTCTCTGACAAAATTTCCAGCTTTACTCAATTTCCAAAAGAATGTTGTGCAGCATTTGGACTCGTACCTAAACCATGTTTGTCCAGAGAGGTCAGGATGGAGCCTAAAAGACTTTGTGATCCAGAAAATAGTAGTCATGTCTTCAGTCATTCTGAGATAGTCATGGAAAATTACAACACAGATGTTAATGTTGGCTCTTTCTTCCACCGCCCAATGCCCACGAAGCTCAGACCAAAACTAGAAGGAGAAGGCGAAGAATAAAAAGGCTCGCATGGTCAACGAGAAAAGAAGGCGGTTCTGTTGTAGTGTCTCGAAGCTGTGGCAGCAGGGAGAGGAGGGCGGCATTGAGCAGCGGCTGAAGATGAAGTGTCTGAACAGAACATACTAGAAGATAACTAGCTAAGTGTGTAGGACTCTAGTAGGGCTAGGGCGCATTTGAGTCCTAGCTCTGTCATTTTCTAGCTGTGTGACAGTGAGAAAATTACTTGACTACTCTCTGCCTCAGTCTCTTCACCTGTAAAGTAGGAATAAAAATAGTAACTGTTTTATTATGTGTTGCTGTGAGGATTAAATGAGTTAATGCATATTAAATGCTTAGCGTGGTGCCTGGAATAAAATGTATTTAATATATTTTTGCAAATAAAGAGTGAAAGGAATTGTTTCCAACACTCACCATGTTAAGATGCAAAAGCTAACAGGGGCATGATAGTGGCTGCCAGGGGCTGGGGAAGTGACTGCTGAGTGGGTGCGGGGTTTCCTTTTGGGGTGATGAGAATGTCTTGGGACCAGATAGAGGTGGTGGTCCCACAACACTGTGAATGTACTAAATGGTACTGAATTGTGCACTTTAAAATGGTTGATGGCCAATTTTATGTTATGTGAATTTTACCTCAAATAAAAAAAAGGAAAGAAAAAAGCTAATGGTAGCTATGGACCTAAACAGACCAAGAAAAGCAGGGCCTATGAGAGTCACCCTGACACTCGAGGATGACCCTAAACTGGCTGACAGTTCAAAGCCAGCAGCCTGGCCACTACTGGGCGTTCCTGGGCCTTTTGCCAGTCAATGGCTGGCAGGGAGTCTTGCCAGGCCAATTCAATGCTTCTTTGCTGCAACTCATTTGTGTCTCCTCAGAATCATAAAATATTCAATCTAGAGAAAAGATGTTCACAGATCTAGTCTCTGCCTTAGGGCAAGACTAAGGAGCCAGGACAAATGGTTATTTCAGTACCTCCTTCAGAAGCGCAAGAAGAGAATTCCTACAGGTTCTTTACTCTGGGGAATGTCTTCTTCATATTCAAATTAAATAAATTAGAACTCCTTCTTGTGCTGTTAGTAGAAGACAAGAAGAATAACTGTCACCAGTTCAGGCTCAGAGAAGCAGTGGTGGCCCCCGCCCCTTGAGCGACCTGACACTTTTCCTCAAAAGGAGAAGGGGGCAGCAGCAGATCCTGGCACATCTGGAGGTGACAGGGAGCTCCCGGGTCTGGGGAGAGAGGAGCAGATCCAACAGGCAGCGAGTGAAGGCTTGCAAGTGCACTTTACAGCTCTGAGCCGACAGCTGAGCCCATAGCAGCACCCTCAGACAGCGTGTGCCTTTCAGCTGACTTCCCAGAATCTCACCCTCAAGGCGCAGAGCCTGCTCAGCTCCCGTCCCCGCAGCATCACAGCATTGCTGGGCTGTGGCAAGGCTTCTCCAGCTAGCTGGGCCAAGCGTGGAGCCAGCAAGCAGACGTCGCCATATCCCAGAGACAGTCACTAAAGCATCCTTGCCTCTTTTGTAAACTGTATTCAGAGGTGTTCCCTTTACTTTGGTGCTATTTCTCAAAATCATTTTTGTTGTAAACACATTCGTTCATTCAATCAATATTCGCTGAGTACCATCTATGCATCAGTCACTACTATGCTATGACTTAGAATGTGAAAATAACATAAAAGTGGTCATTAAGCCATTTGGAGGGGAGGAGCTATGTAAAAATGTATATTTATAATACAATGTGACAACTGTGATGACAGAGCTGCCACAGGCTATAGAGGAGGGTACCACCACCTCCGTTTGGGCAAGGGGATCAGGAAAGGTGGGGTTGCACTGTCTTGAGATTTGGTAGAAAGACAATAAACAGGAAAGGTGTTTCCTAAAGTGATTTCCAACAGAGGTGATCACCAATATTATATGCATTGAAAAGGTGGCATTTTAGAATATTTAAATTCTTTTCTCACTGCTGAATTTTATTCGACTTTTAAACAGGCTAAATCACTCATGGAAGAAAGAAAATAAGGAGAGAGTGAAAGAGAGCAGGAGGGAGGGAGAGAGGAGGAAAAAAAGAGTAATTTATGACTCTGTGCTAATACCACGTATAGAGGAGTCAGCAAGCAAAGAAATGTGGGAATGACCTTGTTGGAGTAAAAGTGAGATAAACGGGGAGAGGTTAACCTTAAGAACCTAACCAAGTAGTTTCAGGTCAGTTAATGACCAAGACATTGAAACTCTGTGTGTGTGTGTGTGTGTGAGTGTGTGTGTGTGTGTGTGTGTGTGTGTGTGTGTGTGTAAGTGGAATTGACTTTGAGTCACACGATGATCTCCTTCCAAAATGTGTCTTCTCATCCTATTTGCAGCTACATAAGGTTCTAGAAAGTATTTTTTCCAAAACAGCAAAGCCACTAGAGTGATAAGGAGTCTAAACGAAGCCACAAGATAATTGCGAGAACGGATGTGTTTAGGATGGAGAACAGAGGCACGATGACTGACCACTAACCTCTACCAAAAAGCGCCAAATAAATATTTAACTCCAGCAATAAGAACAGACAATGGGAGCAAAGACCTGTTGGAAGACTAGGCTTTATGTTCAAAGGAAGGTGATCAAAAAGAGGTCAGAGGTCAGAGGTCATCCACCTCAGAAGGGAGTTGTACGCTCTGGATAGTTGCACTCCACCTCTAAGATGACTTTTAATTCTTAACACTATAATTCTTAGTCATCTAAAAGGAAATTTTATAGCCTCAAATTTCACCAGAAATAAAGGGCTGGAACCAAACACTGCTTTCAGATGATGGGGGCTGCGTATTTCTGAAGGTGAGTCACAGAAAAGCTGCAGATCGGGATGGAGTCATCACTACTGTAAGGCAGTCCATGATGAAAGGGGGTGTCTGCAGATACTTTAGTAAAATTCCGTTAACATTTAGTAACCCTTAAAATATATTGGTTGGGTTGCGAGTCTGTCTTCCCTCCACCACCAAATTTCAACTGATCCACAGCTCCAACAGAACTCTCACTCCGGCTGCCCATGTATCTCTCTGATACAATTTCCAGCCTCAGTCAAAATGCCATACAGACTGTACCATGGAAAAAGTTCTCCCTTCAGAAGAACAATTGTCTGCTGCAGAAATAAAGTAATGCCATTCCTATGAAATCTATAAACTCAAAACAGGGACACAGAACTAGTGGTTGCCAATAACTTTAACTTCATTTATCTATATTTGGCAAAAATTGTGCTGCAGCTGGAGATGAAATGCTGAGCTAAATAGCTGCAGAGACGTGAGCTCCAAAACAGCAATTACTAAGCTGTGCTGCCTGGTGGAGGAGTTCACTTTTATTTATTATCTTTAGAGCAACTCTCTAACTCTGCACAATACAGACAGCATTGTCTATTCAAGCAGTAACTGCTCATAGGGCATCTCCACCCCGCTATTCGTCCACAGAGGTGCTTTAAGGGAGCTAAGATCTCTCTCGTGGCCACATCAACACAGCCTAGACGGCAGCCCCACCACCGAATGCACCTCTCTTTTGTCCGTAATTGGAAGAAACTATTCTCGTTTTCAACGCAAACTTGGCTTATCACATACTGTGCACAACTCTGATGATGCCTCTTTTTTTATCAGTGGAGATATTGATAATTATAATTGGCAGGCTGAGGAAGAGGCTATAAATATCTCATCAGCTGCCACAGAGGAGAGAAGAGGGGGGGAGGAAGAGGTGGTAACTCACGCCTCTGAAACGGGCTGATGGAGGAAGATGGTCCTCACCGCCATTGTCTCCCAGCCAACATCTGTTTCTTATAGTGAGTGACGATTTTCATAGAATCGTAGAAATTAGAGATAGAAAAGACCTATTAGGCCATCGAGTACAGCTTTCTGCCAGTGTAGAATTATTCTCTACAGAAAGACTACCTCCTTGTTCTCATAAGAAAGCTCTGATATTCACGAATGGCTTCCCAACAGAGGATGGCTTTAAGTGGACTCCAGAGGTAAAGGAGTTGAAAAATTATTAAAAACTTAACTCTATGCAACAATAGCCTTTTATATGTTTATAAGACAAGGCAAGATGAAATGTTAGCAATTTATGGAGCCTCGGACAAATTCCACTAGGAATGTCCAAACTTGATTCAGAGGAAACTTGGATTTTTTTCAAAAAAGGAGGAATAAAGGGCTGGTGAGGCAGTTATCGAAGTTATTTTTTAATCTAGTTCTAAAATTATTTCCCAAAGTTGAACTCCCTGGTATTAAACACACTTTTTTTTTCAGGGAACATCATTCAATGTTCTCACATAATGATAACCCAGCTTATCTCCTGACTTACTAAATAAATTAATTTCTATTTTTGAAGCAAATTTTCTCTCTGATGTGTCTAATCTGCTTTTGCTCTCTGAAACTTTACTTGCAAACATTTGCCTGTTCTTCCCCCTCATCTGTCTCAGTTTATCCACACCACCAGGAAAGACATTTGTCTTTGTGTGACTGGATTTCCAATTCTGATTCATGCTCTTTCCTGGGTGGAAACTTTACCCAGAGAAAATCTCCAATGCTTAGACTACAACCTACGCTTTCTCATCAATAGGAACAGACTTGATTTTTGCTATCATTGTCCCCTTGCTCTTATGTTAGGCAGTAACTAATGTAACGAACTCCAGACATGTTCATGATATTCTGCTCACCAGATATGACTCAACAAACACCAACTCAAAAAGTGAGATTTAGCCTTTCGGAGGCATGTGGTCCAAAATGGTGAGCAAAAGAGAATGGTCTCTGAATCAAGTTAGGAACACCAGCCAATTGGGATGCAAACTGTTAACTTCACATCTTCCATCCACACACTAGCATCATGCTATACCGAGTGATGAGTCATACCAGGGTCTGAAATACTTTATGGCACAGGTGAAGCACTTCTTTGCAGTTTCCAAAGGAAAAGCTTCTTTTATACAATTAGGTAATCTTTTGTTTGAGCATCACAATAACCCAAGAATTTTTGATATTATTATTTGTTGTTATTATCATAAGCAAAAAGTATTTAATTGGAATCTATTTTATATGTGACAGATGAAGGCAGTTAAATGGTCATAGCTATTCTACAGTAAGCAATTTTTGAGAACCTGTTACACACCAAGTACTGAGCTGAGAGAGGGCATAGAAAGTTGAATCTGACACAGCCTCAGTCTTTGAGAAGATCATAATATGATGAGAGAGAGAGAAATGCCTACTCATGATCCAGTGTGACAAGAGAGGCAAGTACAAAGCATGAAAGAAGGACAGAGAAGGGAGGGGGTGACTTGGTCTTACCTTCCAGAAACTCTCACACTAGCATGGGTGACAGTGATGTGCACTCGTGGAGAAATGGTCTATAGAAGGAAGATAAACAAGTACATGTAAGTCTTGTGATATCCTTCAGCCAGTGATTCTGAACCAAAACCCAGAGAAGCAGTTATAGATCAGGAACACACTCCTGTTCCGTCTTAACTCAGGAGTGACCTTAAACCAGGGCCCTAACCAGGAATCAGGAGGTCCAAGTTTTGTCTGTCCTATCACGTGCTGGCTGAGCCACCTTGTACAGGTCACTCAGTCATTTACTCAATATATTTTTTTTAACAAAGACTCTTTTTTATATCAGTTTTAGATTCACAGTAAAATTCAGGGAGAGGCACAGAGATTTCCCATATACTCCCTGCCCCACACATGCACAGCCTCCCCCATTATCAACATCCCCACCAGAGTGGGACATTTGTTACAACTGATGAACCCATATTTTTATAGCAATCATCTGTGGCAGTCGCTTAATACATCTGAGCACTAGTTTCTATAAAATGGAGACAGAAATATCTACTCTGTTGTGAGGGCCAAATTAGACAACATATCTAACAATACATTTATGGAGAAATATTATGCTGACTGGTTATTTCCTAAATCTGTAAACTTAATCAATTTTTTAGTTATTTATGCATGTTCATACATAGCTAAATACGTTAACTTGATGTGTTTCTGAGTCTCCTTTTTACCATGGTCATGCATTTTTTCCATTCACTCTGCAGATATTTAGCATGCACTTACTATGTGCTAGAGCCTGGGCAGAGCATTGTGGGTGATACAAAGATTACTTTGAGTGGGTACTGTCTTAAAAGGGCTTGAAATTAGAGGAGGTGTTTATTAGCTTTTTGATGATTTCGACTTGTTCTGTGGCTAATTCTGCTAAGTTTTTTATGGCAACTTAGTCATAATAAACCACATGATCTTACAAGGATCACTTTAGTTAGGCATGAGTAGAAACGTCTTTTCTCACCTGTGCATAAACTGCCATATGTCCTGCTCTGAGTAGGGCGGCTCTTTTTGGGTGTCCTTGGTAATATACACCCAATCCAGATTACCAAGAAGCTATGTTCGCTGCAGTCAGCCCTGGTGGTCTAGTGGTTAAGATTCAGGGCTCTAACCACTGCAGTCTAGGTTCATTTCCCGGCCAGGGAATCACATCACCCACCTGTCGGTTGTCATGCTGTGGTGGGTGCATGTTGCTGTGATGCTGAAAGCTCTGCTATTGGTATTTCCAATACCAGCAGGGTCCCCCATGGTGGACAGGTTTCAGCACAGCTTCCAGACTAAGACAGACTAGGAAGAAGGACCTGGCCACCCACTTCCAAAAAATTGGCCATGAAAACCCTATAAACAGCAGCAGAGCATTGTCTGATAGAGCACCGGAAGGTGAGCAGATGGTGCAAAAAGGCCAGGCAGGGTTCTGCTCTGCTGTATACAGAGTCACAGAGTCAGAATCCACTTGATGACACTAACAACAAATGTTTGCTGCTCTAAGAGATTCGGTGAAAGGTGCCACTACGTTCACCTGTCAACTTCCCATCCAAAATCAATTTGGCCCCTTATTCCACGTGGAAGATCATGCATAGCTCACAAATAGTGAAATAGTATTACAAACTAGTATTACAAGAGCAGTGTTTTCCTGCTCTCCTTTTCTCTCTGCAGAAAATGCGGTCCACCCTGAGGAATTCTGGAGCATGCCGGAACAACATTCTCTTGTTCGATTCTAGCTTCGTTGGCTTGTGAATAGTGCTTCCGGGCTCTCTCCTGCTGTTTCCTCATCATTGATTTTCAGGATGGAAAACTCAACTCATTCCCTTTTCAACAGTAAATTATTGCAAGGGTATCAAATGGTTCTGATCCTAGTGAAGAACAAGCAAAACTAAACCCTGGCTGAGGTTTCAGAGACACATCCTACCGTCACGAGGGCCTGCAAACTGGGCCATTCTGCCAACTGCCTCCTATGGTCATTTCACTCCCTTTTCCTTGTCCTGTTTCTTGTCTTTATGCTATTGTGCCAACTGACTTTGAGTTTCATGAAGACAAAAACTATGTCTGATTCATCTTCTAATATCCATTAAACCCCAGCAACTAGCTAGTTCTGGAAAATGCCCACTAAACGCTTGAGAGGTGATTTTGCACTTCTCCAGCTGCACTCCCACCATTGATCTTTTGGGTTATGAGCAGGTGAGCCGTGCAGTCCCTCACCTGGGGACAGATGGAAGGCAACTCGCCCGTAATGGAACCGGACCAACAATCTGTATCTTACCAGCACCACTCTCTAAACAACAGAGGAGACCAGCCACAAACAAATGAATAGACCACATCTGAAGAGTTACGCAATTCCAGAGGATCTGTGCTATGGCTCTGTTTCTTAGACTACAAAGATTTGGGTGGCCTCTACCTGACAAGCTGTGCTACCTCGTAATTTGGGGCAAATTATTTACTATCTCGAGGCCTCAGTATCTTCATCTCGATGAGATATCTGAATAGCCAATATCCAAGGGTCCTTTTAGATCTGAAATTCTTTGACTATATTTCTGTCAACAATCACTAAACATTGATTGATTGGGTTGAGTGAGCTGAAAAGCAAAGTCTTAAAGTTTAATTCATTTCTATAAAAGTGTATTAAAAATGTATTTTGTGCCAGGCGCCATACTGGGTGCTAGAGGAGCCCTAAGACAGAGAATGGCAATGCTTTTGTCTCCAAGGAACTGGGGTTCCTTCTCTGGATGGTGCCATAAAATTATCTGCAAATTCAGTAGGAGACGTGGGCTCAATGAGGAGCGGTCCTTCAGCAGCTGTGCCCCCGCTTTCTCACCATCTCCGTGAACCACGTGTCACAGCAAGTGGGATTGTCATGGAGGAGCTTCACTGAGGCCAGACAGGTCTCACTTCTCTCATCTAATGCTACTCCTCCTCCCCACCCCCAGGACACAGAGGCCTTCTGCAGGACACCAAACTGCCCAGCACCGCCTCTGTGCCAAGCAAGGCCCAGCTCAGGCTCTGCCTCCTTCCGGCAGGCTCTCTTCCTCTGCTCTCCCTAAACTACTGTTTATCCCCAGAGTCTCCAACTCTCTTGGCTCCCATCAGCTCCGGTCCTTCCCTCCTCTGTGCTCCCACGGCCCTGGCCCTAACACGCACTCCAGCGAGGCCGAGGCATTGGAATTATCGGTCAGGTGGCACTGTCCCTCCCTAGGCTCTGGGTTTCCCAGGGACAGGAGCTGCCTTTCCAATGACCCTGTACCTGCGCCCACCTTACGATAGACGGGTGTGCAGACCTGCTATGAAGCATCTGCTCTTTACCTGTGCCATGGCCGTGGGTGACAGATCCATCTGTAGCTTTGCCTTCTGTAACCCCATCATTGAATAAGAATCAACTTCCCTGTGTAAAATCCAGTCTCACATTTGGGAGGCTGACATAGCATTAAACTCTGTGACACTAGAAGGACCTAGACAAAGGCACTAACCTTGAGCAGCAGGTCAAGGTGTCTGAGGGTAATAGGCACACAGGCGGCCCACTGTTAGGACCCCTCCTTTTCTCTGTCTCTTTCTCCTGAGCATATTCCAATCGCCAGAGTGCATGCCTGTCCCTTCCACTGGACTGTCCTCTTCCTGAGGGCAAGCAGGGCCTTCCTCAACCTCACATCCTACCTGGTGACTACACCTTGCAGACTGTGCATGCAGATCACATTGGTTAGTACTGGATGTAACATAACTGCTATTTGCCATGAGGCTGTATAAGGGGAACAGATGAAAATGAACTACCTCTTTCTGATATTGTCAAAGGAGTAATACCATAAGTCAAAGATAACATTGATCCAGAAATGCAATTCCAGAAACAGAATTCAAGAGAATGACTGCATAGTTTGGTCACATGATTCCAACCCCAAGATCAACCTAAACCAATTCACGGGGCCCTACAGGGCTGACAGGAAGACACGGCCCCTAGAGGCTCCTGGCTCATCGGCTTGTTTTTTTTTGTTTGTTTGTTTGTTTGTTTTTAAAAAAGCCTGAAGTCTTAAGGTTTTTTTTTATTTATTTTATTTTTTCCCGCAAAGCCCCAGTAGATAGTTGTATGTCATAGTTGCACATCCTTCTAGTTGCTGTATGTGGGACGCGGCCTCAGCATGGCCGGAGAAGCGGTGCGTCGGTGTGCGCCCGGGATCCGAACCCAGGCCGCCAGCAGCAGAGCGCACGCACTTACCCGCTAAGCCACGGAGCCGGCCCTTGGCTTGTTTTTGTTTTGGGGCGTGTGTGTGTGTGTTTGCCTGTACATGATTCTGAAAAATCTGCAATGGATCGCACGGGGTCACCAATGATGGATTTCTCTATTTCATCATCTATAACTACTTTCTGCTGCATAGGACTGAATCATAAGAGAGTCTTCTGCTTGTCTCAAACCTCCAAATAGTGTCAATTCTCTGTAATGGTTAAAAGCACTGGCTCTAGATTCAAAGAAAACTGGGTTAGAATCCCACGTCTGTCACTTATTAGCTAACTACCTTTGGACGAGTTATTTAATCTCTCCAAGTTCCTGTTCCATATATACAGTGGGCTAATCAGGACGCCCACCTGGGAGGTCATTGTCGGGACTTAGCAGCAATGATGGATATAAGGAACGCAGCCCAGTGCCTGGCATGGGGCATGCTCAATGGGTGTCAGCCATGATTTTGAAGGATGATTAATGCTTGATCGTCAACATTTCCTCACTAAAAATCTTTTTAATAGACAAAAAAAAAAAAAAAAATGCCTAACCGAAGCACTCTCCTCATTAAGACTTTCCATATGCCTCGTGAGCTGCGAGAGTCAGAATGATCTGAAGCTTCGCCTAACCTGTCTAACTGAGCCTCCTTTGTTCTTCCCACTGCCGGCTTTGATGGCTGACCTCATCCCAGGCCACTGGCCTAGATGAAGTCCTTCACATCCTCCGTCAATGCAATGGTCATTCACCTGCAGTGGTTCGTTCTTGCAATATGAAAGTGTGGCCCCAGCTGGCACCACCACCTACAGCACCGCAGGGACCCTACAGAGTGTGGTCGCCATTGCCTGATAGAGACAACCGTAGCCCACTTGCCCCCGGTTTGTTCCCAGAGGAAAATATTGTAAGTAGCCTTCCATGGGGGACTAACTTTACTCAGTCTTCTGTAGGAGATTAAGTGACTTTGTCTTCATGGCTCTGACATCATTTCAAATGTATGAACATTGGCCCGAAGCTTAATATATTTCAGCCATTGCACATTCTCAACTTTTGCTCAGGCTGCGGTTCCTCTGCTTAACAGAAAACAGTCGTAGACCAGATGAAAGCAATTTTCCCACATGGCACCTTCATTTTATGTTCCAGTCTCTAAGTAAAAGATCGCTCCTCTCACCTTGCCGCTATCGCAGAACAGGGAGAATGTTGCCATCTACATGAACCTCACAGGAAATGATGCACATTCCCCAAATTCTTCGAAGGGCAAAGGGGCCTCCCTGTTTCTGCCCCACACTGTGCTGACACAGGAAGTGTGGGGCGGCAGCTAGGAAGGGCAGAGACTGATAGATGTGTCCGTGTTGCTGGGGGTTGGACACCCTCAACATTGGACAAATGAGAGCTGAGCACCTACTACCTGTAGGGAAACGTGCTAAGTGTTGGATTTACAGCTGTGTACACCAACCCTGTACCATCCCTCGTGGAGCTTACATTTTTTTAAGGATACACAATTAATCACTGTAATTGCAATTGTGATACACGCTACAAAGGAGAAGGGTAGGGTGTGGGAGAATACAAAATATGGGGGCTGGACTTGGTCTGGCAGCATTAAAGGCTGCCCTAGAAACTGAGATTTTAGTTGAAATCTCAAGTGTGATTAAGAGTGAGCTTGGTAAAGAGGAATCCAGAAAAGCTTTATAGGCTGAGCTGCAAAACCTGTGGGACTGACCAGAGGCGGTAGAAGAGTGTTGTATTCCAGGAACCAAAAGTGCTAAGTGGCTAAAGTGCACAAAGCAAGGAGGAGAGAAACACAGGCTGGTGTGATGGGCAAAAGCCAGAGCACACAGGGCCTGGCAGACCATGTTAATGACTCTTAATTTTGTCCCACAAGGTATGGGAAGCCACTGAAGGATTAAGAAAGGGGGTGAGAGGATCAGATTTATCTTCTAAAAGATTATTGTGGCCATATGGAGAATGAAATAGTGGAGGGAAGAGTTGACAAGATTCAAACCAAACCTTGCACACCAATGTTCATAACGACACTATTCATAATAGCCCAAAGTTAGAAAGAACCCAAATGTCCATCAATGGACAGATAAACTAAATGTGACATATCCATACAATAGAATTTTACTCAGACATAAAAAGGAATGAAGTACAGATACACACCACCACATGGATGGACCTTGAAATCATTATGCTCGGTGAAAGAAGCCACACACAAAAGGTCACAAATTGTATGATTCTACTTATAGCAAATATCCACAATAGGCAAATCCATAGAGACAAAAAGCAGATCTGTAGGTGTCAGGGGCTGGGGAGAGGGAGGAATGGGGAGTGACTCCTTAACAGGTATGGGTTTTCCATTTGGGTGATGAAAAATTCTGGAACTAGATAATGGTGATGGTTGTACAACACTGTGAATGTACTTAATGTCACTAAATTCTGCAGCTTTGGTCCCACAATTCCCTGAGGCCACACGGTCTATGCTTCAGCTATACTGACTCTCCCTCCTCCAGTTCAGGCCTGGCCACTTGTTAGGGACAGCAATGGGGACACCCGGGTGGATCTGACGTTTCACTTCCTCGCTCCATATCATCCCCACATTTGGACGTTCAGGTTAGTCATGTTGTCGACATTATTATAATAATAACCTCTTAATGAATACAGCACTTCAATGTGTACAGAATATGGTCACATCTATTATTCTATTTCTTCTACTCAGCAACCCTTAAAGTAGGTATTTTAGCTCCATCTTACAGACAAGCAAATTGGGTTCAGAGAGGTTAATTAAACTTGTGTAAGATCCCACTGTGAACAAATATCAGACCAAAAACTGGAATGCAAGTGTTTGGCCTGCATGTTCAATTTTCTGTCCACAATATCACCACTTCCATCCTAGAAAAACAGTCTCCACATCTCTGCCCTATCTCCACCCCAATAAGTGAAAATTCTCTCTCCCTTCAGTCAGAGGGACAAAGTGGTCCAAATTATTCACAAAAAGCACTGCTTTTGGCTGACAACCAATCATCCAGCATTTGACCATCATTCCAGCGAGTTCTTAGTTGGAAAACATCACAAATATTTCCTAATTCTTTCCTTTGTAAGTTCTCCAAACGAGAAGCAAATCTCCTCAAGTTCATTATAAGAGATTTCATATGTGTGTGTGTGTGTTCTGGGCCCTTTAATCCCGAAAAGATCTGTCCTATCAATAAGCACACCACAGGCCTATGATAAATGCTTGTTGAATCGAAAATAAAATTAACATAAATTTATTTAAATTTCACAAATAACACTCATATAGGCCATGTAATACTTTGGAGAGAGCCAAATATCCTAACTCCAAAATGAAGGAGTACTTGTAAGTTAGCCACCAACCTCAGGAAATGTTCCAATTTACTTAAAGAAAATATTCTCCTCTGCCCTAGATGATGCTCAGTTCATCTCAGAGCACCGTACGGAACATCGGTGTACACTGCACTGAAATAATCTGGACTCAGTTTTCAAATTTTGTATCAACCGCTGTTGCCCCTGTTTCATAGAAGATGAAGGGGGAAGTTAGTTCTACCAGGAGCAAGGATTGCTAAACCATTTGCCCCTCTGACCCAACGTCTTGTCTCTGGGCACCTGGTTCTCAGCTAAAGGAATGAGTCTAAAGGGCCAGGGAGAGACTGGTTACCAGAACTAGCCATGCCTACTCTACCCGTGCCACCGTGACCAAGAGTCAGCACGAAAGGGGCCACCGTCAGAGAGCAAGGAGGACAAAGATGCGTGAAAAAAAAGACAATACGTAAAGACGTAATGAACAAAAAGGGATTTAAGGAAACCACAAGCTCAGAGATAAGGGGGTAGACGGCAGCTGAGGCCCAGCACGTGTGGGTGCCCTTCTTGTGCTGCATTTGGTGGTCACATGTTGTGAAGGTCACACCACTGACCACTGTGGAAAGAGGAACCAATGGACATGGTTGGGGGTTTCAACTCTCTTCCACCAATCATGAACCGCATGGCATTAGGCAAGTCATTTTGATTGTGTGATTCAGTTCTCTCATCTGTACAGTGGAAATAAATAAGCATTTCACAAGATTCTTATAAGGATTAAATAAGATGATACGTGTGAAAGGGCTTAGAATATTAATTGAATAAGAATGTGTGGATGTGGTTGAAAGAGGTATGTTTATTGAATGAAAATAATAATAATTAACATTTTTTAACACCTTCCTACGTGCCTGGCTTACACAGAGAGATTTTATGTGTATTATCTAATTCATCCTTCACAAATTAACTCTGTGAGGAGGGAATTATTATTATACCCTTTTAGAAGAGGAAAGTAACTGATAGAGAGTTTAAATAATATGCCAGGTCATCCTACTAATGAGTCCTACAGAGGCAGCTCAAACACAGTTGGTGGGATTTAAGTCCACATTTTTAACCACATAATAATAATGATGATAAGAAGGAGGAGGAGGAGGAGAAGCAAAAGTAAGCTTCACAGATTGTCTTGTTCAATCTCCATAACAAGTCCATGAGGCAGGTATTGTCATAGCCCCGTTTCACAGATGAGAACATTGAGGGGAGAAGAGGTCAATTCACTTGCATTAGAGGCACAGAGGAGAGAAAGAAGACGGGGTATTGGGAAACCACAAATTGTTGGTCATGCCTGTTTGAAAAGCAGAGTGGGGAAGCAGACAAGAAAATGGACCTTAGAGCCAGACTTCCTGTGTTCAAATCCCAGCTCTGACACTTGCTGTGTGATTTTAGGTAAGACACTTCACTATCCTGTGCCTCAGTTTCCCCATCTGAATGAGACCACAAGAGCACCAACCTCATAGATTGTTGTAAGGATTAAATAAGTTAAAATGTGCTAAGTGCCTGCTCCTTAAGGTGTGATCCTCACGCCATCAGCAGCACTTGGGAGCTCGTTAGAAACGCAGAGTCTTGGGCCAACTTCAGACCCTGAATTGGAACCTGATCCCGGGGCACTTTGCACACTGACCTTTGAGAAGAGCTGAGAGTAATACACGTTAAGGGCTGTGTTAGCCAAAGTCTTTAGTATCATTGTAGCTAATGGCTCAGAGCATGAGTAAGGGGGGACAGGACAGGGACGAGTGGGAAACGAGCCTGGTGAAGCAAGTTGGGGTGAACATTAAATCAGGCACTGTCCTGAAGGTAACAGAGAGACAGAGGAGGCCCTGGAGGGTTGGAAATGCGGACACAGTCAAGGCTGCATTTTAGAATTCTCTTCCAAATAAATCCAACCAAAAAAATGACCAAGCATTAAATGAGCAAGTACTACAAGATTCTCTAGCTGCAAGCCAAACTCATGTGATTCTTCCAGAGCCCAGTGCACTCACCTGGGAGAGCAGGGCCTTGCCCTGGCCTGTGTCCCACGCCTGGCTCACTGAGGGACCACTGAACCAATGAAAGTTTCTCCTTTTTATTCTTCTCCACTAGACGACCAAGACCTAAAATTAAGCCAATAAGACAATTCATGTTAAAGTGTATTATAAACTGGGAAACTTGATGCAAAACTGAAGATCCCTTAATAGAAAAGCAATTGCCTTCTAACTGGAAAAAGCTCTGGACACACCATAAGAGAACCTGGACCCTGGGATTCAGAACTTATTCCAAGAAACATCCGTGAGATTCTAATTCAACAATCCTGTGTGTGTGTGTGCAGGGTGAGGAGAGTATGATAATTGCTAGGAAAGTCTGTTTTTTTAGAAAACATCTCTAGATTATTCTGATGGGAACTAATGACTTAGAGCACTAGTTTTCAAATTGGAGTGTGCATCAGAATCTCCTGGTAGGCTGTTCAAACACAAATAACTGGGCCCTACCCACCAAAGTTCCTGATTCAATAGATCTGGGTTGTACTAGTCTGCTAGGGCTGCCTTAACAAAGCACCACAAACTGAGCGGTTTAAACAACAGAAACTTATCCCCTCGCAGTTCTGGAGGCCAGAAGTCCAAGACCAAGCTTTTGCAGGGTTGATAACTTCTGAGGCTGTGAGGGACAACCTGTTGCATTACTTTCTCCGAGCTGCAATCTCTGGCATTCCTTGGCTTGCAGATACATCACCCCAGTCTCTGTCTTCATGTTCACATGGCATTCCCCCTGTGTGCATGTCTGTCTACATTTTCCCTTCTTATAAGGACACCAGCCATATTGGATTAGGGATCCTCCCTACTCCAGTATGACCTCATCTTAGCCAATTATGTCTGCCATCGCCCTATTTTCAAAGAAGGTCACATTCTGAGGTACTGGGGTTTAGGACTCCAATATATGAATTGTGGAGGGATGCAATTCAACCCATAACACCTCCCTTCCCTGTTCGTAACTCACAGCCCCCAAATCCTAATAAATCCAGATCATTGCGGTAATGCATGATCCATAGCATATAACTTTCTTTCTTCTCACCCTATTCAGCTCCCTCTAAATACATATTTCTTTGCCATTGTACCTTCCCTCCTGGACTCCTGCAAGTTCTCTGGGAATAAAGCCCTGGGCCTCCACAGTGGGACTTCTTGGAGCAGTAGCCCATCAATGCCCATCTTTGTGAAGGCAGCATTCACCAGCTCAGTGGTGCTTTGTCACTCCAAGCCCTTCTCCCTCCCAGGACCCCAGTGATTCCCAAAGAGCAACTGCCTCTGCGACGCATCTATAGAGCTGGAAATATGTGGTTACCATGGTTAATATTTCTGACTTGATTGGCACCACCAGTAATTGAACTGCAGTCTCTCGAGTGCAACATGCTCTATTCATTAGCTCCTATTGTGTTGGGCCATTGCATCAAACCATATTATTTTTCTGCTTACAAAAAAAAAAAAAGAAGGAAAAGAAAGGAAGAAAAGGCAGTCATGAATACAACGCTATGTTGCCATATGAGATGCTGCAGTTTTGCTTCGAGGGTGAAATTGTTCTAGACGGAATGTAATGTTGTACCAGCTCTGGCCCCATCAAGAATGGTGAGATGTAAAGTGAGAAATCTTAATTTCGGTGGCACAGTCACACAGAATCAGAGCTAGAAATCAAAACTAGCCGAGTCCCAATGTTTGTGTCAGGAAGGCAACTGCTCGTTTGTTTACCATACTGTCAGCACGCTTAGAACCGTCTTTGAATTCACATCTCCCGCACATCTATTTATACCCCGCCCCCACTCCCAGCATCTCAGAAATCTTTTGTGGGGGTTTTTCTTGGATGAGTTAATAAAGAGGGCATGGATTTGTAAAATCCTTGGATTTTTATCTCAGGTTTCTATTTTCAATAATCATGACAATGTTTTGTTTGTTTTTAAGTTGGAGATGCTTCACTTCTCCTCATTAAAATTCCACTTTTCCTTTCTCTCTTTTCTTTCTCACTTACCTGGCCATAGTTCCAGGGGATGTACTAATATCAGACTGTGTATCTGTGCGAGCAGTAATATTATTAATAATAACGAAGAAAGCCAAAAATACTAAGAAAAGGTGGTTTTTGGTTTTTTGATTTTTTATATTCCAGCGTTTATTTGTAAAACTATTCTGATTTTATAACATCTGGCTCAGGAGATGGGAAATTGTAAGACTTCAAAAACTGAGTGTGAATCTCCTTGACTGTCACCTGCTTCCTGGGCCCACAATACCCAATGCAGAGAAGACAGCTCCACTGGATGGATTAGCATCACTTCCATCCTCCTTCTCCTCAAAATCAGCCCGTCCCTGTGCATGCGAATAACATGGGGCGTTCGTGGATTCTCTCTTCATTTCCTGCCTCCACTCAACCCTGCCATTATTCTCTTCCCAGTGTCTCTCAGTTACCCTCTTCTCTACCTTCCCATGGACCTTTTCTCCCCACAGCATCCGGGCCTCATGGCTTCATGCCTGGAGTTTAGAAATCACCTCCTCCCTGACTAGCTGCTTCTGCTCCCCCTCTTGACTTAGTATCAGGTCAACTTCCTAAAACTACTCTTTCTTCATTTCCTGAGAAAGTTTACAATATTAAAATTATCTCCTCTCTCTGCTCCCTCGAAAAATAGAGTCAACCAATTCAGAGACCAATGATCACAACTACTGCAAAGTTTTGCTCTTCCATCACTATGTTAAAAAATGAGTCTGAAGTCTCCAGGCCTGCCTTGCGCTCTCCAGTTCACCACAGGCTTCACCACTCTCTATCGCCCTACATTTGACTGCTTCTCAGGCTATGAAAGCTGCCTGGCCCTGAAGACACTGATGCATTTGTGCTTGTTACTCTTGCCTAATGCAGCATAATTAAATTTATCTGTCTGGCTCTTCAATCTTCTAAACATTGATGCCCTCCCCCGGTTCCACCTCCCTCACAGCCATGCTAAGCTTGATTTATTCCATTCCAGTAAGGCTGATCTCCAAAGCTATTATTTGCATTTCACAACCTCATACCCAAAAAGCACAATTCTGGAGCTTCCCCTCACATGGCATGCTTTTGCTCCTCCCCTTCACCCACTTATACTTAACCATACTCCCATCCCAGTAGAGTCCTGTTCCTGTCATGAAGCCCTCTCTGCCCTCTAGCCAGTACCAATTTGCCCTAAGTCAGCACCATGCAGCCCCTCACCCTGCTGCCTGGGATGGGCTGAGTCAACCTAACCCAACTGGAAACTTCTCATTGGCAGGCTACAGCTGCTCTCCAGCTATACACATATAGCTCTAAACACATAGTAGGCACGTCTTCAGGAAATGCTTTAACATGATTCATCTGTGTAATGAAGACAACAGATATGAAATATTCTGCTCTAAAAATTGCCTCCCCACATAAAACGAAATTGCCGTTCTCTCTACCTTCTAGGACTCAGAGTTCCATCACGCACACTTACAAACTCCAGGGAAGCTTGAGAAGTATCCCCCAAGCACTTTCCGAGCAAGTGTTGGGAAACGGGTCACTGACCCTCCAGGCCCTTCCAAGCAGCTGCATCTGTTGCATCATGTCAGGGTAAAGTGACAGGAGGACACAGGACTCTTAACAGCTTGACCCAGCCCTGGCTGTGCCCCAGTGGGCTCCACGTTACTCCCACAGCTCATGCCCTAACCCTGTCTTCACTCTGACCTCTATGCTCCCTCTGCCCTTTGCTGGTATGCCCTTGATTCTTGTTACAAGTCCTGACTCAACTGCCACCTCTTCTGAGAAGCATTCCCTGAAGCTCTGTCACTCAAGTGGAGCCCAGCTAATCACCGCCTCCTTGGTGTCCCTCCAACCCTTTGGACCAGCTCTTTGCTGGTGCCCCTCCACACACCAGGGCTAAGATTCACCACTCTGCTTTCCTCCTAAGAACCCCTCCTACACCACAACTGCTCACCCTTTAGCCACTGAGTTTCTCAGTAGGAATCTGGGAGTCAATACGAGAGCACATTGGGTCCCTAAAATCACCCCGCACCCCACCACCATCCCTCTGACATAAAAAGTCACATATTTAAAGTTGCTGAGCACAAGATCTAGGACATAGTAGGTGGCTACAAAATGCTAATTGTTTTCCTTCTTTCTAATTGTAGGAAACATGAACTCTAACACGATGACTTCCCGAGCATTTTAAATAATAAAATATTTCCAGCCCAGGTAGATATTTAAATGTGTTTGAGTCTGAGATCAATTTTCAGAGGAGTTTAGAGTTGGAAAAGGCCTGGAAGGTTTTGCAGTGAAAACTCTCGAGGCTTTTTCTTTATCCACTCTAACTCAGCCGGCAGCGGAGCCCCTCAACGAGGCTAAGGCTGTGGCTTTAGCTGCATTCTTGCCTTCCTTCCTCTCTAGCCAGAGGGCAGCCCAGCAGGTGTCTGCCCCGAGTGCCCTCCCCGAGGATCACAGTTCCAGTCACCGACGGAGGCTGGTTGTACCACACTGGGCCATCGAGCGGACACTCTCCGCAATAGGAAGCAGGGAGTATGGTGGGGAGAGTAAATGATTCAGCCAACTCTCCCTCAGCCTTCTGGAAGGAGTCCCAGGATGGGGAGCAAACCCATATGCTGTGCAGGCTACCTTCATTTCCACGGTTGGCGTATCCAACAAGCCTTCAGTCGCCTCTCCTGACTTGGTAGGCACTTCCTGTTTGAACCCTCTCCCTGCAGTCTGTTCCATAGAAAGTCTCATCCTACGTTCTGATCTCCCCTTCTTGCTGACGTATGATCACACCAAGCTACTGCACACAAACTCCGTCCTCTCCATCTAAGAACAAGTGCTCTTTTAAGTTCATCTTTGGGAGACTGGAAGCAGGCTGTCCAGAGCAGCCCTCAAGATAGTTATCATTTCAAGGAAAATAGCTGTGTAGCTATTAGGATTTAAATAAATTCAGCAAATAATTTTGACTCATCAGACTGGATTTTATCAAAATCCAATTAGACTCTGATTTTTTTTTTTTAATTATTTATATAGGTGCTACCTCCAAAAACTATGTGTAATAATTCAGTGTTAGGCTAATGCCAGCACAGTAACACCACAATGTTACTTTTAAACCAATGGATGCCTGCAGGTAATTTAGTCAGCATACCTAATAATAGCCACTTCTCCATTATCTAGTTGTAGGGTATCCATTGTAAATGTTTTAATTTCCAGATACTGGCTCTGGGCATTTTCAATATCTACTCAGAGTAGACTGAGGAATTTAATTAATTTTAATTTTATTCAAAGTTAAAATTTAATGTAACGTTCAGTTTACAATTAAGATTATGTATAAATCAAAATTTATAATGCATTCTAAAGGGAATTATGAACTGGGGTTATTATTTAATAAGCTACTTCTCTGGTCAAATTTACGCTCTGGGGAAGGCAACGAGCCTTGATGTCCAGGGGCCAGCTGGGCGCAGACGCTGGGCCGGGGGTGTTGCTGGCCTTCCCTCGCTTGACCTTGCAGTCATTCTGCGGGGTGGGCGTCACTAGGGAGTAATTCCGGACCTGGTGGTAATCTGGATGTTGTGCTCACACCCAAATCTCTTCCAGACCTTTGTGGAGGTCTGTGTTGCCCGTGTACTCAATGAGACGCATGGAAGACAGTGAACAGGCCGAGAAACGTTGAGCGGTTGGTCTTTTCTATTTAAGGGAATCTCCAAGCACATGTCATCAATTATCCTCTGCTCTCGGTTTTCTTCACTCACGCGGAGGAGTCCTGAGTCAGCCCTCTGGCGTGGCCTGGAGGCGGCGCTGGTCTGACAGCAGGTGGCTGGGCAGCCACCCACTCAGCGTGGGGCTTGGGCTCACCCGCGCATCCTTCTCCGCCTGGGTCGTGGACAATGCAAGGATACTAAGAGCCTTTTTTTTTTTTTTTTTTTTTAATAAAAGCATACTTAGAGCTTCCAGGATGCCAAATTTTGCATAACGCTCTCATCTCCCCAGGTCCGATTTCTCTGGGAAGAACTATTTACCTATATTCTTCATGCTTCTTCCTCTCAACAAGTGCCCCCCACACTCTTATTTAGGATTTTACTATTTTTTTCAGAAAAAAAATAACGTAAACAATTTTTAAATAAAGAACGAATTCTTCTAGCTTGGTCATTTCTTATCTGTACCCCCGAGTATGATGGGGTTCATATCTCAAGAAGCCACAAAACAGCCACCCCTGGAGTATGCTTACCCTTACCGTTCTTCCCCACCCCACGCGAGGCCCTTCCAGAATTCTGCTCTGACACCAGGACCCTAGAGCTTTTCCTGATCTTCAGCTCTCCTTCTCGTTGGCCAATATTCCCAATACACAAATAGTTGCATTTTAAGAATAGAGCAAAATTCTTGTCCTCGGTTTGACATACTAAACTACTGGCAGAGATGTATTCTCGGGACAGCGTTTAAGTCTGTCTGCAAACAGCACCAAGATGAAATGTGTCTCCCAAGCCTGAATGGGGAGGGTGCTTCTTGGCAGGGGTGGTCCTGCAGGCCAGGAAGATCACAGCCTGGGCTGTGCCACGCCAGGAGGGCTAGACAGCAGCCTTCTAATTTTGGAAGAGCGGGCCATCAGTAAGCCAGCAAACGGCCTGATGGTAGACCCATCTATCGTGGACGCAGCTAAGCCAGTGAGATATTTATGAGCTCAAAACAGCTTAGTCATTCTCTAAAATCAGAACTAGAAACCCAAACCAGAAACATTCAAAAAATTTCTTCTTTAATTTATACAGTCTTATATAACGTATATGAATGAAATATGTTTTACAAAGTGACAAGAGTTTCTTTGCATTAATTAGCTAATGACAACACTGTTGTTGTTGAATAGCCTACACAGACAGGCACGGTCTAACTGAATCCCTTCCTGCCCCTTCGCTTTCCTGGGTTCCCAGTTTTCTGGTTTGTGATGCCATGGCGGGATTCATGGCATAGAG
Organism: Diceros bicornis minor; assembly: GCF_020826845.1. Lineage (NCBI taxonomy): Eukaryota > Metazoa > Chordata > Mammalia > Perissodactyla > Rhinocerotidae > Diceros > Diceros bicornis. Next base: position 71,689,958 of record NC_080751.1, on the reverse strand, counting down.
GAACGCTTCTCTTTTGGCCTCACATTCACTTCCAGCCGCATTATGGGTGTGATTTAAAAACGGTTCAGGAGGAGAACGGCTTTCCTTCCCACACTTGTGCTTATGGTGACAGCACATATGTTAACTCTTTCTAGTTTTGGACGAGAGTGGGTGAACGTGATACTTATTCCTGGCCAGATTCTGTGGTTTTTTTAGCAATTGATTTAACAAATATCTTCTTATAGTTGCATGATGTTTCTGCAGGTAGAAAGAGTAACAGCCTATGATTTTATACTGAAAGGGAATTCGTACATGCAAAAAAATCACCATTGTGAATACAGAATGGAATATTATACAGCCAATAAAATAAGGTTTATAAAAGGAGGTTTATAAATGTAAATTTTTATTTAAAATAAGAAAAAAATTTATGTATAATAGTAGAAAATGTGTAAAATATTATATAAATATACACAGTTGAGATTACATTATGTATATAATTATATAACTTTTATATGCAACCAGATATGTGTGTATATCTATCTATCTACCTAATCTATCTATGTATATAAACAGTCATTATGTCTAGTAGGAAGATCAGGATGACTTTCACTTTTAAATATGTTTAAAAGTAAATTTATATGTGTAAAAATATATTCTTATAGTTTCTGAATTTTTATGAGGACATCTTATTTTTTTAAGCAAAAAAAAATTTCAAATAAAATATATTTATTTCTGCAGTCCCATTAGGAATAAAGAAACAAAGCAAAATTGCCTGGTTCTCTAACTCTGAGGCTATTTTAGTCTTTCAGTTATTCCAAATAACAATCCACATGGAATAGAAGGGAGAAATATTCCCCAAGAGGCTTAGGAAACCCTTTCTTCCCTGTGACTTATGACTTCTAAAATTACACCACAGAATACAGTGCAGCGGGACAGTGGAAGCTTCTGTTGCTGTGAAAATTTGCCTTTTCCACATTCTACTGTATTTTAGTATATTATAAGCAGTCACTATAAATGAATTGATGCGACATTTTCTGTTGCCACCACAAGTTACTTCAAAAGAGAGGTACTCAGTCAATTCTGCATATGACTACTACTCATCAGCTGCCACTGACGAGCCTGGCACCAGGCAAAGTGAAGGAACCCACCAGGCAGTCTAAGGGCCAGCTGGTTGCAAAGCACCATTTTTGCCTATGATTTTTTAAAAATCATTATCATTTCCTTTAGAAGGTAGATTTGTTCCCTAAGTATTTGAGCAAATTAATTTAGTTGCACAAATATGCACATCTTGGCTTAACAAGCAAAGCTCCTCTGGTTTGCTTTCTCTGGTTCCCAGATAATGACCCAAATCAAACAAACCTCAAATCCATGACCTGTGTGTGTTGTTTTATTTTGTTTTTCATTCTTGGGAAAGTGTACTCGATGCAAAGTGCATGATAGAAAGTATCCCAAATATGTCCCAGTAGAATCTGACCCAACACTCCCTCTCCCTGTCTGTGACGGCTAAGGTTGCGATCCTGCCCTCTTCTCTCTGCATCTGTTTTAATTCACCATCAGCTGGAAGGAAGGAAATTAGTACAGGGAGAGGGAACAATGAACACACTGTAATTTTTACAATACACCAACAGTAATATTGTGACAAACGGTTCAACAGTGAAATTCAGCGCCTCCAAACTCTCAAATACAGCAGAGAACAAGACCCATATTTCAAGAGCTAACAAATGATTTAGGGCATCCAGGGCCTTGAGCACACTAGGTACTCGATAATTATGTGTTGAATGAATAAACTAAAGAACGAATGAATGTGTGAATGAATGAAAGCAGATAGTATTGAGAAAATCCAGGGGATTTTTTTCTGGATATATTTTCCAACGTAGCTCTTCATATAGCTGTTGTGAACTGTTTTGTTTTTTTTTAAATCAACTACCTTTTTTTCCAATCATGAGCCATGAATAAATCTCAAATGGATCACTGAATGCAACACAGCAATTGGGTCTTCTATCAGGAGAAACCCTTTACAAATCAATGTACATTTCCCCAAATTCATTCTGTTAAAGAAAATAGAGTAAAGCATTTATAAGGTTGTTAGAAGATTCCAAATTTAAATGCAGGTGACCTCCTGAGAAACAAAAGGACATTGCTTATTCACTCACCTTTCACATATATGTTTTCCAATGCAACATAGCCCAGCGAATACAGCATTTAGAATTGAAGTTACAATAGTGCATGAAAAATACAGAATAAATGAGCAATTTGTTGCACTTTGAATTCTTCCTTTTAAAGTAGGAAAAATTAAACAGCAAGAGCTGAAACAAGCTATATAGTAAGTCAGCTATAAAGCAGGGGAGCTTTAGGCAAACTCTGAGTACATTTTTAAGTATCATTTAAAGTATTTAAATATTAACTCTCCCTATCAAATTATTTAAATGTAGGAAAAGATAAACTCGATGCAGCACTAGAATCAAACAGAACAAAACTGATGAAAAAGTTCCTTCATTTACACTGAAAAGTATTTTTTAAATACCTTGAAATTCAGATGCTTGTTAATTTTACCTAAAACAGGATAAATATTTAAACGTACCTCCTTTAAAAACATGCATATTCAAGGACACCCCAAGTCAGGAAAATACTGGCTTTGTTTACATAGAAAATGTGCTTGAATGCTAAATCTTCCCCAACTATCTCCATGTCAAATCGGCCTGACACTTATATTTCATAAAATAGTTTTCTGGAAAATACCTTAAACCACATTAAAACATGAACTCATAAATCAGAGCTATAATAACTCCTGCAGCAACACCAGTAACATTTCAAAGATCCCAAATTTCCCACATTATCTTAAGCATGATAAACTCAACTGAGGAATTAAGGTTTTTGCAGATCCCAACTACAGACAGGAAAAAGGAGATTGCTCCTTAACCTTAAAATCATTATATAAAGTTTTCTCTCTTTTTAAAAGTGTGGTACCTCCATTATAAAAATAACACCCTCTCATGTAAAAATTTATTAAAAATGCAAAAACAGAAAGAAAGAGGAAAAATCACCTTTAGTACTTTGGTCCTTTCCTTTTTCTTTTTTTGGTATGGAAGGTTGGCCCTGAGGTAACATCTGTTGCCAATCTTCCTCTTCTTGGTTGAGGAAGACTGTTGCTGAGCTAACATCTGTGCCAATCTTCCTCTATTTTGTATGTGGAACGCCACCACAGCATGGATGATGAGTAGTGTGTAGATCTGCACCCCAGATCCGAACCCACAAAACCCAAAGCGGAGTGTGCAAACTTAACCACTACGCCACCGGGCCCGCCCCATGGCCCTTTCCTTTTAAAACAAAGTTGGGATCATACTGCATAAAATTTTGTATTTAGTTTATCTTATAATTTAACATTATATGCTTAGCATCCCCCATGACATTCAGTGTTCTTTAAGGACATAAATTACAATTTATTTAACTATTATCCCACTCTTGGACATATAGGTGGTTACCAACCTTTTGAGAAAATAAATAACATTGCAGTAAAAGATAATGGAAATTTTGTTAGACTATTAAATTAAAAGCACAACATACAGGGGCCAGCCCAGTGGCATAGTGCTTAAGTTTGCAACCTCTGCTTTGGTGGCCTGGGGTTTGCAGGTTCAAATCCCAGGTGCGGACTGACACACTGCTCATCAAGCCATGCTGTGGCAGCATCCTATATACAAAATAGAGGAAGATTGGCACAGATGTTAGCTCAGAGCCAATTTTCTCACCAAAAAAAAAAAAAGAGTCAATAAAAGCACAACATACAACTGGACACAATTTAATTTGAATTTAACCTACTTGATTTTAGGCATTTAGCAAGATTGTTATAAATCCCAATTCTATCCATTCCAATTTTTATGATCCAAAAACTTAACAAGCATGGCTTTTAATGCCCTTCTGATGTCATTGATCAAGTTGCTGGAAAGTACAGAACAAAGAATTGACCCCATGATACTTCACCAGGGATTTTGCTCAGATTCATTTTAATACATTAAGCAATGTGTATAAAAATCCACCTAATCTTGTGACACTGAACTCATACTTTTCTTTCTGGCACATGAGAATTTGATAAATATTTTTTTCCAAAAGTTTAATGAAGGCTAGGTGGTGACATGAGCATCATTGCTGCAGTTTGCTCGTCTAACAGCACCATCAAAAAGAATGACCTATATTCAGCACATAAAGGAAATGGATATGAATTCTCAACTATTGCTTTTTATTTATACACATTCATTTACAAACCATATAATATCCGTCAAGATAGACTACTTCATGCTTCAGTTAAAAAAAAGAAAATAAATAGGAAAGAAAAGAACAAGGACAAAATAACAGTAGCTCAACAAAGAGAAGTTTAGTTCCTCCTCAGAACCACAGTCCTCCTTGGGTTAGCTCAGAATTCCAGAATATTTTGCTCTCATGGCACTTTCAAGTCAACATGTACTTCTGCCATGGGCAACAGGGAGGATTGGGCTCAGGGCTGTCCCCCAGCAAGTGCTTCCACCCAGAACTGACATACATCACCTCACTGTGCACACCCACCCTGAACTCCCAGCTGGCAGAGCTCAATCCTTTGCCCAAGTGTTGGGAGAACTGATACTGGAGAAAACTTTTCATGCCTAGCACACAGATCTTCTAGAATCTGGTCAGGAATCAACATCACCTCTCCCTGTCTTTAGATACTGGAATTTCCTTTTCCCCCTTGATAAAAAGGAAGTCAGTTCCTCTGCTCTGGCATGCTCTCAGCTGCGTGGCTGCTCAAATACTCCCAATGGTAGTCCAAGCCAAGGCTTTATGATATTGTACTGACCTCGATTAATAAATCAAATATTGGAGACAGGGAGCCCGTTAATCAGGTGGGTTTTATCTTGGTTGCATAGCAATGGATGTCTTAGGAGGAGGTACGGTAGGATAATGGAATTTAAATCCCAGCTCTGCATCACAATTAGATGAATGGTGTTGGAAAGTGTGCCCCTCTGTCAGGTAGAAATGGACTCAAGGTCATTTTACACTATAAAATCAAGATAGCTATTCTCTCTCAGGTATCCCTCCCATTTCTATGATTTCTTTAAAGTATTCTCTCAGGACCACACAGTTCCTCAAGAAGTGATAATAATATGCCTAATCACGATAGTAACAACCACTTATATAGTAATATTACTAGATGCCATACACTGTTCTAACCACATTACGAACATTACTCATTTACCCTTCACAACAGCCCTTTGAGATAAATACTATTGTTTGCCCCATTTCATATGAGGAAACTGAGTCACAGGAAAGTAAAAGAACTTGCCCAAAATCACACCACTAGTAAGTAGTAGAGACCAAATCCAGACCAGGGCAGTTTGGCTTCAGAGACCCCAGTCTCTTTCCCTGCACACTTGCAACGTGTCGGGATGCTTCAGTTTGATATCACTAGCTCTCAAGACAAACACAAAATGGTCATTTTCCATTTACAAGGGCAGGTCTTGTGCAAGGTCATCACTTGTGAGCACCACAGCAGAGACTTGAACTTGCTTTGCTCTCCCTAGACCTACAGACCAAGTTGTTTTTTCCAGCTGTATTTATGCCAATAGGAACACTTTTTCTTCCCACACAGCCTCTCTTTTCATTTCATTTCACTCTCCAGCCCTCTTACAAAGAGCTTGCATCCCCAGACAATGGCTTTCTTGGGTCATGCAAATGTTGCTTACTGCCTTTGACCTTTCTTTGAAGACTTCTTTGTCTGCTCTGGATTCTTAGCTCTCCTCAGGGAAGCTATTTCATTCAGATGCTCTCCTCTAAAGAAACTTGAATCCCTGAAAGCTGACACTCAGACTCCCTGTTACTAACTGATTCTACATTCTCTGGGTGCTAATTTGCCCTTGAGATTTCCTAGCAGGTGCACACCCGAGCTCAGGGGACTGAAGCCTCCCTTTTCCCTGGTGGGATCCACCTTTGACCACACATTTCACATAGAAGTTGGAGGGAATCACCCATTCCTCTTATCTATGGGTAGCTGGATAGTGGGCCTGGACAGAGGGAACAACATAGGACAGAAAATCTCAGGGCAGCCCCACATCAGTGGAAGATGATTTCAACAACTGGGCTAGCGTAGGACACTGATAAGCCTCTCTTTAATTGGTTGACTTTCAACACAATTTTACCTAATACGTCCTTTTCCTTATAGCAGTGTGGAGCCATTGCCATCATTGGCAAATCAGTTTTTGATGAAATATGCAGGATAGCTAGAAGCTAAGCAGCATAATTGAATTCACAACTATTTGCTACAGGACTATAATTTAATGGGAGCATTATCATTTACTACATACCATTACAGTGGCATCAGATCCTATAATCGAAAAATGGAAAAGCTGTATGCTGCAATTTTTCCTTACTATTCATAGTAGTTTATCATTAGATGCTTACCTCTATGCTAGATGGATGTTATCTTTTTAACTTCCGTATTCAAATATCCTAAAAATAAGTCAAATTAGAGTACCTCCAAATTTAGTACCTCTAAAATCTGGTATCTCCAAATTGAAGTCTAATTTCTAAATGTCTCTTTTAAAACATCGCACTCACCACATAGATGACAGCTCCCAAAAGAGCTTCTATTTTTATAAACCAATAAACAATAAGAATTAGATATTGAGGTTCAACTGTGTCCCCGTTGTAGAGGGCTGATGCGTGATGAGTATGTGTGGAGGGAAATGGGAGTGTGGGGTTTGGTGTGTGGATCCTAAAAGGAACAATGGTCCTACAAGGAAGGTGTTATTATCTGTTTTAGAGATGAGAAAATGGGAGTTCAGAGAGGCCCAGGGTCATCCAGTTAGCTAGGTGAGGAAGCCAAACCTAGGGCTCAGCTCTCTCCACACTGGAACCTACCTGTTCTGCCTTAGTCTACTCGGGCTGTCATAGCAAAATACCACAGACTGGGCAGCTTAAACAACAGACATTTTTTCTCACAGTTTTGGAGGTTAGGAAGTCCAGGATCAAGGTGCTGGTAGATTCAGTACTTGGTGAGGGCTGTCTTCTTGGCGTGCAGATGGTTGCCTTCTTGGCGTGCAGATGGTTGCCTTCTTGCTTTGTTCTCACACGGTGAACAGAGGAGGTTCTGGTGTCTCCAGCTCTTCTTATAAGGATACTAAACCACCACGCCTTCATCTAAACCTAATTACTTCCCAAAGGCCTGCCTCCTAATACCATAACATGGGAGGTTAGGGTTTCAACATACGAGTTTTGGGGGGGAACAAGCATTCAGTCCATAACACCCTGCTTCAGTGAGGTTTCTCCAATCCCAATGTAGACAAAACAGCTAATATTTTTCAAGGCACTGCATGAACGCACCCTAATGGGTGACTGTCTGCCAACATCACTGACTAATGACCAAAATGGTGGACGGCCGCAAAATGGTCAACTAGCCAAAGGCAGCTGGGCATCTTGTCTCTTCAAGCACCTAGGTTAGAGTGAATTTCTGCTTCCTCCATTCCAAGGGAAGAGTTCTAAGGTTTCTATAGGGGAGCCACTTACTATGAGAAGTAACTACTTTTAGTCAATATCCTCATCTGTTAATATATACACAGTGATGTACTCTTAGAACTACCGAGATTCTGTTTCTTTATAATTCCTTTTAGAATTAGGAGCATTCTAAATACCTGCTTCTTGTTTTTATCACAAACTTAGCATGATTTCCTTGGGAATCTGATCAAGGGCATGTTTAGAGGGATACTCTCTTCTTTCCCAACTATCATCAAGCTTTCCCACAACCCTCTTCCGCTTCCTTTTTTGACAGGCCTCAGCCTTGAAAAAATGCAGGCACATACTTGGGGGCAAAGGCGGCATATTTTGAATAGTGGTCATCTCAATACAGCCACAGCTCGAGCAACACTCTTTTCGTGTCCAAGGCTCTGAGGCAACATGGGAAAATACACATAACCCGAGTACTCTCAGGCCACCTCAACTTGGTATTAAAAATGGGGCCAAAAAGAAGAAAAATGGAGTGACATTATCAGTAAAATTTACGTTGCTTGGGCTGTAAAATTTGCATTGCTCCTACTCCACAGAGCAGGAATTATACCCCCTAACACATTCTCTTCATTTTTACTAGAAGATCTCAGGGGGCCCTATATGAGCTTTTAAACAAGTCCTGTTGGCCATAGGTTTTAGCCACTGTTGTCTTCCTCTGGGGTACAGAGCAGCCTTTATGATAACCTGCTAAGGCCTGTCCAGAAAACCGTGTGAAGCAGAACATCATGTGTGGAGTCCCCAAGGCCCAGCCAAGGCCCGGCATCAGGTACCATGGGAAGTCTGAGGAAGGACGTGGTTTCAGAAATCCCTCACATCCAGCATCAGGATCCAGCATTTCCTCCAGGAAAAGAGCAGGTACATCCTCTCTGCATCCAGGAGCGGATCCACATCTCCTATCCAGCATTTTCCACTCCACACGCCTCTGTCCCAGCCCCTCTGGCACTCACAGATACCCCCTTCTTGCCACGCTGTTCCTAGTTCTTATCTCAAACGCGCGCGCATCGTCACTCAGCCTACCCTCATCCCTTGTCCTTCTTGCCTCACAACTCCCAGAGCAGCCAGTGGGTCTCGTCTTTCAGGAACCACGCCTGCGGGTCTGTTATCTCTGCTCCATTCCCACCACCCTCAGCATGGGGCTCTGCTTCCTGGGCCTGCTCCCCCATCCACTCTGCCAGCAGCTTCTGAGCCAGTGGCATCCCTGGGTCCTGCACCAGGAGTGAGACAACACCGCTGCCCACCTCAACTTGCACTTGCTCAGTGAGCCTCTGAGCCAGGGTGCCTGGTCCTCAAGGTTGCCCTGACTGCACAGTCTTCTTACCCACCACATAGCTCAGGAAATGTCCATGAGCTTACTCCACGATAGAATTTTCCACACAGGCAACATGCTATCCTCTCTTTTCTCTTGCATGGCTTCTGCTTTACCAAGATCATTCTAGAAGGTCTGTGTAGCATGCACTTGGGTGGGGAAGAAGGGACCAGCACAACTAGGGAAGGGAAATTACAAGGACAGATATGTGTGATGCAGCAGAAATGAAGATGAAGGGTAGAGGAAAATGCATTTTAAGGGCACATAAACTTGACTTCAACCCTGGCCATGCTGCTGCTCCTTGTGTGCCAACAGCCAAGATGCTTAATTTTTATGTCCTCAGTTTCCCCATCCACGGCTTGATGGGGCTGGACCCAGACGACTTTCAGATCCCGTAGAACTCGGGCAGTCTAGGACCTGGAACCCCGAGATAATGTCTTTAGAACAACAGAATAAAATGAAGTCATGATTAAAGTTTAATTTAATATTAAACTTGAACCCAGATAAAGACTCAAGTATAAATAGTGAAAAAGTGGCATTTCAAAACAACGGAGAATAATTCTTTAACCAGTAAATGATGTCAGACAAGTTATTTGGCAAGAAGAAAAGGAAACCAGGGCCTTTAGCTTCTTACTTCAAAATGTTTCCAACAGCGTTACAGATTTAAAAAAAATTAAAATAAGACAACAAAAGAACTGCAGTGGAAGAAAACGTGGTATTTTATAACCTTTAGGCAGAGAAAGATTTTCTAAATAAGCCTGAATAATAATACACATAAAGGAAAAATTATATATTCAACTTCAAATACAGGTTTTATGTATATAAATATTTTTATACAGCAGAATAAAACAACAAACATTTTAAGACAAATGGCAAACTAGAAAAAGTGTTTTCAAGGCATATGTTAATAGTTAAAGAGCTAACGTCTGCACTACATGAAGACCCAGGCTTCCACATCAGGCAGTCCCAGGACCTGTTCACAGTCTATTTTCCGTGAAAGTGTGAAAGGTGCAATGTATAAGCCTGAAGACTGAAAAAAAATTTCTCTCCAAGAAACAAGGCCTTTGGAGAATGTTCGGTGAGAAAGATGAGGCTGCTGTCTGGGCAAGGCCTAAATGGGCTGCAGTGAGGTGATGGAGCCAATGAGCTGTACATGAGAAATGGATAGGAATTCCAGGGAAGAGGTTGAAGGAAAGAGAGATGAAGAGATTGAGGGGAGAGGGCCGAGCAACATGGCAGAATACTTGAGCCCAGAGAGAAGAGTCAATCAGGGAAAATCCCCCAGTGTCGGAGCTAGCCAAAAGATTGTTGAGAAGAAGGAAATCTGATGCATGATTTTAAATTGCTTGCTGGGCTCTCGTGGGAGTTGTTGTTGCTCTAATATAACCCCCCACCTCATCTTTCCAACTTTGCACAGAGCTGGCTGTGTCCTACCGTGGAGTCAGTGATGTTGTGAGAGCCTAAATGTTGAGTTTAGAAGCCTAAGCTTCTGCATGGGAAGTGCAGAAAACCCTAGCTCACACACAGGAGGTGAAGAGAAAAGTAGGCAGTGAAAATCCAGAGGAAGCAGGAACACAGAGCAAGAAGTGACCAGGGGAAATGTAAACCTCCCCAGCCACCAGCCTCAAGAATCCCACAGATATTACAAGGACTCACTAAAAGGGATTGAAAAGCCAAATCTTATGTAAATCTTAAAGGACAAGATGACTCTTAGCAAATTGGAAAAGTTATAGGCATTTAGGGGCAGATATCTAGTTTTCATATGAAAGAAAATATACAACCACACTAATAACAAAAAAAATTCAAATTAAAGGAAAAATATTCTTAGCTAATATTATTGTCAAAATCCAGGTGTATTTAGGCAAAAGTTTATATTCCCACCAGGCAAAGAGAAAAGCCCTTGTCATACATGGGGCATTAAGTAGAAACTCCAGGAGGATAAGACATTAGTAGTGGGACTAAACCAACCCCAGACTAAAGTTTGCTTGTATTGGCCTTAAAAAGCCTTCAACACAAGTCTCCCGGGACTTTTGCTTTCAGGAAGATAGAGTAGACATACTTTACCCTGCTCCTCCCACTAAGTACAGCTAAAACACTGAATGTCATATATAACACAAATATAAGAGGACTCTGAAAAGTGGAGCTAAGACAGATTAGCTAGGGGCCCTGGGACCCAAAGACTGACACAACAGCGAGCTCCCTTGCTTTTCACGTTGCCTCCTATATTCCAGACTCAGAGCTGGAGGAGTTGGCAACACAGAAATACCAATAGGTACAGCCAAAAAGAGGCCCAAAAAGTCTGCTCTTTCTAGCCAGAGGGATGAGAAAGAAGCAGCCTAGAAAGACAGAAAACTTTTAGATACTATCTGCTCTATTCCAGCCAAACTCTACCAAAAAAATTGTGATCCCACTCCCACCCACACCAGCCAAGGCCAAGTGGAGGGGCCAGACCTCCATCCTTGCCAGGCTGTACTCAGGTACCCACAAACCCTCCCCAGGGAAGTGTGGAGAAGGAGAGTAGGGAGCCAGGAGTCTCATCCCACCAGGTGGTAATGAGCTCTTTCCCCTCTGCCCCGGGGCCCTCTGTGTCAGTCCATGGAGACCACGTGGGGAGCCTAGACTTCCACCCTGCTCAGCAGTAACTAGGTGCCTCTCCCCCTCACTACAGGGGTGGCATCAAAGGAGGCCCAGAGTACAGTTAGGAATTTTACCAATGCTCAGTGATAAAGCAGCCACCCACCCAAGGTGTCAGATGAGGAAACAAGAGGAGCTAATGAGGCATTTCTAACCCTCCCATCCTGGATGTTATCAGTGGAGGCCCAGTGCAGAGCCGGAAATTCCACCCACACTCAGCAGGAATGAGAAGCCCCTCCCCCACTCATATGTCCTTAGAGGCCAAGTGGGGATCCTGGACTTCTATACGCACCTGAGAGTAATGTGGTGGTATCACTCCCTTTCCTCTTGAGGAGTAGTGCAAGAGGAAGCCAGATAAAACAGAAGGTTGAAATAAGATACAGGGTCTCAAAACATAATATTCAAAATGTCCAGGTTTCCATTGAAAATGATTTGTCATAATAAGAAACAGGAAGACCTCTGTGTGGGGAAAATAGTCAACAGACTCCAACACCAAGATGACAGAGAAATTAGAATTATCTGACAAAGATTTCAAAGCAATCATCATAGAAATGGTTCAAAAAGCAGTTGTGAACATGCTTGAAATGAATTAAAAAATAGAAAGCTTCACCAAAGAAATAGAATATATAAAAAGGAACCAAATGGATATATGCTAACTAAAAAACACAATAACCAAAATAAAGGAATCAATGGATAGGCTCATTCACAGAACACAGAGGAAAGAGGAAAAGAAATCAGTGAACTTTAAAGTAAAATGATAGGAACTATCCAATCTGAACAAGAAAGAAGATAGACTTAAAAAAAATTTAAAAAAGAACAGAGCTGCGGGCACCTAAGGGACTATAACATAGCATTTAACATTCACGTCATCGCTAAAAAACGGGCCAAAGATCTTAACAGACACTTCACCAAAGAAAATATACAAATGGCTAATAAGCATATGAAAAGATGCTCCACATCTTAGTCATCAAGGAAATGCAAATTATACTACAATGATATACCACTGCACACCTATTAGAATGGCCAAAATTCAGAACACTGACGACACCAAATGCTGGTGAGGATGTGGAGCAACAGGAATCTCCTTCATTGTTGGTGGAAATGCAAAATAGTACAGCCAATGTGGAAGACAGTTTGGTGGATTCTGACAGAACTAAACATACTCTTACAATATGATCCAACAATCACATTCCTTGGTATTTACGCAAAGGAGTTAAAAATCTATGTCCACACAATAACTCATGCATAGATATCTATAGCAGCTTTATTCATAATCACCAAAACTTGGAAGCACCAAGATGTCCTTCAGTAGGTGAATAGATAAACCAATTGTGGACTATCTAGAATGGAATATTATTCAGCGCTAAAGAAAAGAAGCTATCAAGTCTTGAAAAGACCTGAGGACACTTAAATGCATATTCCTAAGTGAAAAAAGCCTATCTGAAAAGACTACATGCTGTCTGATTCCAACTACATGACAGAAAAGGTAAACTATGGAGAGAACAAGAAGATGAGTAGTTGTTGGTAGGGATGGAGGAGAATGAAAAGGCAAAGGTCTGAGAATTTTTAGAGCAGTGAAAATACCCTGTATGATATTAAATGATGTATAGGTGTCATTATACATTTGTCCAACCATAGAGTGTACAATGCCAAGAATGAACATTCAGGTAAACTATGGACTTTGGGTGATTATGATGTATCAATGTAGGTTCATGCTTGGTAAAAACTGTACCAGTCTGATGAGTGTTGTTTGTAATGGGGGAGATTATGCTTGTGTGGGGACAGTGGATATATGGGAAATTTCTGCACCTTCCTCTCAATTTTGTTGTGAATCTAAAACTGCTCTAAAAAATAAAGTCTTAAAAAAAAAAAAAGAATGAAGTGGGAAGTGTCAGTCTACCTAACTTCAAGACTTATTATCGCTGTAGGAATCAAGAATATGTGGTATTAGTGGAGACAGAGAGAGATAGACCCATAGAACATAATACAGAACCCAGAAATACCCCCACACATATATGTCCAACTGATTTTTGACAAAGAGGCAAAAGCAATTCAATGGAAGAAGGGTGGTCTTTTCAGCAAATGGTGTGGGAAAATTAGACAACCACATACAAAAAAAATGAACCTAGAACTAAATCTCATATCTTACACAAAAATAACTCAAAATGGAGCATGGACTTAAATGTAAAATGTAAAACTATAAAAATTTTAGGAAAAAAACATCGGGGAAAAATCTTTCAGAATCTCAGGGTAAACAAAGAGTTCTTAGACTTGGCTCCAAAAGCACAATCTATAAGAGGAGAAATTTATAAATTCAACTTTATCATAGTTTAAAACTTTTCTTTGCAAACTATTCTATTAAAAAATCAAAAGACAAGCTACAGAGAAGGATAAAATATTTGAAATCACATATGCAACAAAGGACTACTCTTTAGAATATATAAACCACGCTCAAAACTCACCAGTAAAGAAACAAACAATCTAATTAGAAGATGTATAAAAGATATGAACAGACATTTCACTGTAGAAGATATACAGATGGCAAATAAAGACAGGCAAAGCTATTCAACATCATTAACCGTTAGGGAAATGCAAAATAAAATCACTCATCAGAATGGCTAGGACTTTTAAAAGTGACAGCATCAATGCTGGCATGGATGTGGAGTAACTGTTATCATTCATATGTTGGTGGTGGCAATGTAAAATAATACAGCCACTCTGAAAAAGACTGGCAGTTTTTTAAAACAGCTAAACATGGGAATACCATACATCCAGCAATTGCATTCCTTGGGATTAAGCCCAGAAAAAATTAAAACTTATGTTCACTCAAAACCTGTACAAAGATGTTCATAGCAGCTTTATTCATAATAGCCCAAATCTAGAAACAACCCAGATGCTCTTCAATGGATTAAATAAACTGTGGCACAACCATACTATGAAATACTACTCAGCAATAAAAAGTAACAAACTATTGATACACATCACAACCTAGATGAATCTCCAGAAAATTATGCTAACTGAAAAGAGCCAGTTCCAAAAGGTTATATGCTGTGTGATTCCATTCATATAAGGTTTTAAAATAAAAAAATTATAGAAATGAAGAGCAGATTAGTGGTTGCCTGGGGTTAAGGAGGGGGCATGGTTCGGAGGGAAATGGGTGTTCTATTAAGGGCCACACAACAGATGGTGATGGAATAATCTTATATCTTACTGTATTAATGTCAATGTTATGTTTGTGGTATTGTACTGTGGTTTTGCAAGCTGTTTCCTTTGGGAGAAACTGGGTATAGAACACACGGAATCCCTTTGTACTATTTCTCGTTGCATGTGAAGCTATAATTATTTCAAAATAAAAAGTTTAATTAAGAAATTAAATGGGAATAAAATTTAAGAAACATTTGGAATAAATTTAAATGAAAGATTGAAGAAATAAAAACTAACTTGCATTATATAAAACTCCAGTATCTATCATACCTGAAGTATTTAAAGAAATCTGCATGAGTTTACAATGGCAAGTCACTAAACAAAAACATAACATATGGTTCCAGTCAAAAAAAGAAACAGCAAAGCCTCAAAATAATACCAACTGACACCAACTAACTTAGTGGTATACAAAAACAAAAATTCATCACTATTAAACGCACATACAAACACCAAAACACAGCAAACAACAACATGACAGTTACAATATCCAGCATCTATTAAAAATTTACCAGGCTTGTAAAGAAGCATAAATTTTTCAATAACTAGAAGAAGAAAAAATAGAAACACACCCCAACATGACACATATGAGGGAACTAGTGGACTAACAAGTTAAAATGTTAATATAATTTTATTCCAAATGTTCAAGAAGGCAGAGGAAAGCATGACCATGATGAGAAGGGAAATGATTTAAGATAAAAAAAAAAAAGACCCAAATGAAATTTTAGTAATAAAAAAAATCTTAAATTAAAAATAAAAACACTGGATTAAGAGCAGATTAGAGACTGCATAAGAAAAGACAAGTGGATAGCAGTAGAAGCTATCCAAAATGAAGGAAAGAGAAAAAAAGAATGGAAAAATAAACAAATTATCAGCAAACCATGGGACAATGTCAAGTGCTCTAGCATTCCTGTAAGTGGAGCACTACAAGGACAGGAAAGAAAAAGGAGAGAAAAAATTCTTGCAGAAATATGGACAAAGACTTTTTATATCAAATTTGATGAAAACTATAAATCTACAGATCCTAAAAGCTGAACTAACTCAGGCAAAAGAAATATAAGGGATAACATGCAAATTTAAAATTTTCTGACAATAATTGATAAGAGAAAATCTTTAAAAAACAAAATAAAAAAGATACAATAAATTAAAAAGTGCAAAAATACCTATTACAGCAGACATCTCACCAGAGACTATGCAAACCAGAAGACAATGGAGAGACACATTAAAAATATTGAAAAGTCGTCGATCTAGAATTCTTTATCCAGTTAAGAAAAGCATTTCAAAAGAGAAGATAAAATAGAGACATTTTTGAGACAAAATATAAATAATTCACTACCATCTAACTTGCTCTACAAGAAATTTAAAAGGCATTTCTTCAAAAAAAAAAAGATCAGATAAAAATTTAGACATATAAGACAGAATGAAGAGTGCTGAGAATGGTAAACATGAATTGTCATAAAAATAAATTTTAATCATTTTTTAATAGCTAAACAAGATAATTATTTAAAGCAATAATAATGATGCTGATCATAATGATGTATTGTGAGGTTTATGGCATATGTAGAACTAAAAAGTAGGAAAATAATGTCACAAGAAAAAAGAAGGTGTTATTGGAAGTATCCTGTAACAAGATTCTTATACTAAAACTGAAGTGATAAAATATTATTTGAATATGGACTATGATAAATTAAAATTGTATAATGTTAACTCTAGAGCAACTAACAAAAAATAAAAGAAGAACAACTATTAATCTAGTAGCACAGATAAAATGTAGTCATAAGAAAATTCAATGAATCCACAAAAGGAAGCAAGTAGGCAAAATAGTAATAAAGAACAGATGGAAAAATAGATAACAAATAGCAAGAGAATAGATTTAATCTGAAACATCCATTAGTACAGTAAATGTAGATGAACAAAACTCCCCAATTAAAGGCAGATACTGTTAGATTGGATTAAAAGAAAAAAACAATAGAACTATATTTTATCAATAATCTAAGTTAAATATAAAAACAAAGGTTAAAAGTAAAAAGATTTAAAAAGTATAAATGTAAACATTAATCAAAAGAAATACAGAGTGGCTATATAAATATCAAAGTTGCACTTTAAAACAAGGATTATTACCAGAGATAGATAGGGACATACCATAACAATAAATAGCCTACAAAAATCCTAAATGTGTAGGCATGTAATAAAAATGCTTCAATGTGCATGAAGCAAAAACACAGAACTGGAAGGCGGAATAGACAGATCCATAATTATAGTTGGAGATTTCAACAACTCCTTCTCAGTAATTGCTAGAGCAATTAAAATAAAATCAGTGAGCATATAGAAGACCTGACCAAAAGTACCAACCAAACTGACCTGATTGATAGTCATGGAACACTCCACGCAACAACATGCTCCTGAAGTGCACATGGAATATTCAAAAGATAGATCATACAATGAGCCATAAAATGTCTCAAAATTTTCAAGAGAATTGAAATCATACAAAATAATTTCACTGACTACAATGAAATTAAACTATAAATCAATAACAGAAAGATATATGGAAGATCTTCAAATACTTGGAAATCATAGTACATACTTATAACCAACTCAGGAGTGAAAGTAAAAATTAAAGAGAAATTAGAAAATACTTTGAACTGAATGAAAATTAAAAATCAATGTATTAAAATTTCTGGATTGCAGCTTAAAGCTAAAGCAATGTTTAAAGAAAACTTTATAGCATTAAATGCTTATATTAGAATGGAAGTAAGGTCTTAAAATGATCTCATTTTATACCTCAAGAAACTAGAAAACTAAGAGCAAATTTAATTCAAATAATAAGAGGAAAAGATTTTTTTGAAGCAGAAATCAATAAAATTGAAAACAGATAACTAAAAAAGATAATCAGTGAAACTAAAAACTGGTTGATGAAAATATCAATAAAATCGATAAATCTCTAGCCAGACTGATCAGAAAATAAAGAGAGAATGTGTGAAATACCAGTACCAGGATGACATAGGAGACATTACTACAGATCCTCTAATAAGGAAATATTGTGAATAACTTCATGACAATAAATTCAACAACTTAGATGAAATGGAAAAATTTCTTGAAAGATACAAATTATCAATATTGAAATGAGAAGAAACAGAATATTTCAAACTGATATATTTATAAAACTCTCTACTTGAAGCCCTATATTCAAATTGTAGAAGAATTTGGATTTACAGTTGAAAAACTTTCCCACAAATGAAACTCCAGGCTCAGATGGCTGCATTAGTGAATCTAACAAACATACAAGGGAAAAATAATACCAATTCTACACAAACTCTTACACAACATAAAAAAGAATGGAGTACATCCCAACTCATCTTGTGAGGCCAGCATTACTAAAACCAGACAAAGGCATTATAAAAAAAATTACTAATATTTTGGTAATATCTCTCATGAACATAGATACAAAAACGACTCTCTTTCCATGTAACTTGACAAAGTTTTCCTAGAATTAATCACTTCTTAGTCACATTTACAACTTTCTGTCATTTATTATAAACTGCTGTTCACACACATACCTTTGGCAGAGAATTTCACCATAGTTGTCCAGCTCTTGCATGAGAGGTACCTGATAAATAGGCCTGTCATTCTTTTGATGTAAAGCCAAAGGTGTATGTTAGGTTTCCTTGACAGTGAGGTGTTTCCTGTAAGTGCAGGCTGACTTAGGTTTAGATTTGCAACCTGGGCTAGACCACTGAGCCAGCCTCCATTTTGTGGATCCCAGTACAAAATTAATTTTATCAGTATGTAAGCATGTAGATCTTTTTTCCTTGTGTTTTTCGTCTTCCTTCAAGGTGTCACATTTGCTTTCCAAGCAAGAAGCAGGAAGGAAGAAAACAAAAGTGGAAAACAAGGGGTAGCGCTGTATCAGGAAAGCAAAAGCTTTTCCAGAACTCTCAGCTTACAAGTCTCACTGGCCAGAATTGTGTCATATGGCAGCCCTAGCAAAAATGGAGTCTGGGTGAGTGTTTTCAGCTGGGAACATTGCCACCCGTATAAAACTGTGATTCAACTATAAGGCAGAAGAGAGAATGAATATTGGGTAAGTCACTGGCAATGTCAGTTACAGTCGTTCATTTCTAATTTTTATAACATTGTCCTCAGATAATATCTGAACTATCTCTACTTTCAGAACTTTGTTTTCTTTGCGGCTTAACATACGATCAATCAATAAACACCCATTTCGTGTCTCATATGATTATAATCTGACTTTCTATATTTTTACTTGTTTTCATTTATTTGATATATCATGAGCTAAGAAAGGTAAAGTTTACTTGTTCTATTGTGTTTTCATCTGTTTCTTATATTCTGTTTTTATGAATTTTTCCACATTTGATGCACTAACATTCAGGATAGATCCTCGTTGTGGATTGTAATCTTTATCATTATACGATGTTTATCTTTAAGTTTTTGCTTTTAGTTAAAACTTGCTAGACATGAATTTTACAACTCAGCCTTGTTTTCATTTGTATTTCCTGGTACATCATCACCTCTTCTATTAAAGTTATCCTTTGTATATCTCTTTGTTTGGACATATTCCTTAAAACTTCACATCTCTCCCCACACCAAGCGCAATGCTTTGTTAGTTTATCAGTAAAATATTTTATAATGTTTACATTCTATTTCCAAGAGTTATTCAACTTTGTGTCTTATTTCAGTGAATTCAATACTGCAACCAGTCTTTTCCTTTTCTTTCTTCCATCCTCCTTTCCTCCCTGTCTCTCCCTCCTCCCTTTTCTTCCTCCTCCCTCTTCCCTTTTCTCTCCTTCCGTTCCTCCTCCTTCATCTTAAGATCTCTAGTCATCTCCTGTTTGCCTACAGCTTATTCTCTCATAGTTTTTTTTTTTTTTTTTTGAGGACTATTGGGTCTATATACCTTGAGTTCTTGAATGCTTGAGAAGACCTGTCTGTTGTCTTTACACTTGAATAGCAGCTAGGTTGCATACAAACATCTTGAGTCACACTTCCATCTCTAAGAACTTTGTAAATATTGTTCCACTGCTTTTCCCATTTGAACGCTATAAAAAGATCTGGGGCCACTCTGCCTTTTTCTCCTTAGAGTTAACATGATTTTTCCCTATGTGCCCTAGAATTATCCCGATAAACTTCAGTAAAACGTGTTAGAGCAGTTTTCTTCTGGATTTGTTTTTCCTGGGACATGGTGTACTCTTTCAATCTGTGGATGCCAATCTGTTTGTAAAAAAAAAAATCAGAAATTTAAATGTATCTTTTTAAATTTTTGCCTACATTTTCTCCCTTCTCTTTTCCAGGCACAACTATGATTATATGGGATATCCTTTATCTGTCTTCACTACCAACAATTTCTTCTATAACCATCTGTAATTTGTTTCTTTTCTATTTCATTTTGCTCATTCTCTCAAATTTGCTTTTTGTGTCTCAGAATGTGTCTTTTGCCATATATATATTTTTTGGCTTCTTGTAATAAGAGTCTTGTTTCCATAATGATCTTGATTATTTTCTTGCTTTTATGATCTCTTCTTTGAGGCCCTACATTTCTCCTTTGAGTTTTTCTCTCAGAAAGGTCACATTTTCATTAATATCATTGAATCCATGGAGAACTACTTGTTTATACATTTCTTTACTTTTGTGGTATCATTTGTTCTGGTCGGTATTCTCTCTCTGCCTTATAATTTTCATGTTCTGACTCTCCATTTGTGTTTGGAATCAATCTACAAAGGTCACATGCCTTTTGATAACAATTTTTTAATGAATCATCCATTTGCAGCCAAATCATCCATTTGTCCCCGTTGGACAGGGACAGAGGATTGAGCTTGAGTAGCTGGAGGTCTGAGTCTGAGCCTGTTACTTCTGAGCACTTTCACAACAACACTCTCCACCAGAGGTATGACATTATCGGTTTTACATAAAGTGATTTCAGCTTTATTCTCTTAGCTCTCCAAGGCTGGCCATCTGTAGGGCAGTATTTCCCATCCACCCTTTTGTACCAATCACCTACTTCTTTCAGAGATGCAATCACTATGAAGTCCCTCTTTCACTTCTACCTCCCCTCCTGTTTCATCAAGCCAAACAGGGCAGTAGAAATCTCCTAAAGGCCACCAAGACACCCACATCTTGTCCATCAGCGTTTTCTACCTGCTTTGGGGAACTCATCCTTCCATCCACTGTGCTCCAGGTTTGTGGAAATGTCCAACCTCCCCCACTGTCCTTCCTTGCCCTGAATGTTACTCAGTCATTGGTAGTTATATCCTTAAAGAGTTTTTAGTGCTGTGAGGGAATGTTTTTGGCAAAATAGCAAATGATAAAAAAGGATACAAAAATCATATCATTAGAAACAGACAGAAATTATCAAAATAGTGATGACGGTTATTATTTCTGAATAGCAGAATTATGGATGATTGTCATTTTTTATATTTTTAAATTTCCTACAAAAGCTCCATAATTACTTGTATAACCACAAAAATATAATGCATTAAAAAAAGGATTGCAGCCTCTTGTCTCAAGCAAGTTCTACATGTTTTTACCAGACGTAGGCGTAGGATCCTCTCCAGCTCTTGAATGGCCATGCTCCGCATCCTCAGACCCCAACCTATCAAACGAGCTGTAATACTGAAACCAGATTACCACAGAGCTCTTGCAAAAAGTCACGAAATAGTGAATACAAAATATTTTGAGCTTGCTGTGGGGGAAAGATCACATGATCATTATGAGAACCGTTTCTGACCTTCTCAGACAAATCATTCATCCCTAGCTCGTCTGCCTTTTGCTAAGTTAAACCTCTGACACGAATTTTCCTCGCTAGGCAGAAGCACTGCAAATGGCCACAGAAATCTATTTCTCAAGAACAGAATTCATAGCCGGTGGTGCTAGAACAGCCTCCTTTCAAGGCTTCGAGCCCAGATTTCTCCTTGCTTAGTCTCACCTTTCCCAGGAGAGGTGAACGCAAAGGAATTGAAAATGCCTAAAGCCCACACTACTCAGAAACACGACAAAATGCTGAGGGTGCAATAACTCGCAGGGAAATGGCCAGATGGAGGCTAAGAAACAGAAGCGATAGATGTGACTAGTGTCCCTTCAGCAGTGAGGCCTCCTGCAATTTCTGCGTCATAAGGAAACAGAGACATAGGAACTGAAAGAAATTGAGGCAATTTGTAAACTAAACCGAATGCTCCAGTATTTAAGTGTACCTAAAATGCCCTGTTATGATACACGATATATATACACTTGCATAAAATTTACAGAAATACAGGTTTTTGCTCAATATAAGGAAAACTTCTTTAACAAGTAGAGAGTCTGTAAATCATATAGACTGGCTGATGCTAAGAAGAGTTAAATGAGATGACTTACATGCCCCTTTGGTACCCAGAGTTGACTCTATAGAATGTCATTCTTCAAAGTACAATCTGCTTGACCTACCTATGTAATAATATATCTCTAAACATTATATTCAATCATTTAACTATAATAAACCCAATTCACCCACATACAATACAAACCACTGAATCACAGAGCAAGACCAAAGGCAAAGATGATCTCTAAAGATTTTTTAGAAGGCCTAGTGGTAAACAAAGAAGAGACTGAAAATTTTTAGATGACTATAGATGGCCAAGATTCCAACTGTTGGATCACTTCCTGGATTTTATGTGCAAAAACATCAAGTTTTAAATTTGAACTACTGTTTACGAATGGAAAAAAAAAAACTTTTCAAAATGCACCTCATGTCACGAGATTAATTTGCTGTGCATCTCGGGCAATTATGTTAGTGGTGAAGCCATTCTTCCAGGCCTGGTCCCCGAGCAGGCACTATAATTAGAGCAAGTCTACATCCCCACAGACAGAACCTCTGCAGACGAGAAGGCAGAGCCCATCTCTTTGGCCCCGAGCACCTCTGACTCTCTCTCTGTGCTGAGAACGAGGGAAATGTGCACTCTGAAAATTAACACAGCCAGAAAGGAAACATCCCACAGGGCGAATCAATACCCAGCAAAGGATAATGGGATTCCTGTTCAGGCAGCTGTGTCCTGCCCCCTCCCATTAGCACCTGTCAGCCAGAGCAGTCAGGGCCGGTCAATGGGCAACTCGCCTTACAGCTCAATTCTCAGGATGATCATTAGCTCCAGCCGACATCGAGGCACCCCACGCTGCCAAATAGTGTCCTTTTCTCCTTAAATGCAGACAAACAATGCCTTCTCCTCTAACAGCTGGCACAGACCTTGTTAATTTTTCTTGTTTCACTTCTGTTTTGCCCTTTTCACAGTGTGTAAGAAGAGATCTACGGGAAGGTAGAAATTAGGTTATTCAAGTTAATTTCAGGACGTGCTCTACTCAGGGATTTAGGACCCATCTAAGCTGGCATGAGTCACTTAGAGGTAATCACAGGATGGAAATAATGCTCCCCTGATTGTGTCAGCTGGTCAATGATCAATATCTACCCTTTGGAGCATTTTTATAACCATTTGCTAAAAACAGTCCTGAAAGATCCCACGTAGTACAAATCTCTCCCTCCCCTCTTTCTCCCTCTCCCTCTCTCTCTCTCCTCCCTCCCTTCCTCCCCCCTTTCTCTCTCCTTCCTTCTTCCCTCCCTTCCCCCCTTCCATCTTTCCACTCTTTCTCTCTTTGTTTTTCTACCCTCCTTTCATTAGAAAGTAGAAGTGGATAGCCATTGAAAGGAAAACTGGGCACTGATGTCAATCCTGGAGAGTAGTAAGATTGAAAGAACAATGCTTCTGGTCACAGACAGAGTTAAAATGCATCCTGCAGAGGATCCAGAACTAGAGTCTGTGGCCAAGCTAGGCCCAAGCATTTGCCCCTATAGGTCAAGCTGCTTTAGAAATGTCTGTATACTAAGGGGCCAGGAATTCTAACATCTTCCAGAAATTCAAAATAAACTGAAATTTTTACCCAGATATTTTATACTTTATCCAAGAGAATTGTGAAGGTACTTCTAGACCAGTTCGGCAGTCAATTCAATGTTTTTGTTTTTGTCTTTTTCAGCAGACTGGATTTTCCTCTTAGTATTATCCATATATGGACTTACAATTCAGGCCCATTCTATTCTCAGGACAAATCAAGTCATTTAGTACTTGGGAGGAAAAAAGGAAAATTTCAGAATATATTACACCATAATAAGTTTAATCACTCTCATCTTCATGTATTCACTCATTCAATCATTCACAAATATTTATTGAGCACCTACTTAACTCCATATCCTTGCACACAAAAGGAGATGTCACAGTTTAGTTGGGGGAATCTGCTTGTGGATGGGAAGGGAAGAGAGAGAAAGGGTCGGTATTTTCACCAAATCTGGTAATTTTTAAAGAGCTCTGAAGAACAGAGATCAAAAATTTTCAAATCTTCTACTGACAGTGTAGATAAGCTCCAAACCCAACCTCTCTCCGCAATGAAAGGTTCTGCCTCTGGAGCATTTGGAAAAAGTTCCTCTCTCTCTCTTATTAAAAAAGTAATGCACATTCATTCTAGAAAGTATAAATAAAAAAAAGAAAAAAATTTAAATTGCCTGTGATCACCATCCAGAACTTTTTGTAATTATCTTTTGTGTGTGTATGTGTATGTGTGGCTTGTGTATATGTGTGTATATGTGGTGTGTGTGAATACGGATGCTTTCTCTTATGCCTTGAACCATCTGAAGTTGCTTATATCAAACCATTTTCACATACAAAATGGCAATTTCATATGGCTCAACCTAATGTTGTAGACAGATTCAAAGAAATGGGACTATAGCATACATACTATTTCTATCCTGATTATTTTTCATTTAATTGTGTAGCATAATCTCCTTTTACTGACTTTAAACATTCTAATAGTTTAAAGTTAAACAAACTAACCAAAATAATTTCCAATGGCTCACCATTTTCCATTATATGGAAGTAAGATAAACGTTTAATTATAGCAGACTGTTTAAAGAAAATTTTTCTTATTTTCCACGTTTTAATATTGTTATGAAAAGTATCCACATCTCGAGCTTCTTCCAGTCATGTCATTGATGCTTTGAAGTCAAGCGTGAAAGATGTACTCTTCAAGGGAAGAACAAATTAAGCTCAATTTTTGAATAATGCCAATAAATCAAAAACTCTTGTACGTACACTTGACCCCAATCTCCCACAAAACTAGTTCTTGCACTCAACAGCTTGTATTGCCTAAATATTTACCTTCCACCATCATTAAGATATATGCTGCCATCCATTTGTTGAAATATTCTTCTTGATTTAATAATGTCCTTCCACTCAGTGACACCTACACTGCTACACACTCATGGGGCAGTGCTCTCTGTCCCCTGACAGCACCACTGAACACACAAGCTATCATATCCCTTCCCAGCTACCAGTATAGAGTGGTACCCTCAGAATAAGACTGGAAAAGGAGATGGGGTCATACAAATACAAAAAAGGAGGAAACATTCATTCGGAAAACATTTCTGGGCTCATTAATTTGAAAATCTGAAATAGAGCAAATGCTTCTGTTTCATTAAGGCAAAAGCTTCAGCAGGGTACAGTGGGGGAAATTCTGCAAACCAAATGCATCTCAACCTTCCCCAGGAAATCTTACAGGGAGATGAATCACCAGCCTTCCGTATGCTTTGCCGTATTTCACCAAGCACATGATGGAAAGCAACTCAGAAAACCCCCACAAGTGTCACACCAGCTCTCAACCAGCCCTGTCCATTTTGAAAATGGTGGAAATGGGAATTCCAATGGTAGATTTCATGTTCTTGCCATAATATGTTTATAAATGGTTTAAAATAAAACATGAAATTCTTTTAAGCAGTTTCAATTCCAAGAAACTATAGAGAATGAAGATTCTGAAAAATGGTTTTGTCTCAGATAGCTCTTTAGGTTCACATTTGAGTTAAAAAGTTTTTTGCTGAGTTAAATTCACCCTATACATTCTTATACATGGAGGGATTTTAGCCAAATATCTGAAACTTCTGTAGCAGATATACCCTGCATTTTCTTTCTCTCTGAAAGTAGCACTCTCGATTTTCTGCTTTCCAGGCAACACACGTTTCCTTCAAACCTTTTGTGGCTGGTTTTGGTGCCTTTACTATGTTTCATCCAGAAGTGGGAGGAAGAGGCTCAGCTGTTTGTAAATAGAAGGCAGTAACTGAGAGAGAGTTATAATAATTTGCACATTGATAATATTTGAATTTGAAATTTCAAAGAGCTTTGCAAACTTACAAGTTTTATTTCCCTCATTTTTTATTAGAAAGAAAACTGGGGCACAACTACTCAAGGCAGTAAGTTAGCTGCAAAGTCAATATTAGAAGCAGTAAGTCCTGAGGCTTCTTCATGAGCTCCCTGTAAGTCACTGAAGAGAGAGAATGCATCATTGGAGCTGACTCGCTGGCAGGCCAACACATACATAAACCCTTGCAAGCACATGGAAATCATTGCTGGTCCTGGAAAAAGTCTTTTGTTGTCCATGAGATGATTGATCACATGTTCACAGCTGGAGATTAAACAGACCCAAAAATGCAGCAGTCGCCACCTTTTGCCATGATGCCAAAAGTGTAATAAACGGGGGATACCAGAAACCACTCCCCCTGCACCTACCCAGCTGCTTCTCCTACCCACCCTCCACTGAACGCTCAACACTAATGATATTTTAAAATGTCAAATGCTATTTATTTTGACATTAAAAAAATGTCTTCTGAGAGTGAAAACAGTATCTTTAAAGACGAAGAAGCCTGATAGTAAATTTACAGCTTTGAGAGTCGACATGTATTTCTCCCTTTGCTCCGCTGGTGGGTTTTCAGGTCTTCTACAGAAACAAGAAGTAACATTGGTCTTCAGAGGTGATGTTTCAATACACTAACCGAAACTTAAACTAGCACTCACAGGGAAACCTTCTTTACTTCTAGATCATACAAATAAACACACATGGTCACACGAACATCACAGAAAATCAATCAATATATGCTGAATATCGTAATTTGGCAGATTGGAAAACAGCCATCATGACTCTTTGGAAAAGCCCTCCACCGCACCCCACCCCCACCCCCAGGCAAAGTAGCCAAGTTCCTGTGGCTCATAGGTCACCGTCTTGACACTGCACACTCCTAGTGACCTCTTCCAGCCACAGTACAAGTCGCCCTTCCTGTGCTGTCAGAGCTTCTCTCTCTCTTCTGGTTCTTTTCCAGCAGCACATAAGCACAGTCAAGGCTTCTCCTAGTGTGGACATACCGAAGGGGGAGTAACCCAAGACGCTAAAGCACATTGCTTTGTTGTTGTGGCTTTAAGTCACCACACTTCCTCATGGTCATCTCGCTTTGACCCCAATCTCACCTACTAAAAAAAGATGATTTTTATGGCTCAGTGCCATCAGCATTGGACTAGAACTCCAAGGATTCAAGGTATAGTCCAGCCTCTGCAGCTATCTATGTTTTATGAGCCCAGGGAAATTGTCACACTGTGTGGGCCACTGTTTCTTCATCTATAAAATTTCCTCATTGAGAAAGGACAGTGGTAATTCCCCTTTCTGAGGTCAAAGACCACTTTGAGAATCCAACAGATTCTTCAGGCCCTTTCCCTGAAAAAAAAATGTGCATAAATATTCCGTGGATTGAGAGAGCAGGGGGGATAAGAGGCAGGTGGGTTACAGATCATTAAAATCATCCTGCATATTCTACCAAGCAGCTTGTACTTTGTCCTGAAGGCAACAAAATCCCCATTAAAGTTATTTAAACAGGACGGTAACATTATCATATTTTTGCTTTAAGAAATTAGAAGGTTGTCGACATCATAGAGAATGACTTGTGAGCATAGGGAGGTGCTATGTCGGGTGGAGGTCAGGAAGGGGAATGGGAGGGTGAGGGAGTGAAAACACAGAGGAAGAGGGACCTGAGAGAAAGTGTTACATGCCGGGACCACTGCTACTCAAGGTCTGGTCCGTGACCCCGCAGCAGCAGCAGCACCAGGAGCATGTCAGAAACACAGACTCTCAAGCCCCACCACAGACCTTCAAAGTCAGGACCCACACTTGAGCAAGATCTCCGGCGGAGCTGCACTTGGAGAAAAAAAGTGTTGGGCTATATTTTAGTTATCAAGCCTTAAAGATGGCAGAACCAAAATTATGGCAGTGCAAATGGAAAAGAGACAGTAAATTTGAGAGTTCTAGACGAGGAAGGATTGACCTAATTTGATAACATTGGATATGAGCAATGTCATAGAGGAAAGATCAAGAGAATATCCAAGGTTCTAGCTTACAGTAGGGAGTAGGTGGCCCTGCTGTTTGCTGAAAATAGAGAATACAAGAAGAGGACAAATTTTGACAATATTAGCAAATTCCCCTTGTGACTTGTCAACTCGAAGTACCTATAAAACTTTGCTGGGGTCGTGCCCAACAAGCATTTGGAAATATAGGTTTAGAGCTCAGCAAACAGGTCCTTGTTGAAAATAAAGATTTGAAAGTCAAGGTAGAGAGACGGTACTTGAAGGTGGGGAAGATGCTGATGTTGCCCAGAAAGAACATCAAAGTAAGTAGAGAAGATATGATGAAAGAAGAAAATGAAAAAGAAGAGAAGACAAAGATGTGAGTACAAATCCTAAGATAACCACCAATTAGGGTGAAAATTAAAGGAGAAAAAGAGGAAGTTGACTCACTCAAGAAGACTCATATC
Organism: Diceros bicornis minor; assembly: GCF_020826845.1. Classification (NCBI taxonomy): domain Eukaryota; kingdom Metazoa; phylum Chordata; class Mammalia; order Perissodactyla; family Rhinocerotidae; genus Diceros; species Diceros bicornis. Next base: position 71,661,657 of record NC_080751.1, on the reverse strand, counting down.
AGTGGGGCAGAGACTGTCAATCGACCTCTGATATCCATTCGCCCCTTCTCTCTCTGTTTCTCGCACCCTCTAGCTCAGCACATGGCTGCTCAGACACTGCTGTTAATACTTCCAAGGTCAAATGAGATGAGGACTAAAAGTCTCCTGACTTAGGAAACCAGTGGTTTCCTTAAGAAGAGCAGGTGCAGTGAGGTACGGTGAGCTGAAGTAAAGGGAAGGTGCAAGAGAGTAGACAAAAAGTTTAAAAAGATTCTCCAGGTTTTTACAAGAAAGACAATGAGAAAGGAGTATTCTACCTTGAGGAGGAGCCTGGTTCAAAGATGGATTTTGTTTTGTTTCATTTAGTTTAAGGATGGTATATATATAATGTGTTTATAGGCTGAGAGGAAGGAGTCAGAGAAAAGCAGAGGTGAGAGTCAGAAGACATGGAACAGATGTAAGTGGCAGAGCAAGAACTTAGAGGAGGTGGGAGTGGTGGGACAAAGAGAACAGGTAGGGGGCTCGCCTTGAACACAGTGGTTCCGTGGATTCCAGGCACCCGGCTCTTCATGAACCATAAAGCATGTTAATGGGGTGGAAAGGTAGTTCGCAGTGCAGCCAAGGTACTTACACAGTTGGCCAATGGGCCAGCAATGACATGCTATCTAGAGCGGCAGTTGAGTGCTCAGGTACCCCAAATGTCATTCCAGAGAATCCCTGCCTTTCCTGTGCATTCTGCTTCCTGGGACATTAGCCTCAAGTCATCAGGGGCACCTGAGAAACCCGAGCTCTGTACATATCTGCAGCAATCACATTTGCCGTCAAATTAGACTTTAGCTCTTTAGCTTTTAAACAAGTCCAATGTTTTATACCCATATTTAGGCAAGATGTAGAGAAAGCATCATATTTCATATAAGGTGAAAAGCCTGGAAACCAAGGAACAATTAAACTGTCAGAGGAGGAAGTACTCTTCAGGGCTGACACCGACTCACTGTTTACAATGAAGCCATTCAGGAAACCTTCAATGATTCGCACCGAAAACAAAATCAAGAAATTACTTTGTCAGAATGTGCAAATTTAACCTCCAGGGATTTGGGGAGGGGGCGACAGGAGCAGTTCTGTAATTACAAGTCGCACAGAGGTATGTCTTTCTTGGCAGTGATGAGATTGTGCAAATTGAAAAGTATGTAGTGACAGTTGGTGGCAGAATCCTAGAGAAAACGAAGCCTGCCAGGTACCAATCCGTGCGTGACAAGATCATCACAAATGCATGGATGACTCACATTTTCCCTACAATTTAATGCTGGTTCTACAATATGTGATTTTGGAGATTTGATGCTTATCACTGGTGTCACACATGGTCTCAGGTGACACCAGCAACTTCTGTCCCACTCCCTTCTCTTAAGTCGAAGGTCCAGGAGGCAAAGAATAATCAAAACATTTGAGAGGTTAAAACATCATTTGGGGTTTTTTGAGAGCTATACAGCAAGTTAAACTCTTCTGGTTTTGAAATTAACAATGAGAAATAAAACAAACAAAAATAAAAACAAACAAAAAATGTGGCACACGTTAGACATCGTAGTAGCAACAAACATTGCCTGAGCCCTTATTCCAAGTAAGGGAAAGGAATTTGTGATGCCATGTATTATTTCTTCCTTCTTGTAGTCAATAGATATTTATTAGGCACTAATAGAGCTGCCATAACAAAGTACCACAAACTGGGTGACTTAACTGAAATGTATTGTCTCACAGTTCTGGAGGTGGGAAGCCTGAGATCAAGGTGTTGACAGGATCGGTACCTTCTGAGGGCCATGAGGGAGAATCTGCTGCATATCTCTCTCCTGGCTTCTGGTGGCTTGCTGGCAGTGTTGGGCATTCCTTGGCTTGTAGATCTCTGCCTTTATCTTCACATGGTGTTCCCCCTGTGTGCGTGACTGTGTCCAAATTTCCCCTTTTTGTAAGCACGTCAGTCACATAGGATCAGGGCCCACCCTAATGATTTCATCTTAACTTGACCCCTTCCATAAAGACCGCATCTCTAAATAATGTCGTAGTCTAGGGGACTGGGCTTTAGGACTCCAACATATCATTTTTGGGAAGGAGGACACACTTCAACCCCTAACAGGCACTTACTTCGATGTTGGCACTATACTAGGTACCAGGTGGATAAGGATGAACAAAAAAGAGACCATCCTTGTCTTCATAGAGCTTAGAATCAGGGGAAAGGGACAGATATTTAACAGTCACTTAAATAATTACCCAAATAATTACCTAACTGCAGTTGTGAGAAGGGCTAGGCAGGGTTATGCGAAAACGTATAATGGAGGGATGAAAACAATCTAGGGGGTCAGGACCCCTTCCCCCAGGAAATAATGCCGAGGGTCGAGGGTGAGTACACTGCGGCTCCCAGTGGGGTGAGTGTCTCAGGTAGAGAGAACAGCCTGTGTGGAGGCCTCGGGTGGAGCGGGTGGATCTTGGCAAATTGAAGGAATGGGAAAATGCTGGAGCATACGTCTCAATGCCATAGTCATGAAAAAGAAACAGAACTCGCCACTTCCCACCGACTGCTCACTTATCTCCCCACAGACTACTGTTCCCTGGGTTACTCACACCCACTCCCTTCCTCCCTCCTTTTATAACATTTAGAAGTGTTTCATTTTGTACTTTATTTTTCAGGAATACATTCATGAAACGCCCAGCGGCCTTTCTCTAGAAATAGTGAGTTCCCCGTGCCTGGGTCCTGGAATCTGCTTTGTAGGAAGCAAGCCTTGACTACCCCAGCCCCCCACGCTGAACTGCATGCCTCTTCACCACGTTCCAGCATCGTCTAAGCATAGGCATTAAGAGCCCAGATACTAGGTTCAGACCGCCTGGGTTGGAGCCCCTCTGCTTCTTGTTGGTGGTGGTCTTACCCTTTCTCGGCTATGAGACAGGAATGGTGAGTCCAGTCCTCTGAGCACTCCACTTCACAATCTGTTTGTAAGGGTCAAATGAGTTCATACCTGTGAAGCAGTTAGAACGGTTCCCAGTGTATAGTAAACACACAACGGATATTGGATATAGCAGCACTTAATGCAGATGCTGACCGCCTCACACTGCTCTTCCGCTCGGTTTTAAACTTCTCAAGGACCATTTTACCCAACGCCTAACGGAGCACATCAGCTACAATAAGTGCGCAATAAATGCTTGCTTGCTGAATGAATGAATAGCGTGTTCAAGCAGTGCCTGAAGTACCATGGATTCTATTTCTGCCTCGTGTGAGAGAGGCTTCGGGGAAAAACACTAAGGCCTTTCTAACTTTAAGAATCCCTTCTGTAAAGATTTACATTATTTACATCCTATCAACGAATGGATTTATAGCTTGAAAAATAATCTGACCCACAAATGGATAGGCCACAGTTACTCAATAAACTTTTTGCCTATTTTGTTTAAAGTGTTTTAAGATAATAATTATAGGTTCATAGTTTTGCTTTGATTTTTTAAATAGTATGACTGTAAAAAGCCAAATGACATTCTGTAAACCACCTTGTGAGGAGGCCCCTGGATCGGTCAGATGGGCTCCAGGTTCGTTCAACTAGATTTATGAAGGACTACTATATTCCACAAAATGTGATAGGTGTTATGGACCCAGTGTACATCATCACGCATTGAGTATCAACCTTGCTCTCTCATTTAATCCTCATATAACCACAGAAGATAAATTTTATCATCATACTACAGGGGAAGAGAATGGGCAGAAACTGCTTCAAAAGCAAGTTCTGCATCAGAGTCCTTCCTTTAAATTGCCATTCTGGTTTTATCCTGGAAGTATACTTTTTAATGTCTATTTCAAATTTGGTTCACAAAGGTATACAACGGGTTTATTTTGATGCCAAGCAATAAAACTCCACCTTTGATTTTCCTCAAGGCTGGGGTAGGTATTGATGAGAGGGAAAATGAAAACTAGGCTTGGTACTTGGTGGTCTCCAGTGGCTCAGGGATGCTGGCACCAGGAGGAAGGGAAAGAAAGTTGGAACTCAGCCACAGGGAAGCAGAGGAGAGCCACTCACACTGGAGAGTGGGGAGTTTGGGCAAGGATGACAATCCCACAGATGGGGTCTGCCCTGGCTGCTCCTCCTCATGCAGTCCATGGTGGTCCTGGGTATATCAAAGTCATCTTCCCAGGCATCACTGAACCCAACTGTTACATCTCCAAGATGCTCCCCATCCAAGAATCAGCAAAGGTAATTGACTAAGCCTGGCGAGAGAAGTGTTGACAACCTTGCTTTATTCAGGGGAATAATTGAAAACAATGACCAAACTATATGCTCCAATATAGGCAACCAGAGGTGTATAGCTGTGTCCCGCAATGGTGTTTTTCAATGTCTTCCAGCTGAACCTGAGTATGACTATTGTGAAAAATCACATAATCTTCTCTGAACACACCAGAAAATAGATATTAGATTGCAAATATCACGTTCAGATAATCTAATGTGCCAGAACTCCACCCTGCAGTTCAGGGAGCATCTTGGTTGTCACTATCAGTTGATAAATATACCTTAATCCAAAAAGTTATTAACAATTCCAATATAACAACCCACATTTTTCCAATGGCAGCAGATGACATAATTGGAAGTTGCAACAAATACATCCCAATTGCTCATACAGCTATTTAATATTTCAGGCAACAGCTCCAAAAAAGAGAGGAAGAATGAAGAAACATTGGAAGACAGCAAGTCATTGTGCTATATCTGTGCTGACACCAAAAAGAGACTTGCCAGTAAGATACAGACACCTGTAAATAGATCCAATAGTGCACAGGCACCAGTATAATTACTCAGAAGAAATTTATCAAAGAGCTTTTGAATTGGAGAATTTTTTTTCTAAATTTGCCAACCCAGATTTTATGGAATGCACTTAAAATGCTGCTGACAATTTTACCCAGAATTTTTTCATTAATGCACATCATCCTCTGTACAAAAATTCTAGGAAAGTCCTAGGACATCTGGGATTTGAGACTCTCCTCTAGGCTAATGCAATTGCTTTTAAATTGGTTTCCCTGCTCCAAGCCTCGTCACCTACACCCTCAGTTTATTCTCTACACAGCAGCCAGAGTGATCCTGTTAAAACCTAAATCAGCTCATGGTCGCTCCTTGGCTCCATCTCCTTCCAAGTAAAAGCTAAAATCTTTAAAATGGCCTATAAAGTCTGAAGTTGTCTGACACACACCACCTCCCAGTTCTCGATTCCCATCACTCTGACCTTGACCCCTGCATTTTAGCCAGCCTGTACTGCAACTCCTTGAATGCCAAGTAAGTTACCAGTCCAAGACCTTTCCATTTGCTATTCCCCCTCGCTAGCACGCACCTCCCTTAGATATCTCCATGGCTCAGCTTAAATTCATTTAGGGCTCTACTCAAATCATTATCAGAAAGTCCTTGTCTGATCTCCCTATAGAAAAAGCAGCAACAGTCACTGCCACATCATCATCCCCCAACCGTGCTTTCTTTTTCTTCATAGTTGATAAATGACCGACTGCATTCTGCTTCTGCAAAGATGACGTAGATGGATTTTTCCCTATTCTCCCTGCTAAGCACAACTAAATACCCTGGATATTTATATGTAAGACAAAAAAGAAAACTCTAAAAGGTGAACAGAATATGACAGGCAGTCTAGGGACCTCAGAACCCAAGGAACAGAAAAGGAACTTCTCTTGGAGTTCTTTTTATCTCTTATATCCCAGACTTGGACCTGAAGAAGGCAGCAACCTAAAAATAGCAAAGAGCACAGGCAAAAAAGCCTGCTCTCTCTAGCCAAAGGACCAGAAAAGGGGCAGCCTAGCAAGACAGAAAACACTTACACAATACCCGCTCTACTCCAGACAACACAACAGAAAAACTGTGGCCCCACTGCACCCTGCCAACAAAGGCAGAGGAAGGAAACTAGACTCTACCCCGGGCTGGCCGTAATGAGACATCCTGGGGTGGTGTCCAAGAAGGGTGAGTAGGGATTCCCCACAGTGTCAGTAGAGAACATACAGGGGCCTGGAATTCTATCCCAACATGGTTGTAATAAGGCATTCCTCTCCTTCTGACAGAGGTAGCATCAAAGGAGGCCTACAAAAGAGGCAAGATTTTACCAGCACCCACTGGTAACAAAGCCATCCCCCACACAACTGTGGAGGCCATGAAGGAGTGGTAATGAGACATTCCCACCCCTCCCAGCCAAGACATTATATAATGACAAAATGGTTAATTCACCAAAAGACATAGAAATCATAAATGCATGTACATCAAAAACAAGCTATAAAATATGTGAAGCAAGAACTGATAGAATTGAAAGGAGAAATAGACAAATCACAATTATAGCTGGAGATTTTAACACCCTCTCTCTACACTTGGTAGAACTAGACAGAAAATCATCAAGGATGTAGAAGAACTAAAGCAAAAGGATCTAATAGGCATTTATACAACAGTCTGGCAAAAACGACAGAAGCTACGTACTTTTCAAGAATTCTCAGAACATAATATCAACATAGACCATACCCTGGATGATAAAACAAGCCTCAACAACTCAAAAAGAATTGAAATTATACATAATGGGTTATCTAACTACAGTAATCAAAACAGAGATCAATAATATAAAGCTAACAGAAAAACACCTAAACACCTGGAAACTAAACAGTAGGCTTCTAAATAACCCACGGGTCAAAGAGGAAGTCTCAAGAAAAATTTTTTAAAAATTGAACTGAATAAAAATGAAAGTGCAGCATACCAAAATTTGTAGGACATAACTGAAGCAATGTTGAAAGAGAAATTTGTAGCATTAAATGCTTACATTATGAAAGAGGAAAAGTCTCAAATCAATAATCTATGCTCTCCTCTCAAGAACCTGGAAAGTTAAGAGAAAAATAAACTCAAAACAAGAAAATGGAAGAAAATACTAAAGATAAGAGCAGAAATCAATGACATTGAAAACAAAAAATAGAGAAAATCAGTGAAATAAAGAAATTGGTTCTTTGAAAAGATCAGCAAAATTGACAAATCTCCAGCATGTCAGAAGACACAAATTAGCAATTTCAGGAACAAAACACAGAATATCACTACAGATCCTGCAGACACCAAAAGCATAATAAAGGAATACTATGAACAACTCTACACACATAAGTTTAACAACTTAGATGAAATGAACCAACGACTCAAAAAACACAAACTCCTACAATTCACCCAATATCAAATATATTATTTGAATAGCACTATAACAATTAAGAAAATTAAATGTGGGGGCCGGCCCGGTGGCACAAGTGGTTAAGTGCGTGCACTCTGCTGCAGCAGCCTGGAGTTCGCTGGTTTGGACCCCAGGCGTGCACCAACGCACTGCTTATAGAGCCCTGCTGTGGCGGCGTCCCATATAAAGTAGAGGAAGATGGGCATGGATGTTAGCTCAGAGTAAATCTTCCTCAGCAAAAAGAGGAGGATTGACATCAGATGTTAGCTCAGTGCTGATCTTCCTCACAAAAAAAAAAAAAGAAAATTAAGTGTGTGATTTTAAAAGTATCAAACTAGAAATATCCAAACCAAGAGAGTTTCACCAGAGAATTTTACCAAATGTTTAAAAAATAACTAAACACTAATTCTATACAATCTCTTACAGAAAATAGAAGAGGAAGGAATACTTCCCAATTCATTTTATGAAGCTATTCTCATTATTCTGATATCAAAACCAGACAAAGACAGCAGAAAAAGAGGGAACTATGGACCAATATTCCTCATGAATATATGTGTAAAAATCCTTAACAAATATTAGCAAATAGAATTCATCAGTATATACAGAGAATTATTTACCATAACCAAGTGATGTTTTTTTCCAGGTATGCAAGGCTGCTTCAACATTTGAAAATCAATCGATGTAATCTGCCATATTAACAATCTAAAGAAGAAAAATCCCAAGATCACATCATTTGATGTTGATAAATCATTTGACAAAACTCAATGCCCACTCATGGTAACGTCTCTCAGAAAAGTAGGAATAGTGGGAAACTTTCTCATCTTGACAAAGAACATCTACAAAAAACCTAGAGTTAATATTATATTTAAGAGTAAAAGATTGAATGATTTTTCTTCCCTAAGATTGGGAACAAGGCAAGGATGTCCATTCTCACCACTCTTATTCAACACAGTACTAGAAGATCTAGCCAACACAATAAGGCAAGAAAAAGAAATAAAAGGCATACATACCAGAGAGGAAGAAATTAAACTACCTTTATTTGCAGATACCACAATTATCTACATAGAAAATTCCAAAAAATCTCCAAAAAAATCCCTGGTTAGTTTAACAAGGTCACAGGATACAAGACAAATATTTAAAAATCGATTGTACGTCTATATACTCTCAATGAACATGTGGACACTGAAATTAAAAATACAATACATTATAATACAATACACCGAAATTAAAAATACAAATATATTTGAGCATATATAATTGCTCAAAAAATAAGAGGTACTTAGGTATAAATATAATAAAACATATAGAGGACTTATAGGCTAAAAGCACTGATGAAAGAAATCAAAGAAGATGTAAATAAATGGAGAGACTTACCATGTTCATGGATTAGAAGAGTCAACATAGTAAAGATGTCGATCTCCCCGAACTTATATATAGGTTTAACGTAATGGTTATTAAAATCCTAGCAAGATTTTTTGCAGATACAGACAAGATTATTCTAAAATTTATATGAAAAGACAAAAGAAGCATTGCAGCTAAAACAATTTTGTAAAAGAAATATACAGTGTGAGGAATCTGTCTACAAAATTTCAATACATTATATAGCTACAATAATCAATACTGTGAGGTACTGGTTGAGGATAAACATATGACTCAATGGAACACAACAGAGAAACCAGAAATAGGCACATACAAATACACCCAACTGGTTTTTGCAAACGTACGAAAGCAATTCAATGGAGGGAAGATAGCCTTTTTGAGAAATGGTACTAGAGTAATTGGACATTCATAGGCAAAAAAAAGGGTCAAGTTATTTCAAAAAATATCCTAGCACTAATAACTGAGTTCAGCAAGATCACAGGATACAAGATAAACATGCAAAAATCTATTGTATTCCTACAATTTTTTCAACCTAAAGTTCATAACTTATGTAAATAACTCAAAATGGATCACAGGCTTAAACATAAAACTATAAAATTTATAGACAAAAAACAAGAGAAAATCTTTGGGATCTTGGGCTAAGTAAAGATTTCTTAGACTTGACATCGAAAACACAATCTATAAAAGGAAAAATTGATAAAATGGATGTCATCAATATTAAAAGCATCAATATTGAAAGACCCTATTAAGAGGATAGAAAGACAAGATACAGACTGAGGAAAACATTTGCAATCCACATGTCCAAAAAAGGACTAATCTCTATAATATATAAACAGCTCTCAAAACTCAACGGTTAAAAAGCAAACAATCCAATGACAAAATATACAAAAGACGTGAACTGACACTTCCCTGGCGAGGATATACAGATGGCAAATAAGCACATGAAAAGATGTTTAGCACAATTATGGGGAATACAAAATAAAACCACAATGAAGTATCACTACACATCCATCAAAATAGTGTAAAAAAAATAGTGACAACAGCAAATGCTGGCACAGATGTGGAGAAGCTTACATTGCTCATGGCAATGTAAAATGGTACAACCACTCTGGAAAACAGTTTCGCCCTTTCTTAAAAAACTAAGCATGTAATTACCATACACCCAGTCATTGTACTCCAGGACATTTATCCCAGATAAACCAAGACTTATGTTCATTCAAAACCTGTACACCAATGTTCACAGCAGCTTTATTCATAACAGCAAAAATCTGGAAATAGCCCAGATGTCCTTCAACAGGTAAATGTTTAAACACAGTGTGGCACATCCACACCGTGGAATACTACTCAGCAATGAAAAGGAATACACTATTGATACACACCACAACCTGGATGAATCTCCAGAGAATCATGCTTAGTGGAAAAAAGCCAATCCCAAATGTTACATGCTGTATGATTCCATTTACATAACTTTCTTGAAATGACAAAATTATAGAAATGGAGGACAAATTAGTGGTTTTCAGATATTAGGGAGTAGGTGAGGGTGGGAGAAAAATGTGGCTATAAAAGGTCCATATAATGGATGCTTGTGGTGATGGAGATGTTCTGTATATTTACTGAGTCAATATCAATATCCTGATTGTAATATGTACTCTAGTTTTGTAAAATGTTATCAATCAGAAAAATTGGGTCAAGGGGACATGGGATCTTTCTGTGTTGTTTCTTACAACTGCATGTGAATCTACAATTATCTGAAAGCAAAAAGTTTAATAGAAAATAGTATAATTTTTAAAAGTATGCAAGACTTACAGACTGCGTGTTTATCAGTTTATTTTCTGTCTTCCCATCCCTGCTGCCAGAAGGCGAGTGACAGGAGCCAAGACCCTGTGTGTTTAGATCACTTCCATTTCCTAAACCAGAGCAGCTCCTGGTGGACGGTGGACACTCGAATCTTTGTTCCACAGGTCAAGCAGGGACGTTAACTGCAGAGCAACTTTGACAGAACAGGGGATGCCAGACTGAAACTTAGGGAGGAACACAGTGGGCAGGGTCCTGCCCAGGCCTGCGAGGTCCCTTACACCTGGACTGTCTGGTTCACAGGTGCTGGGCTTGTCTTTGATTCTAAAATCTTCAAGAAACCTGGAGACAATGTAGACCTGACACCTGCCACCACAATCCTTTCTTGGGAAGCACCTCCTTGGGTTTGCCTTTGAAAATATCATTAACATCATACCCTATTGTAGAAATAATGACGGCTGACATTTGCTGAACATTTACAATGTGTTGGGCACGATTCTAAGTACTTATTATCTATTTTCCCATGCAAGCCCTATACTTGGTAGTATTGTTATGTTCATTTTAGGAAACTAGGGTGGAGAGACATTAAGGAATTCACAGAAGGTTACAAGCCAGTAGGGTGTTTGAAGAAGTATCTAAACTCCACAGTCTGACCCTGGAACCCTCCTTTCCTCTCTCTTTTCTCTCCTACTTCTCTAATTCTCTTTTGATGGGAGCTATCAGTTAAAAGACAATTGTTAATTCAGAGCAGATAGAAATACACATTCCCATTTTGTAAACCACCAGAAGAAACCAGAAAAAAAGTGTCTAGGCCATGAAAGTAAATAGAGCTATAAATCCTTTCCCACTCTATTTTTGTAAATAAAATCTTTTTAAAATTGCAATGCACATTAAAATTTTTTGTGCCATGGAATTTTATATTTTATGATATTTGGTACAACTAGCTAATCAGTCTTGAGGGCCAATAAATGTCATCGAGTCATTTTATTGTCATAGGAATTTTCAAAAATTCTTTGTCATTTACTTGTCAATAAAAATTCTTTGTCTTTGCCATCCTGAGTCTAAAGACAGCGGGTCCCATGTTTCTGAAAGTCCTGTGTTTTCTGAGGTGGGAGGGAAAAGGGTGAAGCCTGGGGGGAAATAAACAGGAGAAGAAAAGAAAGGACTTAATCACTCCATATAAATAGTAGAGTGAATAGAAAGCCAGGGAAAGATCTAGACGGAGGAGGCTGGAGCTAGGAAAATGAAGCCTGAGGGAAGGGCAGAAGGGGGCGCAGCGAAAACCATTTGGGAACAAATGCTGTTTAGAGAGAACATCAGGAGAAAGAACAGAAACGTTCAAGGAGGATTTTCAAGGTTTTGCCATGTGGTATACAACAAAAATCATTTTCTCTCTCCCCACAAAATCTTTAGCAAAAGCCCTGCCTTCAAGGAGTTGCCTAGAAGAGTCAGAAGCTTGCAGTAATCTGGGAACATTGTAAAGAGAGTTCACATTGTAAGGGACAGGCAGGTATGTCTATCAATTAATTAAGTAAAAGTTAAAAAAATGGGTACATATCTTAGGAAAACCAGTTCTATTTATCTGTAGTAAGAGGAAATTTAAAATTAAGCTACATTTACTGCAGATCATTCTGTAACCGTGGGCCTTCCAGGACCAGTTCAACTGACCCCATCTTATCAACAGAGTAATTAAGAGTGGTTTTTCAGGAACTGAGACCCCTTGCTTAGTTCAGGCCAGTTAAGACCTCCAACCCATTCACTGGGCCTGTGCAAATGCTCCATAAGTGACCTTTTTGACATCGAGGAGCTGTAAACTCCACGCTCAGATCACGGTAATGTCGTCATTTTGGGAACGTGTCCTATGAAGAGACATGAAGCTTGACCACACTTGCGCAGATCATCAATTACCACACCTCTCCTCACCTCCAATCATCTATCTCCACACTTCAGACCGCCCTGCCCTTCATCCCACAAGTTGTACCCCAAGCCCTGGATTAGGGAGACAGATCTGAGGGTATATGCCCCTGTCTCCTTGCTAATTGATCTCGCAAAATAAAGCTGATTTCTTTTTTCGAAACCTGAGGCCGTATAATTGGCTTTTTTTATGCATCAGGCAAGAGAACCTCTATTTTATGCAGTAATGATCCTCATTTAACTTTCTTATAAAGCTTTTAAATGAAAGATCATCTTGCTACAGTACTAAAATCTACTTTGGTATAGAGTGATTAATAAGAACAAAATCATAGAAACCATTGAGCTGTTTGGTGGAGAGACTATGGTTCCCTCTGGGCCTGTCCCTCAGAGTTCTCTCAACTCTGCAGCAGCCTTGCCCTCACCCAGGAAAGTGAGAGCCTGGAGACTCACCAGTCAGAGCAAAATGCCAGTGAGGGCGACAGACCCCAGCAGAAGCAAATGCAGGGAACAGGCTCCATGCAGAGCTTGAAGTACTTTCAATACAAGAACTCATCTGAGTTTCTCAGCAAATCTTCCTATGCCTCCCTCCCTCCCCAGATTAAGAAACAGACCTAAGACCTCACCATTGGTAAAGTGAAACTGGAAATCAAGCCTAGGTCAGACTTTTCCTGATATCCCATTTTACTTCCTGGATAACTCAGATAGAGGAACGGGGTCACCTTGCAAGTCACAGTTTCAGTGTGTCCTGATTTCTCCTCGGGTGTAGCAAGGAGCCAATCGTCTGGGACGTGCTCTATTCTTGGAATGAATGCAAACAGCACAGAGTCACTTGCCACAAAGTCATCCCTAAATGGATTATATTTGAATAATTGAACCTGTCTTTCTGCCAGTGGGAAGTAAAACCCTCCTCAGCCAGTAGTAACTGACACCCCCAGTCTCCTAGGCAATTGCTTAGGCAATTTGCCTCCCCAAGATATAGATATTTGAATAGTCGGCCCTCTGCTCTTGAATATTCATTTCTTCTCAATTACATCTCTAGGGGAAAAAAAGTGCTGTTTCTTTTGGGTAATATGACAATAATGGATAATATTATCCTATTAATATTAATATTAGTAGTGGATAATAGGGAGAAAAAAACCCAAAACTCTGTAGAATCAATTTAGTTTTCCAGTGAAACATTTGAAGAGTTTGGGTACCAGCCACCTTCTTCCAGATGATCAATCCCGTCGCTTCAAAATGCTTTCACAAGGAGCTACTTTTCCTCATTCAATCTTTTTTCTATTAATCACAGGGAACTATTCATCTTCACAAAAGCAGGTCTCTAAGTTGTTTTTCCAAAGCTGGAGCTTCTCGTTCCCTTGAGTCATAACTCAGCGTTAATAAGCAGATTTCATCTCCTACGATTTTCCCAATAGATTCCTGCCTCTGAGGCCCCAATCCTTCTTTGAATGTGCTCTGTCTGTTTTCATTCCCTTCCCTCCAGCACCAGTATGGAACGGCATCCACATCCACTCCCAGTGTGGGTCACCAAAACCCAAGAGCAGAGGTGGGTTGGAGTCTCTTCCACCACTGTTACATAATTATCTCCACTCAAAGTCACAGGCGAACACGAGTCCAGGGATGCGGAAGGTCTCCGGAAACTGTATACTACCCTACGGTTGTAATATGTCATTATTACAATAATAAAGATAAACTTATTCCTCCATACCCTATCCTATACCCCCTGTTCTCCTAAAATCCTCATTCAGGCAACTCTCCAATGTCACTGTAGATCTGAGCTGTTGATATAAACACGTTGAATTTTGTTTTGTCACTTCCAACTCACATTTCAAAATCTGTTTGGGAAACCAGTGTGTTTTCTAATTATTTTTCATATCACAAACATTTTAGTTTTGCTATTATGAAAAGACCATATAACTTAATGTCCAAATTGGTACAATTTTGAGAATGAAAGGCAATGCCATTAATAATTATGCAAGGATTTGAGGCAAGAACAGAGACCGCCCTGAGCAAACCAGGACGTGTGGTCATGCTGACGATAAGCCTCCTATTGCTAAAACTTTATTTCCATGCATGAATGATTTTACAATAAAGAGAGAAAGCTGATTAATTCTGTGGCTTGTTTCATTTTCTTTCCCATTCCTTGGCATTCATCATGCAGGTGTTTCTAAAGAAAAAATTCTTCTCTGGTCACTTCCACTGTTTTTATCTCTGGTCAATTTTTTCCTATATGAGTTAGCTCCTGCCTAAATTGCACCACTTTCTATTTCTCTTTGCCAATACTTCTTTAATCGTATCTTTATTTATTTTTTTGACTAATGTAGAAATGTTATACCGTAGGTGTTTTTGGAATCATGTCATTTCCATTGGGTATGGTCTCTTTTATTTTAAAAAATCTAGAGTTGCTATTTTGAGATCTAATTGTATGGCATTGAATACGCTCATTGCTCATTTGTTTTTACGAAAGCATCCTTAAACCCAGGCTTCTGGGTTAGGACACACCTGCTTGGAAACATTCTGTTCCAGCCAAAAGTGTGTAACGGAGGGAAGAGGGAAAAAGACTGTCAAGTATCACATGAGAGGTAGGGAAGCAGGTGGACTTTCCCACTGGGGACTGTGCCTGGAGCCTGACCTGGGCTTCAGACTTTTACGTGATCAAGGGAATTGATGTTCCATGAAAATCACAAAAGAACAGTTCAGTGAAGAATAACAAATAAAATGATGAGAATTTCATTGAGAAATCCAAATGGAGATTAGATTCGGGAAAGAGTAGTGCATTTGTTGAAAAGAATATAGCCAACATAATTTCACCCCCAAGGACCATCAAATGAAACAACCAATGTAGTTTCACAATCTTGCACCCACACCCAAAAAAGTCACAAAGGAATGAAACATTTTGTAACTTGTGGACAGAAACTAATCGAATGTTTCTCCTGAGGGGGGAAAAATGCTTTAAAATGACTGGGCTTGTTTATATTCAAACTAAAGCTCCCATCAAGGTAGGTTTGTATTTCAATCTCGCTCAAAAAAACATGTGGTAGGGAAAGTAGTATTTTTAAACCAGAAAAAAAATATGTTGGCAAAAAGTTTTTAATAACATAGAGAGGGCTTATTCTATAACACTGAGTTCAAAAGATACGATTCAAATTAAATAGACAATACAATTTTAGTAGAAATGATTGACACACACACTCACGCCTTATAACCTCCCTCCTCAGAAGACTAGAGATGAATAAACCAAAATATTCACTATGCTTGCCCCCTTGCCCCTTGATGTATATTTTTCTTGGATTCTTTATGCTTTTTAGAACTTTCCACACTTTCTTCCACGAACATAATTACTTTTAAAATACTTTTATTACAAAAAAGAAACAAACAGAAAAAAAATAACAGCAGCTAAAAGACTAATAGCTCCCTGAAAGCATTTTAAACAAGTTTGAGTAATATCATCTGTCCATTCTCTCCTCGGCACCTCCATCCCCCCAACTGAAAATCTTTGATTTTTTTAAATTATAGGAACCCCATACGTAATAGTATAAGAAAGTTCCTATAGTAACTGGGCAAAGTCTATCAGATCTGCGAAGTCAGGATAGGTGGTTTTGGCTAGATACCCTTTACCAGTGCTAGGTAGCCGGAGCTGCACCCCGGCCTCACGGCAGACAAAAACCACCTCCTTGCTGGAGAGGTGCTCGGCTTGTTTTCAATGGCTTACATTCTTTTGTCAACTATGCAAGGTGCTGAATTCTCCTGCGGAAACTGCTAGGCACACTGTCCCAGTTATCACCTGCATCCTCCTGGGGACAGCCCACGATGTTTCAGGCACATCTCTAAGGGACCGCATTTCAGAGCCGGCTCCTCTAGCCAGCTAGAAGGAACGGCCACTATTTTCAAAGACCCATATGAAGTCTCCATACTAAAGAGGGACATGCTGTCAAAACAGCCGCCACCATTCTCTGAGTATTCTATGTGTCCAGAAGGATTCTGAAGCTGCCTGGATTGGCAGTTTCCCCCAACCCTGAGGAAGAGTCATCCAGCTATGTGCCACGTGCTGAATTCATTTTTGTCCACAGAACAGCTGAGCCTCTTAAGAGTTCCAGGAAGCAGTTAGTGCAAGGGTTCCTCTCTCAAGCCCCTGCCCCACTTCTCTTTTAACGATAGACACAGGCAGAAGGAAGGTGAAGTGACAGTGGAGGCTCCTTTGTCAAAGGAGAGAATAGCCACAATAATGTCCCTTTGCAAACCTCACTGGCCTCCTGGTGTTAATGAATCTCAATAGTATGTGCAGGTGTGTGACCTCGGACTCCCAAGGTTTTGATGCAGAGAGGTCTTGGAGGGGGGTATTCATTTACTTAAAGGGGGTGCCTTCATCATTAATGTACTCCTGCCTTTCTGTTAGAGGTAAGGAAAAGCTACAAATCTAATGGAATGCTGTCTTTTCGTCCATCACTCCAGCTCAGCTCAGCCTGAACACACCTAAAGAATCAATACTTCTCCAATCCCAAAGCATGAGCTGTATAGATTGGTTCTATTAACTAAAATGGAAATAATCATTCTGAGTTGGGATGGGCAAGTTATATTGCCAGATTTCAGAGATAAATAGCTATAGGATCATGAGGTCAAAATTGCCAGCAAGAGAGGGGGAACTAAAATCTAGTTCTCACGAAGGTTCCTGGCACCAGTTTCTAGTTGTGCCACTAGCTCTAGAAACACAAATATTCAACAAATATTCTATACAACACACACATCCTCTGGGCCTCTTCTCTGGCAGTTATCATACACTTGTTTGACCTGTTCATCATATTCTGCGAGTGCACATCCTTCCGTGATGATAAGATCTATCTGATTTATCTCGTGCTTGTTTACATCCTCTCATAATGCAGGCACCAGAAACATCTGTACGTGGATCTTTTACATTAAATCTTACCTGTAGCTGAACACAATGGATGAAAATAATAATCAGCATGGCTTAAGAGAAAGATCACAGCTTTGGAATCTTAAAGACCTGGACCATAATTCACACCACAACTTACTACATTTGTTGCTCTGAGTGGGACTTGAGTTCCTCATCTTTAAAATGGGATAATAATACATACCTTGAAGGCTTGGTGAGATCATCAGAGGTAATGAATGGGTGCCACGTTAAGGGGCAACTGTGGCTGTTATGCAGTTTTCTCCACTAGAAATAAAGCTTATTTTTCTTGGGTAAAACTTGTCGCTTATATATCACTACCGGGTTTTTTTTTTAGTTCAGTAATTGTGTGGTTATTGTTACTATATTTTAAATACTAAAACAAACATTGAATAAACCCCTGTTGTCTGGATACTGTGGGATGTGGATACAGAGAGAAGCTTCTGCCCTCTCGGAACTCAGGCTCTCAATGTAGAGCCAAATCTAAGGAACACAAAAGAAGTCGACGACAAAAGCGAGTAGTGCTAAGTGCCTTGTCGGTAGCAAGCGTTTCCATATGTGCTGGTGTGTCGAGATGACGCCAGGCGATGATGTAGTGCAAGGACGACGAGCACACGGCCAGCGGTCGTGACCAGAAGAGAGCCTGTGGGCTTCACTTTGTTAACATCACCATCCAGCTCAGGGCCCCGGACAAGCTGGCTTTGCAAGATGTGTTGGTGAATCAAGACTGAGTCGTGAATAAATGAGAATGACGGAGGGTGCCCATGGGTCCCGAGTGGTGAGTAGGTGGTTCTACGAAAGGCAACCAACAGGAATGTCATTTTCAGAAAAAAGCATCTGAAATTCTGTAATGCATATTTTCCCTGTTCTCCCATGGCTGGTGGTGGGTATTATTTTACTTATTTCAGCCCTGAACACCAGGCGGGGACCCTTCCTGGTCAGCTGAGCTTGTTTAAAGCTGTCTCCCAGGGAGGTAGGATGCCCACGGGCCTAACCTGCGCCCCTCCGGGTGCAGAATGCCTGGCAGCAACGAGAAATCCAGACTTGGAGTCGTGGATGCTGGGTGTGCCAGCTCAGCGCAGGGAAGCCTGAGAAACGGCCCCTGTGACGTGGGAGCTGCCCCGGACAAGCGCGGGCACGAGAGGCCGGGGACCTGGTCTGATTCCCGCTCTGCCACCCACCCCCACATCCAGGCCCCAGGGCAGCTCCTGAACCCAATATCTCTAACCCTCACCACAGGTCCACACAGCTACGTGGAGCCAGCGCCTGCCCCCACAATGCACTCATGAGGCGATGGCACTTGGGCCTGAAATGTGGAAAGGAACGGCAATCGCGGTCTGCATCTCTGCCCTCCTGCTAGTGCGCTCCTGCTTCCAGAGCTGGACAGCCCCTCAGAGGTCCTCTCCAGCCCTCTCACTTCACAGATGAGGCTCAGGCCAACTGGTCGGCTGGCCACCCCTCCAAGGCAGACAGGACGGTGGGCTGATGAGGCGCCAGCGAGCTGCAACGCCGGCAGACGCTGCCTCCTCACCAGGCTCTTACAAAATTATCAGCTGTTATATTTAACATTGTCACACTAGGGCCAACAGCCGGCACCCCAGACATAGCCGTCTCTGAGACATTCCCACAGAACTTCCAGCACAGTTCAGATGCTGGTTTAGGTCACAGTCTGGAATAAGCCTTCAGAAATAAGAAATCATGATGCTGCAAAAACAGACAACAGCCCGTCGATGTGAGAACAGATCTATTTATGGAGCTATGGGCTAGGCACTTTGCACCCAAGAATTCTGTGAAGTGAGAGATTAAGCTAAATTAATAAGTTCCTCACAGTCTCCTCTTTAATAAGCAAAAGAAGCGGAATTTGAACTCAGTTCTGTCTGATGCCAAGGCCAGGGGTATTTTGCTTTGTTTGGTCTGGTTCACTCACCCTAGCTGCTTTTTGCACCACTGCCCCCCTTCAACCCATTTTGGGATCCAGTACCAGTAAGACGCCAAAATTGTAACTTATGCCAGAATATCTGACTGTCTCCAGTTACTTTTTATACTCTGTATCTGCCTAAATGAGTTTGCTCAGTCTAACTTGTTTGACTCCACTACACCCTAACTTTTGGACACATTTTTGATCAGGAAGAGGGTAAGTTCTCAGCTGGAGGGAAGCACAAAAGAGCAGCATTTATCCCAACCTGGAGGTCGAGCAAAGAAGTCCTGGGTGCTCTGAATGTCTGGGCTCTGTTATTAAGATTGAAACGGGTGAGCAGGGGAGGAGAGTTCGATGGGCACAGGGAAAGCAGGAGGAAAGAAAAGACTCCAAATACCCTGGTAATTCCAAGAACCTTTTGGCACTCATCTGACAGTGCTCATGCTTTTTGCAGTTCGCATTCTATAAAAGAGCACAAGCCCCAGCCGCTCTCCCCACACATCAACACGACAGAGCAGGCGGGTCAGGAACACACAGTGTCTGTCACCATCCCTGTGCATCCCTCACACTGTTCCACTTGGACACTCACCTTTCCCTCTTTGTCCCTCCTCCACCTCTGTCCAAATCCTGCCTATTCGTCAAGGACCCATCCACACGCTGCTTCTTCCTGGAAGCGTCCCTGTCTGTTGGCTGGAATTGATTTCCCAATTCGCCATGTGGACCATTAATTCTTGAAGGAAAGGACTGTTCTGTGGCTTCCCATGGCACCTTCCTACTCGGTCCTTGACACGTAACAGACAAGCAATGCCTGCATAATTTCAGTGAACTGAACTCCTAGGCCAAGGAATACAGCCAGCAGCCGATGCGCAGCAAGGACAAGTTAGATGGTCATTAACTGAGAAATGGAGATTTGACCTTATGGAAGAGGAGAGCAGTGTTTTAACGAAGCACAATGCCACATGGGAAGCATGCGTGGAGACGAAGAAAGTGACATGGGAACTCGGGAGACCTGGGTGAGAGCCCAATGTCCACCCCTATCTAGCTACAAAATGCAAATAACAGCACTACTGTTTTCAGAGGATTTTGTGAGGATTAAATGAGATATGTATTTCACAAGAAAAACACTCAGTACATTCCAAAGTGCTCTATAAATGCTAGTATGAAACACGGACAAACCTAGGTTGCTACTGAGAGGGGTAGAAGCATTATTCCTCCTCCTCTCCACGTGGCTTCAGGTCATTGACAGCTGAAGCTTCAGGTCATTGCTGAACCTGCACTCAGAGTTGGCTCATTTGATCCCAGACAATGACTCAGGGCTGGCCTCTCTCTGGGGCAGTGGAAGGAGCTCAGGGCTTGGAGGGATGGGAAAGGATTCCCATGCTGGCCCCACCATGACGAGGCCGGTCTGCTCTATGCTTCCATCCCCTTATCTCAAATAAAGGCCATAGCTTTGATGGCATCCAGGACCATTTCCAGATTAAGAATTCACTGAGACAAGTTCTCAAATTTCGAGGCTGAGGGCTCTAGGGTCTCAGTGCAGCTGGGCAGCATGGGGTCCAGTGATACCAGTGGCTCTTTTATTTCCCAGCTTCTCCTTCTCGAGCTCTACGTGTCCCACCCGACGTTCCCAAGGCTGACCGTTAGTGACTGTCCCCTGCATGTCATTTTCTTGTGTGCTCTGCATTGATGCACAACAGTCAATCCTTCTTCCCCACCCTAACTCCTAATTCAGTGTAGCAAGGACCTCAGTTTTGCCCCTTTCTACAGTTGCCGCAGAGGAAATTCAGGGGCTGCGATAAGCAGCCTGGTCAGAGAGAGGTGCTGTGAGCTCAGACTGCCTGCGCAGGGTTTGAATTAAAAAGTACCCAAATTAAGGTAGGTGTTACAAAAGAAACTCCGAGTTCTCACCAGGAAATGCTCCCTGGTGGGGAACTAAATTGAGGAAATTACTTGTGTTCAAGCTGAACCTTGAATCACAGGCTCATTATTACACCCACTAAAATTCCTATTATGCTTTGGACACGAATTCAAGGACGTCACAGCAGGGGCCTCGAAGGATTTCTGCTGGGGGATTTCGCCAGGCCCCATGGGCTGCCCTACCCTGCCTCCCTTTGAAACACCATTAGGTGATTGGGTCATTTCCAGATTTGACCGACCCACGTTTTCAACTATATTTAATCACATCAAATCAACACACACAAACTCCACACCTCCTGTGTGCCAGGCTCTGGCCTCGACCACAGGGAGCCATCAAGAACCCTGAAGCAGCCTCTCAGAGAGAGGTTTTTAAAGTATCAAATCATATTAAGATTGTGCCAAAGGTT
The DNA here is from genome assembly GCF_020826845.1 of Diceros bicornis minor. Lineage (NCBI taxonomy): Eukaryota > Metazoa > Chordata > Mammalia > Perissodactyla > Rhinocerotidae > Diceros > Diceros bicornis. Next base: position 71,640,233 of record NC_080751.1, on the reverse strand, counting down.
AATTAACAAATGGGGCATACAGCTAAGAAAACCTGATGTGGAAGGAAAGAACAGAGGGAGGTGCCATCAGGGAAGGTTCTAGAAGGATGGATTTAAGCTGAACCCACAAACCAGGGAAAACTATGCAGATGGAGAGAAGAAAATTAGATTCTCGAAAAGGAGGGCAGGGACAGCCTCGGAAGACACGAGGAGACAAGAGGACTTCTGAAAGTATGTCCACCTCACTGGCTGCGATTTTACCTCCTTCATGTGGTACCAGGGCCTGGGAGTCCGAGGAGCTGAGAAAATTGCCCACTTCCAACCACAGCGTATACAGCAAGCCTAGGAGGGAAAGGCACGGAGTAGTGAGAACTGTACCCGCCTGGGGTCATGAGACAAAGCAGCCACAGTGACCAGTGGCCCCGGGACCTGGAGCCGGGCATGCAAATCCTCTGAGACTCAGTTTCTTCACTTGTGAGGGGTGGATGACACCAGCAGTCGTTCCTACTTTGAAGGATTGTTGCAAGAATCAAATGGGGAAGTGGATGGACTAGGGCGACGGGACCTAAGGTGCCACCTGGCTGCAGGGTTAGCGGGAGCAGAGGCAGTACGTACGAGCAGCAGGGACAGATGCACCAGCTCTGCCGCCAGAGAGACAGCCTGCACTGTATTCCCGACTCAGCCATTCACTAGCTGGAGAGGTTATTTTGCCTCTCTGTGCTCAGTTTCCTCACCCACTAAAAAGAGATGGTAACTTTCCTCCACTTCATAGGATTAAATGAGTCAATAATTTTAAAGCCTCTACAGCATGCTTAGCAGAGAGTAAGTGTTCAGTTAACATTAGTTATTGTTATTATGACTGCTGTTTTTATTGCTATTGAGATGGACCAGTTATTTATAACCCTCAGAAGCCCAGGTGGACAGACACATCCTGGCCGGAGACCCAGGGAAGTGTTGATGATACAGTCTGGAGATGACGTTGCTGTCTGGAGTTGATGGAAGCAGTCTGGAGGCAGAATTTCCTCTTCTTCGGGGGAAATCAATCTTTTTCTCTTAAGGCCTTCAACTGACTGAATGAGGCCCACCCACATTATGGAAGGTAGTCTGCTTTACTGAAGGTCTACTGATTTAAATGTTAACCTCATCTGAAAATACCTTCTTGGCAACATCTAGACTGATGTTTGCCTAAATTCTGGGTCAGATGGCCCAGCCACATTGACACGTAAAATTACCCACCACCGCAGGGCTGGGGCTGTCTTGTGAAGTTCTATTGTCATCACAGCACAGGGGACCTGGCACTTTGCAGGTGCTCAATAAATACTCAAGTGAATGAACGGATGGATGGATTCATGGTTCTATATAATCACTTAGGGAGAAACTATTGTATTTCAGAGATAATCTTTTTTAAAAATCCATGTCTAACTGTTTTTGGCATGAAACAAATGGACTTTTGGAAAAAAGCATTTGCCGTTCTATTTTGAGTCTTCCCCTGTGGACCCCAGAGGCTGACGGCATCCACAGTCCGGCTGACAGCCCCTCCCTGCCCTGGCTCACACCCCATCACAAAGAACAGCACTGTCTGGAGGGCAGAATAGGAAAGGGCGGGAGATGTTAACTCCTGCCAAGAGACCAGCCACTGCTCTTCTGCCTCAGGAAACAGCCAAGGCTGAGAGGGAGCCACGGCAGGTGCCGTTCCAGGGGACTCTGTGTTTATGAGGGTCGCCATGAACTCGGAAAAACAAAACATATGTGTAAACGTCTGAGCAATAATGTACACGGATGTGCCTCAAATTGACCCTGGTAAGGCACCGGTTTAGTCTGTCTCTTCATTCCTCTTGTAACATCTTGTGCATCATTTAGGACAAGGTTTGGGATCACAGAAGCTTACTATCCCGGGAATCATATGTTTTCTCAAGGACGTAATTCAGATCAGAGAATTACAAGATTTCGGAACCGGAATGAGCCCTGAGACATCCAAACCCCAGCAGCAGGCCAGGGAGGCAGGGCAACCTGCGCAGCGCCACGGAGCTGTCAGCCGGCAGCCAGAATAGGGCCGCTTCTCCCAGCCCTGCTCCAGAGACTGGCAAACGCACCACGGTCTGCCGTCATTCACAGAGGTCACCCCCAGGGCGGACTAACAAAAGTAACCAGTCAGACTGTAACTCGCAAAGATATAAAAATGCCTTCTGGTCTAAAATTTGACTCACAGTTTAGATCAGAGATAAATTCCATGATTTCCCCCTAGCCAAAACCAGTATTTATGGCATTTGAGTGAGCAGTAAATTACAGTTTCAAGCAAAAAATATCCTTTCTATGTGTTCACAAACATATCCTCACCTCCGATCCTACATCAATATAACAAAATATATGGGAAATTAGCTTATTCTATTTGGGGTAATTTAATCAACTGTCTAATATATATTTTACTAACCCATGTATGTGACTCATAATTACAGTGTAGTGACTCAAATAACTTCATATTAATGGGCCAACAAGACACTTTAAAATGAACACCAGCCTCATCTCCTATATACATGTTTATTTTATAAATTTATGAGAGTAGGATGCTATTTAAATATATAAAATTACATTTATGTCTTATAAAGTTTCCATAACATTCAGCTTCAGAATGATGATGAAAAACATCAGGATCCAAAGTATATAAAAGAAAATATCCGTTACAGAGCTCTATTCATCCCATTCACTGAGGCAGAATCTTCCTCAATTGACAGATCATCAGTTTTATAAACTTAGTTTCCTAATAAACAAAAATCATACATACGCCTGCCAGAGGTCAGAGCATCATTCAGTGTCTGCCCGGTGGGTCAACATTTAACTGTGATGTTCACACTTGAACGGTACTAAGATAAGTCCTGTGGGAAGAATTAGGCTGACTTTTCTCTTATTAACACATATATGTTATGTCAACGGAGAATATTTTCTCAACCCTTCACGAGCCTCATGGAGCAAGCTGCAGTTTGTGCAGAATGAGACAGAGAAAGTTCGGCCAAGGAGGAGGATGGCCTCCACCTGGTGGCTCGGGCCTCGGGAAGTGGTTTTCAGTGCAGACCTCCACACACTTGGCTTCCTTTCTCCTCTTGTGCTGGGAGGAAATGTATGGGAACAACTTGGATTCTGAAACAACGGATGCCTGAGGTTCGGGCCTCCCCTTCTACAGTTCTTGCCACCTCACCAAAGTGGCAAATCCTTCTCTCTTCGACTACAGCGTTCACAAAGGAAATTCTGCCAAAAGCTTCCCCTTGTCAAACCGATTCTCCTTGGTACTGTCAGTTTGCTAGACTTCGGCTCCCGTCCCAGCCCAATCCTCTTGATTGTTTTTTAATTAGTCTGGGTGACCACAAAGAACAGGCACAGCTTTGGCATCCATAGCATAGCATTAACTGTGATTGCCACAAGGCCAACAGGCGCAAAGACACCGTTTCACTTGTCAATAAACACCTACCATGTTCACAGCAGCGCCTTCCCATGACTGCAGATCACACAGGGACAAAAACTCGGTCTTCTTCTAGTGGAATTCCCAACAAACTCCATCATTCAACCAAAGATAACAGTGTTTCTATGCGGAAATTCCTTCCCTGCGTTTCTTAGGAAATTTATGTTTTTCTGAATCCCAAATCCTAAGAAAAGTCAATTGTGAAAACAAGAATAATTATTATAATTTTCCTGCAAGAAACAGAGTTAACAGGCAACACGTTATTGGTTCAATGGAAGCCACTGATTCAAGTCAAAGCAAGAGCAAGAAATGCCACGTGTGGAGCCCAAGGTTAAGATCAAAGTTTCTGGAAGCTGGGACAAGAGCAAGGAGCAGAGAAGCGTCGTCATTCAGTCAGTTGGTGCTGCTTGTAGCTGTTGGCATGTTACAAGAGTACAAGGCAGCCCTGTCTGCTGCCAATGGTGTACCATTACTGTAGATAAAATAAATATTAATATGTTTATACACAGAATATACTTTACACAAATCCTGTGAGTGGTGTTCCAAGAAATAGCAAGTTTGGGAAGCAAAATAAATACTTAAATTGGCAATATTGACTTGTCATTCTGTGTGGTGCTGTTAACCATGCTGGGAGATCTAATTGTTATATTATTCAAATAACATCCAATAATATTCTGTAGTGTTCTCCAGTGTTTGAGTATTTGCTATAGGCTACGGTTCTTTGTAAATATTTTAACAGAAGAAATGCAAAGAGAAAATGTCAGTGCCGTGGAACACTACACGAAATCAGAAACCAATTAGCATAAGTAATATTGATTTCAACAGGAAAACCAAAACTAGGGCAAGTAGACAAAACATTTTCATTGTTAAAAAATAAAACCAGTGACATATGCCCTAATGCCAAAATTATAGGTCCTTTTGGAAACAGAACAATTAGACCAATGCAACACAAAATGAAAGAAAATGGTTTACATCTGAAATATTAGTTACCAAACAAATATCAAAACTATCACATAGGCCAATTGATGTTTTGGTTATTTTAAAAGGTTACTTTTAAGAAGGGCAACTCTTTGGGGGCCAGCCCGGTGGTGTAGTGGTGAAGTTCACACGCTCTGCTTTGGCGGCCCAGGGTTCACAAGTTCAGATCCTGGGTGCAGACCTACTCACCGCTCATCAAGCCGTGCTGTGGTGGAGGCCCACGTACAAAATAGAAGAAGATGGGCACAGATGTTAGCTCAGGGCCACTCTTCCTCACACACACACACAAAAAGAGAATGGCAACTTTTAAATATTAAATATTTGGGATAATATCTTTCCAATTATAAATGATTTCTATTTGGTGTATATTTTGCGTCAAAGTTCTCCTTTTAATGTTTTCTATTATCAACTATTTCTATCAGGAAGAGATCACTTTTACATGTCGTCAAAAGATATAATCTAGTCACAATATATCTGTTCATAATAATAATAAATCATACATTTATTATGATACCTTTTGTTTACAGGAAGCTTTTGAAACTTTTAGTATAACCCTATTACAATAAAAATTATTCACTGCTTATTATTATGGTCACTCATTATTAATGTGAAATACACATATAAAATATTATGGAAAATACAGACTAACATAATTTCAAGGATTCCCTAGAATTCCTAAGAATTACAATGTCTCGTTCTCAGATCCCAAATATTAATATTTGTTGGGAGTTCGGAAATGTTAAGCCCAATGTTTAAAGAAAGGGTGCACAATTTGCAATGTAGATTTTGGCAGGCAGGAAGTAGAATTTTTGCCAAACACTATCCACCATTGTAACAAAAGTTAATATGAAAAGGCATCTAAAGAAGTTTAATTGAAGATGAATAAAGATTATAAAAATGAAAGCGACACTGCTTTGATGATGTGATAATACAAAGGTAAAAAGTCTCTTCCAATTTGTAACACCTGTTTAGAGCTAACTGCTATTTCACTTAGAATATTTGGAAGAGTTGGTCTCTATAAATAATATTATTAATAATTAGTTAATTAATATTTAATAATAATCACATAATAATAATTAAGTAAAACAAAAATCCTTTGAAATATAGTTTCTGAACTTACAAAATGTATTCTTTTGCTCTAAATCATTTTATATATCTTATCCCTTGATTGGTGGAGAGAAAAAGGATATAGAACAAAGAAATAGAAAAGAAGTCATTCTTATATAATCTCACAGAAAAATAGATTTCTTTAAAAACTGTTTTTGGAGCAAAGCTTTAGATCCAATAAAGTAAACATCCTCTGAGCTATTCCTAATTCATCTTTACTTGATGGTGGTTGAAGATTGGATTCTCCAGGAAGCAGATGCTGGGATGGAGTTGAGAGCACAAAAGGTTTATTGGAGAGTAAGACCTATTGAAAAGAAAAGGAAGGAAGCAGGATTGGGCAGAGGAGCTGGCAGACTGATGACAGATGACATGGCAGAGTCTCCCCCAGGGAGTTCCAGGGCACGATTGCCTCTAGGAGAGTCCCAGGTTGAGCAGAAAAGGATAGGACCATCTCCCACCACTTCTCTTGGGCATCAGCATGCCCGTGGCTGGTAAACTGAGGCAGAGTTCCAGGAAACTAATGGCCAGAAGCTGTCAGCCAACCACACTCATTGCAGTGGGAAGCAAGTCCATTTTTAAAAGGGCATCTGAGCAGTACATCTCTACATAGCAAATGTCACCAAAAAAGCAAAAACAAAAACTCAATAAATATGGGCAAAATCCCCCCAAATCCATAGAATTTTAACTAGTACTCTTGTTAAAAGTAGTAATTTACACAATGGATGGAGTAGGCTTTTACAACTTGGAGTCAAGGTCAGGTCAGAAAATATACTCCAGTATTAAGTTAGTTACTCAAAGGGCCAAATCTTCTCCGTGGGGTCTTATATTCCTCTCTGAAAGCAACAGAACTATTATAATCACATTCAGAGGGTTCCCTGACAGGTACAATATGAATGTGGAAACATTTTAGGAATTAGAACCACTTTGGATACGTGTGTTATGATAAAATAGCAAAACTAAATGTTGAAGTGGTAAGTCATATTAGGGGGTATTGACTGATTCCAATGTACTTAAATGTCTTACTAGAATGAAAAGTATAGGAATGTTGGCTAGATTACTGACATTAATTCGTGTGCAGCAAAAAAAACTGTATATTTTCTCCATCTGTTCCTGGGGTCATCTTATATTTGCAAAGGCTCCCAGTGAGATAATAGGCCAGATTTGTAAAGGGTACTCTCCATTTTAGCCCAGGCAATTAAATGGAAACAGAAAAACTGCCCCCACAATTGACTAATTGCAGGTGCAATCAGTAACTAGCAGGTGCAATTAGCCAGGACCTCTCATTCAGAGGCTGTGAATGACAGATCAGTCAATTATTCAATAGCAGACACAATGATTCTCGCATGCAATTTTGTATTCAAAACTATTCATAGACCCCAAAATTGATAAATAATGGGAAAGCCTCATGAAAAATTTGTTTCCCAAATTACTTGTCTGTCATCACAAAAGAAAATACTGGTTTGATTCCAGGCCCCACTTTTGAGCCTGGGTCAACAAAAGAGCACACTCCAATCCTTGGCTTAACCCAACTTCCTTTGGAACACTTTGAAGAAGGGAACATTTAGGATCATCGTAGAACTTGTAAGGCCACGCCTAGCCTTAGCAGACCTTGAATACTCCTCTCATCTAAACCCATGCCATTGGGGTTAACCCAGAATCTACCATGCATGCATCACTTATTCAACAAAAATTATTAAGAGCTGCTTATGAGTCAGGGACTGAGATATAAGAGTTAATAGGACACGATCCCTGCTGAGAAGCTCACATTCTCCCAAGACATGTAAACGAGCAGATGCAATAAGATGTAATAAATGAAGAGATATAAGGGTGGCAACAGAATATATAGTGCCTCCCCTGCCTAGAGGAGACTGGGAGGACCTCACCAGGTGACGGGGGCACTGAGCAGTGGTAAAACGACAGGTTTCGAAGCAGAGGGATGTACAATGCATGCTCACTGGAGAATATAATCTCCCAGCAATCATCAAGGATAAAATTTCATCTAATAATGGTGTATCTCATTCCACAAGTTGCCTTAAAAAGAGTAACTACTTTTTTTCCTCTTTTTAAGATTATTCTTGTATATTAGTTAGGTTTAACTAAATATTTTAGTAAATAAACCCAAACACATGTATTGGCTCAAGTGCCACAGAAATTGATTTAACAAGATAACAGATGTAAAGCCAAATAATCAATAATTTTTTAATATAAATAGACTATAAGCAAAAGACAAAGATTGTCAGACTGAATTCACAAAAAGAAAAATTCAACTGTATAACTATATAAGTATATATATAAATATATATAAGTATACGTGTATATATATATACACTTATAAATATGTGTGTGTGTATATATATATATATATACACACACACACCGCCTACAAGAGACATACCTTAAATATAAGGATACACAAAGTTTAAAAGTAAACAGATGGAAAAAATATACACCACGCAAACATTAATAAAAAGAAAGCTGTTCTGATCATACTGATAACAGTAGAGATAAAGGGGTATATCTCACTAGGACAACAGGATCAATCCAACAAGAAGATATAACATCCCTAAATTTGAACACATCTAATAATATAACCTTAAAATACATAAATTTTAAAAATTCACAGAACTAAAGGCAAATAAAAAGATACATCCACAATCACTTTGAAGAGTATAACACATCTCTTCGCTAACCAAAAGAACAAGCAATCATAAATATCAGTAGAGACAGTGAAAATGTGAACAATACAAACAACAAATGATCTGATTAGCATAGACAGAACACTCTACTCAACAACTGAAAACACACATTCAAGTGCACATACTCCAGGGCTGGTGAAGTCCTACTACTAAGCCATGACACAGTTGGTGTCTCTACTGAATGCCCAGGCGTCCAACGAGGGCTGTCGACTTCAGCTAGTTGGAACTTGAACATCTCATAGTCCCTTGAAAGCTCCAGGAATTATTCATTACATTTTCCCAGTCCTTCTTGCCTGGAGTCATGGAATTCCATATTTTCTATGTTCGGTTTAGTAACCAGCAAGAGAACCAAGGGAAAAACAATGCAGAGCTCTGGCACTCTTTCTCTGCATAGCTTCTGTCTCTCTGGTATTCTGTACCACCAACTCCAGCACCTCCACCTCCCTGAACCTGACCACTGTCAACACCCCTAATCTCTGCTTGGAACCTCTCCCTACACTATGGTCTGGAAAGTGCAAGTAGGTAGAAATCCAGGGATGTTGGTTCACCTCATTGGTTTGCATTATCTGCAGTTTCTTCTCCAGTGTTTGCAAAGAGTTATTTCACATATTTGATCTAATTTTCTACTTGTATATGGTCCCAGTTACTCCATCATGACTGCTTATTTTTCAAAAATTGTTTTTAAAAATATTTTATTGGTCATTGATGTGTCTGGACGCACTGAACTATCTTGATGGAAGTGTTCTTGTCAAATTTCAGGTACTGGTCAACTTTCATATGACTAAGAATATATTTTGTCTTTGGGATGTCATATATGGATCAATTCACACACATGGTCATGAGTCCATGAAGGGCAGGGATCTTAGAATCTTGCAATGGTTGAATTCAGATCAAAAAGGGAACTTCAGAGATCATCTAGTCCAACCCCTCATTTCTAAAGGTGGAGTAGGAACTAACCAGTTGTTCATCAAATCTGTTTTGTCTTCTTCCTGGCACAAAACTAGAATGTATTAACCAGCCTCATATGCAATTAAGTATGGCCATGTGATTGAGTTTTGGCCAATAAAATATGAATGGATATGATATATGCCTATTAAAAAGTACTTCCCACATAATCTTTAACTCTTTTCTCACCCACCAATTCAATGACAAGGATGACAGGGCAGAGCTATAATATGAAAAGATCTGTGATCACTGAATGAGCATGTGGAAGTCTGGCAAGCGACAAGAACACTCAGTTGGCCTCTTTGCAAACAAGACACCTTTATTATGTTAAGCCACTAGGACTTAGGGGGTTTACCTGTTAGAGCAGCTAGTGTTACCTTAACAGATGCATAAGCAGAAACTGTTGCCCAGGAGGGGAAAATGACAAAGTTCATCAGTGCAATATTTTTTTTCATACCAAAGTCATTTCTATATTGATTCTGCAGCAGGGCCAAGACCACACCTTGTGTGCTATTGAGTCACTTTCAGTACCTACATCAGTGCCTTTTTAATGTAGCTTTTCATTTTTGTCCAATATCTGCCACTAAAATAAGAGAAGGTAAGATGAAGGTGAAAAGCCCATACAGTTTCCAAGTATCCTAAAGTAACGTTGGCAACCAATGAAGATCGTCAGCACACTTACCCCAAGGAGAGGTAAAGAGGAAAGAGGGTAAAAGGAAGAGAGACCTTCACCAGAGAAACTGATAGGGAGTAGATTGGTGATTTCCTTACTGTTAGCTATTTGCCAAATAATTTTTCAAAGAAGGGTAAATTATGAGGCTAAGAGAATAATCAAGCACTCCTTCGTTCAAAGATTTAAATAACCATAGAATAAAAACAGGCCATTGGAATTAGTTCACTAAAACTAAAATCACCAAGATAAAATTTGTCCCCAGCACTCTAACTTTTACCTAATGTCTCTAGTCTTGACTACTCCAGGCAAAAAGAATATCAATGTCACATATAGCAATCAGTTTTCTTCCTCCTAGCCCCCCTACTGCTTCTAGTGTCACATACTAGTTGAAGACTTTGGCCATGCAATTTAGCCTCTGTGCTAGGTATTAATTTATTGTCCTTCAGCTCCAAATCCACCTTTCTTTGACCTGCTTTGTAGCACTCTAAGACTCAGTGTCCCCATCTGAATAATGGGAGATAATATTGATACTTGCTTCCTCTGTGTCAAAGGATTACTTAAGATCAAATGCACTTGAGTACTAGAATTCCCTACGGAGAGTTAATAAACCACCTCTGCATTAATCAGTACACTCACCCTGATGATGTGGAACTATTTAGTGTCACTACTTCTATCACAAGAGGGGGTTTTTGTCCTGAAAACATGTCAGTCCCTGATGACATACAGTCATATGGAAATAGGAAGCTAGCAAGTACTTCTAATCTCTCCAGCCAAATCAGCTGTTTTCTCTGCCCTTCTGCTTTTGCACCTGCCCCCAACACTGTAAGTCATGTGGAAAGTCCACCGTGCTGCTCAGTTCCACAATAGGAAGAATGAGAGGAAGGAAGGAAACTCCTCTTCAGGCCCATCTGACAGCTGTGGGGATCCAATGAGTATGGGATGGTTTTCCCTCCCTTCTCTTTTGTTGAAATAAACTCTCCAGTCCTATCCTGAAGAGGTAAAGCTAGCATTGCAGTATCATTTCTGGGGTTATTTATACACCGACAGCACTCAAGGGTTGGGTGTGGCCATGAGTAGGAACTTAATCAATTGAACTCTGACAAGGCTGGCTGAACACTTCCCCCAAATTAGTTATTTTCACCACAAAGAAGTGCAGGTGCATGGCTTCCTGTGCTGAAATGACTGGCCTGGTGGAGATGACTCAGTCACATGTGTCGTGATCTGACACAGTCAGTGCGTGCTGGAGCCCTTGAGAAGGTCTTTAACCACAAGCAGATCAGGCTGGGGCCGCATGTCCCTGGGGCTCCCAGCCCGCCAGTCTCAGGCTTCCCTTGCAGAGCCGAGACTCAGGGACTCCAGAGGAGCAACAGGTGTGGGGGAGGGAAAGTAGTGAAGTGGTCTCTATTGTTTTTATAACAATCCCTTCTCATTTTCTATACTGCAGCCTTCAGTCCATTAAATGCAATTTCCTGGCATCACCCAAGCTTGAAAGGCCAGATCAAAAGTACTGAGTGTCCCAGCTGTGTGAGCCTCGTTCAGACTGAACATTAACCACAGCCCTTGCAAATGATTTATTCCAATTGAGACCTGGAGACACCCTGTGCGCTTCCTCTCCATGGGACTGGCTTTATTGTTCTCCCTACGCTGCAGTTGTGAAAACATTTCCTTAATGCACTCTCTCCCCTACAACAAAACAAGTCAACCCCTGCTTTGGTTTCACACCTGTGTGGTGCATAAATGGGGAGAGGCCCTGCGGACCTAGGAAAACCCATAGTTCTCAGACAGACACACTGACGGTATGCAGCAAGTCCGTTTTATTCCTCATGAAAGGAGACAGTACGGAAAGCGTTTAATTCACATTTTGTGAAACACAATGACATAGAGAACTGAACTCTGTGCCAATGGTCACAATGATCATAGAAGTGATGGGGGTAAGATGATTGCTGGGGTTGATCCAAGGACCCTCAGGGTAACTGCAGCCTTGAGCCACGACATTGAGCAGAGATGAACTACCACGGCCTCTAGCCTCTTTAGTGTTCATAATGGTGTTGACTATGCTCATTATTAAATTTTCTTAGATCCATAAAGATGTGGCTGAGGGAAAGGGCATTGACCTAAGAGCCAGAAGCCTGCAGTCCTGTTCTTCTCTTGCCTTAACCAGCTCAAGACCTCTCACCTCTCTTAGCCTCAGGCTCCTCATCTGTTAATAATGGGAATAATAATCCTTCGAGGGTTGTGGTGAGAACCAAATGAGATTAGGCTAAAAAAAAGAGCTTCCAGAAAGATAATACACTAGGCAAATGAAAAAGTTGTTTCTACCAATTAAACAAAATGACCAAGAAGTGACATGGATTATCTTGGTAAAATCTGAATTAGCTGAAGAATCAGAGCTCTCTACTAGGTCCTTGGAGACTGTTTTCCCCAACATCCGACACAAAGCCAGTCAGTCCTAGGAAAACTGTTCCATGAACAACATGAGCATCTACCTTGCCATTTCAGCCTCCCTCCTGGTGTCGTCTACCTCCAGGACCAGGTAAATCGCGTGCTCCTCCTCCAGTCTGACTCTTTAGTAACAACTAAGGTTTACCAAGACAAGCCTACCAAGAAACACCTGCATCTCAGTGGGGGGTTTCTAGAAGCCTCTACTGTCTACAGAACCTAAAGGAATGGGGTTGTGAGGGTAGAATGACATGCAGGAGGTTAATATTTTGGACATATGAACTGCCCTGTGTCCATTCATGTCACCAGCACCGTACTCCTCCAATAAGACAGCTCTGAATATAAGCTCAATTCAGGAGAAATGTAGTTTTGCTGCTGAAACAAAAACTACTGTCATCTAAAACTCTTTCATCAGTAGATTCTTCTGGAAGCAAGTAGTCTGAAATAAGCAGTGAGACCACTGACACCGAAGAAGAAGAGAAGATATCAATTTCTTTTGTTAAACCCATTAAACCACAGCTTCGGAATGTCCAAGTCAGAATTCAGTGGGTGACAACGGGGAGATGGTGTGATGCGGTCCATAAACTGCCTTCATTCACGGTGTCCTTAGTGTCCCTGCAATGTTTTCTGTGTCCCTGTGCCAAAAGAAATATCTAATAGTTCTGCTGATTAAGTAATTAGCTTATAAACATTTATGTCCTAGGAAGTTAGTAACCATTTAAAAAATAATACACAAACTGAAAGAAAAAATAACATTTTTTTTTTGTTCTAAAATAGTCACTTACTAGTGGTGTGTACACCTGTTGGGCTCAGCACAACTTCTCAATCCTTGGACTCAGTAGACATTGCCACCCTCATTTCCTGTTTCATGCTGATTTTCCTGCAATAGTTGCTTTTTATCTTAGCAACCTTCAGAAACCCAGATTGCAAAGATCTGTTGTTAAAAGGAATGCAGCAGGACCCAAAGTTGAAACCGAACTATCTCAAGCTAGTAGTTCACACACTGTCTGACAGATGTAGAGCATCACTGCATTTCCCTAGAAAACTGAAGATTTTAAATATCCTGCAGGGCCCATGTGAGTTCACTGCGGCACCCTGGGGTGATTCAGAGCTCAGAGTGGGGATCACAGTTCTAGCGAAAGATCCCCGGGCTGGGCAGCCACAGGCCTGAGTTCAAGTCCTGACTCGGCTGCCAACAAGATGTGCAACCTTAGATCACGTAGCAAATCTTTCTGGGCTTCAATTCTCTGTTTATAGAAGGGAGGTAAGAATCTCTAAAATCACAACTTTTTTAGAATTCTCTCCTAGAAAGAGAGAAGCCCAAAGTAGTTCACGCACATTTTCAAAAGGATGTAGAGAAAGTGTGACTATCGAACTATGCTCTGGTTCCCAAAAATCAATCCACAGATCTCATTAAAAACAGAGATATGTGGGGGCTGGCCCCATGGTTTAGTGGTTAAGTTCAGCACGCTCTGCTTCAGGGGCCCAGGTTTGAGGGTTCGGATTCTGGACGCGGACCTACACCACTTGTCGAGCTATGCTGTGGCAGTGTCCTACATATAAAGTAGAGGAAGATTGGCACATGTTAGCTCAGGGCAAACCTTCCTCACTAAAAAAAAAAAAAACACAGAGATGTACTATGGCTTTGGGAATTCTGATTCAGATCTGAGACAGGACCCTGAACATGTATTTTTTTATTAAAATTCCCCCAGATGATTCTGTTCCCTGGATTAATTTAGGAATCATTTCCTACTGACAACACAGCAAAATTGAGAGCCACATGCTCCAAAGCACAAAGTCAGCACAAAATGTTTGTGCATATTAAAATCTATCTCATTATTTGCTTCTAATGATACTTCATCACATTCTCTTATCCTTTTTAATTTGATCACATCATTCAAGTGGGTTTAATTCCCGGTTTCTCGTCAGAACGACCACGAGGCCTTGCCCTGCCACCGTAGAGCTCATCAAGTAACCCAGTATGGTTGGCACCTAGCCTCCGGCTGTCCCCTCGCAAAAGATAAACATACATGTTCATTTAAAAAAGCCTTTTCCAGGCATCTACATTTTCTTTGACACTGTGACTTCTGTGACACACAAGTTCAGGACCAAGATTCCAAAAAAGAACAAGGGAGAGCAAGCAGCTTCTCTGTACTGGCCTCACTTTCGCTACTAACCAGTGCAAAGGAGATGCGAAATTCTGATGCAGAGAAACTGGTCCTTTCTCACTGAACTCAGCTAGAAGTCTGTAAGGGACATTTGGAAGGATGGTCATCAATGAGAGTTATCTTTTTAATGTGAAAAAGAAGAGAAATTTAAAACAGTATCCACAGAATCGGAGTTTAGCTCCATCATAAAGTATTCCCTCTTCACTGAGCTCAGTAGGTGCTGGTTACAACGTTCAGTGCTTGGGTTTGGGTTGGAGAGATTTTTTTTTTTTGCTGGTTATACAAGAGCCATAATCCACGAAATATAGCAGCTATCTCATGGGGCTAGTTCTCCGTCCTTGCAAACATTTAAAATTGCACTTGTGGTGCATAAATGATCTCACCCACAAATATAAATTTTATCCCACACAGGATAGAAAGACCTAGAAGCAGAAGCAATGAACAGCTGAATGTGAGCACAGAGTCATAAATTCATAACACTTACAGCTTTTTAACAACCTCATCATAAATGTGACTGATTTCAATTTAATTTATGGGATTCTGCAGCTGGGTCCAGGAATGTCCTTTGAAAACTAAAAATTTAGGAACAACAACATCTAGTTTGGATTTCCATGAAAATGTTCATGGTGTCGGGTAACTGACAAGACGACGTATGAGCAGTCCACTGCTGATGGGGAAACCCATGAAATCATTGCAGCAAACTACAGGAGTCAGAAAGGCTCCAGACACCAACCTCAAGGGTGCACATGACCGAGGGTTCTAGAGAAACCATCCAGAAGAGCAGGAAAAGTCCTGTCTGTTGTAAGACAGACAAATCTGGATTCAAATCCTGCCCAGCTAACTCACTCCTCCCCAGCTAAGTGATCACTTCTGGGATTTAAATCCTCCCAACCTCAGTTTCTCTGTTTTAAATAAGGAATTTACTGAGACATCAAGCTAAGCACTGTGCTAAGTGTTTGCATATATTATCTCATTTTAGCTTCACTACAACTTCACGGTGCTTTCTTTAACCCCACGTGAGAAAACTGAGACACACAGAGATTAGCCCTTTTCCTAGATCTCATAGCTAACAAACGTGATGAGGTTTGCTTATAGGCTGGCTGACTCGAATGTTCTTGTCTGGACCAGAATCCTCAAGTCCCTCACTATAAAACGCAAGTAACTGGATCCACTTCAGAAAATGATGTATTAATGTATAAGATAACTAGGACAGTGCTTCTTATTTCCCTTTTCTGAGATGAAATGGTGTCTTATCTACTATCACTTTCAATAATTTATTGCATTGGCCCAAATTTAGATGACGGAATTTGCCCAACTGCTGGCCACTGATCCACCCAAGATTTCCTCTTCCACTCGACCAGGCACAACCCCATCCCAGTCAATGAAACTTTGTCTCAGATAACCTCTACCTGGCCCCTTCGGTCCTAGACTTCTAGGGTTACAATTTTCAGGATTTCAGTGCGGGTACATCTCCTCTTCAAAGAGCCTGTGTATTCCCTGGGACCCTAAATATATCCAGTTATTACTTACATGAGGAACAAACAAACATTGGTCAAACACCCACTACATGGCAAGTACTGTGCCACATGCCAGAAATAACAGGGCGAACAAGACCCAGAGGTTGCCCTTAGACTTTGCGGTTCAGGAGGAGAAGACAACAGGACGATGTGAAACGTGCTCTTGAGGGAGGACACCCAGAGCATCAAGGGGAACCTGGGGTCAGGCAAAGCTTCCTGGAAGATATGACCTCTGAGCTTGCATGAAGCCTGGGAGGAGAACCAGAAGCAAGTTCAAGAGAGGCCACAAGGAAGGCATGGTGATGGTGCAGGGCTGGCGATCAGGACCATCAGGACGGGCAAGTCCCAGGTTGAGCACTGTGCCCGTGAGAGGGAGAGCTCAGAGGAAGGGAGAGCGGCTAGGGGTCATGTCCACAGTGCCAGCACAGGCAAGGAAGGGAGAGTGGTTAGGGGGTCACGGCCACAGTGCCCATACAGGCAAGGAAGGATCGAACACCAAGAGCAGGAACGAGAAGGGAGACAGGCATGACAGTGACCAAATGTCTTACCAAGACAAGGCATCATTCATTCACTCAGGGAACAAACTGTACTCAGTGCCACAAAGTGTGTGTTGACACATTCTGTGACTTTACCATCAGCACTGGAAACAGAAAAGACAGTACAAAATGACTGCACATCTCTCTGTTCTGGATACCCAGGTATAGCCAAAAAAAAAGACTTGAGGATGAATCAGAAAAAAGATGTACCTATTAAAACTTATAATATCGAATTTGATTCACAACAAAAGCTAGGAAATTCCAGTGGCCTTTGCTTCCCTTTCTCTAAAACCCAGCCCATAAGGAGTAAACATTCCATATCTCAAAAACTATGTTGCAAATAATACCTTGTATAGACCTGATTAACATGCTTAATGTATATTTCTGTATGCACAAAGCAAAATTCCGTGGAGAAAAAGTACTCAATATTTTAAGAAAAAAAAGCAGAGTAATAATTTTTCTTTCCTCTGAGTCTAGCAGTTAATGTCCAGGCTGGACAATTTTTTTAATAATGTTGACTACACCATGGGATTTTAGGGAATTCACATTTAGTTTTGAACCCCGTTAGGTTATAATTTTCCTTCTAGCTCAGAGGGATCTTTTATCTGTTGTACCCTTAATACCCCTGCTAATCTTAGTATAGAAAAGCATCCTAATTTGAAAAGGAGAAGTTTAACAAGACATGAAGCTGATTATTTGCACAATCAGAACATCTAATTGAGCTATAGTATTCTAAACCATGCTTGCATGCAGCAAGATAATTTTTCCTTCATTTTCTATTTTATCAGAAAATTAACCTTCATTTAAAACACTGTGGTCTGAAACACTTTTATAGCTACTTTTCTCTCCTCTGTTCACTAGAATTTAAATTTTAAATTTGCCATCCCCATCTCTGAAAACGAAACAAACTGAGGATGCTTCCAGGACCAGGTGTTTATGATCAAGCAGACATCAGAATGTGACGGGTGTCCAAAGCACGACGACCGCCAGCCAAGGGGACCATGCAACCCTGTCTCTTCTTTTTTTTTCCAACCTCTAGTGAAACAATGGGGCTCTGACTTTGCATGGCAATCTTTTTGTGTGAGAATCTAAGAGCCCCACAGATATTTAATTGTCGGCACGCTGGAAGTGTTTATTAAGTATCTCTCTGCACAGAGAACTCAGCTTGGCCCTAGACAAGCCGGACTTGAATCCTGTGATGGTGACACAGAGTTGGCTGCAGTACACATGAAGTTAGGTAATTCACTTGACAAACAGTGCGCTAAGCACTAACCACTCATGACACATATGTAACTGGAGTGGGCCCAAGTTCATCTGTGGTCATCTTGTCTTGTACTATCCTGATAAAATATCCCACCCCAATCTTACAAATTGCTGATATTTCTTCCAATAATTCAGTCCCCCTCCAAAATATTTCTGAAGATTCTGAGGGAGGGTGAGGAATAGAAGGGGATATACTCTCACATCTGCCAATCTGTTATGGGCTGAATTGTATCCCCCAAAAAGATATGTTCAAGTCCTAACCTCTGGCACCTGTGAATGTGACCTTATTTGGAAATAGGGTCCTTAGGGTGGCCTCTAACCACTATGGCAGGTGTCCCCATAAGAAGAGGAAAATTTGGACACAGAAACCCAGGGAGAATGCCATGTGACGACAGAGACAGAGACTGCGGTGACACAGCTGCAAGCCAAGGAATGCCGGGGAATAAGCGTCACCACCAGAAGCTAGGAAGAGGCAAGGAAGGATTCGCCCACAGGTTTCAGAGGGAGCACGGCTCTGCCAACACCTTGATTTCAGACTTCTAGCCTCCAGAAACAAGAGCATAAATTTCCATTGCTTTAAGCCACTCGGTTTGGGATACTTTGTGGCAACTGCCCCAGGAAAATACACCAGCTCGGCTACATCTTTCTCCTACGCTCTCCTCTAAAGGCAAACGTGGATCCAGGCCTTAAATTCTAAGGAATACTCCTAACCCAGTGCTGTCATGTGGAACAGACTTTTACTGAAGGTTAGGGCAGAAAAGGGGGGAATTACTGCACAGAACCAGAAATAGGACCCAACAAGCCTGCTGCTAAAACTCTTCACCAGAGAAAATCCGGCGGACCTCACCAGACATAGGTCCCAGGCCGTCACCTTGCTGCAGGGACAGCTCTCTCCCCACAGTGCTTATCCCACCGCCCACCACAATTCCCAGCTGCAACTCCCATTTCTAGAATTTGCCCTTAAGAAGCCCCTAATCATTTTATAGCAGAACAACCTCCCAACCCGAAGGAGGCACCTGTGTTCTTTCTGTACAAAACAGTGAAACCTCATGAACTCAACCTCCCAGCACTAGACTCTCCCCAGAACCACGATCTCATCAAATACCCAAAAGGTCCCTTCACATTTTCCTAAACCAACAGATAGTGTGTCCTCAACACAGGGACTCTGGGAAATGCTTTGAAATTTGGTTGGAGGAACGCATTGCATCAGAATCACCTGTGGTGCTTGATAAAAATGCAGATTCCTGGGCTCCACCCTGGCCCGGTGAATTACAGTTTCTGTAGGAGAGTTTAGGAACCTGCATTTTAAAAGGATCCTAGTGACCGAGAGCCACAGCTTTAAAATCACCGTTACAAACTGCAGCCAACCTATAAAACAGCAGTACTTTCCTTCCTTCTTCATAAAAATGGCAGGA
The DNA here is from genome assembly GCF_020826845.1 of Diceros bicornis minor. Classification (NCBI taxonomy): domain Eukaryota; kingdom Metazoa; phylum Chordata; class Mammalia; order Perissodactyla; family Rhinocerotidae; genus Diceros; species Diceros bicornis. The sequence goes on along the minus strand of NC_080751.1, from coordinate 71,621,063 downwards.
ATGAATGAAGAGACTGATAAAACCTTCTGCAACATCCACTCGGGCAAAGGTGAATTTCACTCCCTTCCCAAGGACAGGGATTCTCACACCCTCGCCACCAGCCTTTCCCTCCCCAGCACACGGGACACCTTTCCAGGCATCCACCCTGCTCCTCTGCCCGAGGGCCCTTCATCCCACAGGGGACACCCCATTTGCTGTTGAACTTGACCCGTGACGCTGTTTCTCAGTGGAGACTTTGGGTGCTCCCAGTCAGAACAAACCACTCCTTCCTCTGCTCTTTACTCTCCGGCAGCCCCTGCCAGACCACCTTTGACATTGGCCAGCCTACCCGTGTAGATTGTGGGCTCCCTGGGTCCAGAGACCCACCTCACTCCCACCTTCATGGGCCCCAGTATCTACTGAGACTTGGTAAGATCACCAACATATATTTCCTAAATTAATTTAATTAAATGATTCAAATTAAGTTTTCTGATCTTATTAGAATTTAACACTCAAAATAACTCTCATTCCTCGGTCCATGTACCCTGCCCTAGGGTATGTGTTGAGATATAGAGATGGTGTCTACTGATGCCACTCTCTTGCTCTCTTGTCTTTCTCTTTCCCTCCTATTCATCCACTCCAGGTAAGAAGGAATCACACATCCATTCAACAAAGATTCATTGAACTCTCACTTTGCTCCAGGAGACAGACACAAATAATTCAGGAAGTCATAGACTTGCAGAGAAGAGAGAAGTAAACCAACAATATAAGATCTTAAATATGAACCATGTCCCATTGGAGTACAGAGGGGTACCATCCAACTCTGCATGACCCAGTCAAGAAGGACATCACAGACGTGACCTGAAGCTAGTCTTGATGCCAACCTGGGTGAGGCATGAGAGAAGAATCTTTTAAGGGTCTTTTGCTGACAAGCTACAGAAACTGAAAACATGATTGAAATTACTCAAGGGGCTATATGGCGTAGGCACTAAAACACTGCCTGTATTTGCTTAAGGGAGTTATGTAAGCTTTCCGAGCCTCAGTTTCCTCATCTGTGATATGGACCTAATAGGAGTTTCTGAAACAAAATATTGTATGGAAAGTGCTTAGCAAAGTACATAATAAGCTCTGGATAACTATACATTATTATTAAGGAAAAGGAGAGACCTTACAAAGATAGGTCCCAGAGCAGAAGGAAGACTGAAAATCAAGCCACAGGAGGGCCAGAGCCAGGGCAGCTGTCCGTAGTGCACAGCTCTCAAACGGCTCTGCTCTAGACACCTGCAAGTTAGGCTCCAATCAACTTTTGCAATTCCCAGGACAGAGATTCTGCTTGGGCAGCTTAGGGCAGGAGCGGTCACAGGGATAAGGCCCTTGGAGATGAGGCTCAGCCATCCCACTTTGCAAGAACATTCCAGACAAGGACACCGACAGACCACAGTTTTGGAGGCAACCCAGAAGGCTTGGTATAGCTGGAGTGGCAGAATGGAAAGGAGTTTGTATTTTATCCCAGGGGCAATTAGAAACTCCTGATGGGGGACAAGATGAGAGCACTGAGCTCTGTTCCAGGGACACAGATATGGGATCATTCCTCAGAAGCTACCGTCAGGCACTCAAGCATGGAACAAGCCCACCTTCTCCTGCCCCAGCCCTGCAGGAGGACTCAGGCCATCAGACATTCTGGTCTCCTCCAGGAGGGATCTGTGGGGGGCCTTCTGTGGCCCAGGGATGTGTGAATACACGATGGAAACGTGACCGGGGTCGGATCATCTCCTGCACGACACAGGTCATTTCGGAACAGCACTCTTTTCTAATGTGCATGCAACAAAACTGCATGTAGATCCTGGGATACAAGATACAATTTTCAATCTGCTTGGCCCCCAAATTCAGCAGAATTTGGATCTTTTCAAGTGTTTTAAAAACAATCTGTGATAATGGCACAATGTTCTTGCTAATGCCCTTTAAGGGCCAAATTTTCAAAAATGGCAAATAAATTTGTTTGTCGTTTCCATGTGTAGTTTTATGGGTGGGTATAAATACTGTTGCTGAAATAACAAGCTGATTTTTCCTTGCGAACATTTACACTGGGATCAGATGAGGTGTACATTGGAAAGGTTATCATCCACATCTAAGGAAAAAGGCCAGGACCATTCTCAGCTAGGGGCACACCAGCCAGACAGAGTCAGAAAGGGTCTGTGAACGCAAACAGAACAGAAGGTTCTCCTTATGCCAGTCCCTGAGAGAAAACCACACAGCAGGCCACAGGAACACCAGCTGCAGCTTGTCACCTGAATCAAGTGTCTCCCCTCCTCTCTTTCCCACCCTGCCTCAGGTATTACCCCTAGACCCTGTATCTCCCAGCTCTCTGATCCCACAGATACCAATTCCTGCTCCCTAAATTTGTTCCAGGATGGCCTCATTTGGGATCAGACTTCCAACCTCAGTGTACTTCCACCCCACATCACCCCTGGACTCAGGTTTGTTCCCTCCCTTAATCTCTGAGGTACCCAGGAGTCCAGATGGGGCCTTCCCTGCCAGCATGAACTTGTCAGACTCCTACCCTGCCCTCATGCAAACTCACAAAGTCTTGTAATTCAGGTTGGCACGCAACTTCTGTGCCACTACATCCTGACTATTCCTGACTCGAAGAGTTAACACGAAAGAGTTGAAAAACAAATGACAAGATTGAAGATCAGGGTGTGAGTCCTTGTGTTCCTCTATTCCCAAATATATTAGATGAGGCTGTAATCAGGGCATGCCCCTGGAGTACACTGGGATGGCAGGACCATAAGCCCATAGCTGGCTGGTGCCTTTTCTGATGGAGTGGCCATGCCACTATGCCAGTTGTTCCATATTTTGAACATCACCCATGCTGGCTGCGGCCAGTTAAAAGTGAGAAGTAAGAGTGAGATCAGCGATGGTCAGCGTTGCATGAGGGTGGGGGCGATGGGGGCTCTTGGAATATAAGGAAGTACTATAAATCCCCCAAGGGCTCCCGTGGGCGCCCTCTTCCCTCTGGGAAAGGAGGAGGAGAAGCGATGGGCTGGAGGAGAAAGCTACCTCCACCTGCTGCTGTCACACCAGGAGAGCCAGGCAGGGGTCAGGAGGGAGGAGGTGCTGGGGGTGTTTTAGTGAGGAGAGATGGCCACTCGCACCCAGGCCACACCTGCCACAGGAACGCGCCCGGAGGAAACTACCCGCCTTCTGGAAGACAGAGGGTCTCAGGTCTTCCCCACCCACAGGAGCCCTCCTTCCCTCCAGCCTCGCCCTGTCCTCAAACACTCCGCATTTGGCAACAAGCGAGCTGAGTCCTCGTCCTCAACAACCCCCCATACATGCTACCTGCACACACACTACCCTACCTTTGTGATGCTTGGCCAGCAAGGAGAGGCCTTTACCACATTCCTGCACCCTGGTCGTCTTTCTTTCCTCCAGGAAACATAGCATAGACAGGAAATTCTTGGTGAAAAAAATGCATATTTTGTTTTTGAATCCACTCTATGTTCCCGGCATAGAATGTAAGCGTCAAGGCAGAGACTATTGCTTCGCTCTTGTATCCCAACACTCATTCAGATCTATTGGGATGTTGGAGCTTTCCTAGGACTGCCAAAAAAAAAAAAGAAAAAAGAAAATTCTTCCACTCAGCTAATACCTGATTCTCAGATAAACTTCACTTCATTGTCACCCATAAAGGCCCTAGCTTATTTGCATGGCAGAGACTCAATTTTATTGGACGCCTACCCTCAAACGAGTCCACCAAGAGTTACTCAACAGAGGATTGGATTAGTAGATGTGTTTAGTTTGGAAGTTCCTGGCTTCACAAAAGTTAGTTTTGATTACTTGGAATTTTCCAGTGCATTTTCTCTAGCTTTAAAAACAGATCTGCTCCACTCATTATTTTTCTCTCCCCAGAGTTTCTACATTTAGCTTCAGGATTTATCAATGACATTTTCTCTAAGCAAAAGAGACTTGTCAGCCAACAGCATATCTGTTTTAGAAACGACAAGTTGAAACTTCTTCCTTTTTTGAAGGCAAGTCTCTGAGAGCTCACAGGTTCACCACCAGCTTTGCTCGAGTGCTTTTGAGGGAAACAGCGAATTTAGAATCTCGCTTGCCTGCCAGGCCCTGGTACAGGCACTACGGTCCTGAGTGGAATCTTGCCAAAGGCCATTAATCAATTACAATCTAATTGTCCTCATCAGCGTGCCCTTGAGTGTGTCCGTGTGTAGAATTTGGACTGGCTTTTGGCGCTGAGCTGCCCTTGTGAAGCTCAGGTCTGTGCTTCCCGCACGCTGTGTCACAGAGGAACCAGCAGCATGACTCCTCTAACGGTCAAGAGCCATGTGCTGGAGGGCACGTCGCTGCCAGCCACCAGTCCTTCCGGCCAGAGGCTGTGCCGGGGCACTGGCCGAGCCAGGCCGAGAGGTGATGTCAAATGTTCCCATCGTGAGCCGCCTTCTGGCTAAACAGGTCTCCGGGTAGCAGAAGAGCAGCTTCCCTGCTAAGCTGCAGCTCTGAGTCCCGCTGAGGACTCGTATTCTTCAAGAAGCCGTGATCCTTCACTGGGGTTTGCCAGGGACATAAAGGTCTTACCCTACTAATTGGTGCTTAGACAAAAAGAATAAACACTACAGAATCTATCCTCAGGCTTGTCCCCACTTTTACCCACTGCAGATTTATTATGGCCAAGGAAAATGCTTATTTTATAAACAGTTTTATTTTATAAACAAATACCCTGGAAACTACTCTGTGATAGACTTCTGCATATTGGAATTGTAAAGAGAAGAATTATTACTCCTTGTTTTTGGAAAACTAAATTTTGTGGTTGAACTTTCTCTGCTACTGAAACAGCATCCAAAGACAAATTCATCCAAAGACAAATTCATCCAAAGATAAGATTTTCATCCAAAGATAAAACTTTCATCCAAAGATAAAATTTTGCATCTCTACATGAAACGACTCTCGACATCCAGAAAAGCTATGCACTTACATGAACTGGACGGGAGCAAAAGAATACACTCAAAATAATAAGCCTCTGTGAGGGTATTTCCTGGGCCCACTGGTCCTCCCGCCTAGGGGTCAGCCCTCTCCCTTCCCTACATGGCTGCTCCCCAACAGGCTGGCAGCCCACCACGGTGGTCCCTGAAGCTGAGAGCCAGTGGCGAAGACAGATAAATACAGCAGAAAGGCAAACAAGTAGATAAATGTAAAAGTATCAGCCGCTTTTACAGATACAAATATAAAGGTAATGCCATCACTACCAGATTCTCCCAATGCGACTCTGGGTTGTCCCCAAAGAATCTAACCCTGAAGCCCTAAATCTTCTAGTTTCTGTCTCAGTTTGCTCAAGAAAAACACTAAGGCCCTTGTCTTTGTTGTAATGTCACGCATCACACCCACTACGGATGACGAGTGATGCAACAGCGCTCAGAAAATGCCACGGGATGTTTTCACTCATAGCATTTTCAATTGAAAAAACCCTAAAAGCTAACCAAAACCGTGAGAGTCGACTTTTGCCCTTCTACTTGGGATGACCCCACCCCTATGACAACAGAGCCCGATGACTCTACACAAAGAGTCCTCCTCCTGGGAAAACCCAAGTGCTTAATTCTTCTTAATGAAGTGTCACCAATCGTCAACTTGCAGCCCGTGCTGGAGAGACTAGCCTCTCTCTCAGACAAGGTCTCCACCACCTTCTCGGAGCCAACAGCTACCCGGAGAACAAGCCTGCTTCCCTCCGTTTCTGAGCAGCACGCTTGCATGCACTTTGTCCCTCCTACCAGTGACTGAGGTGTGGGGTCGCTGTGCCAAAGCATCCCAGCTGGAGAGAAAACATGGGTCAAATTTGGATTCCATAATTTTCATCAAATAATAGGACCGCCTGCCTTTTACAGCTCAAACTCCTGCAAAAAGCAGGAAATACAGTAGTAAAAACATGAGCTTTAGCCACAGTAAACCTGGTTCCCAGTTCAGCTCCAACAATTATACCTATGTGTGACTTTCCCCCGTGACTTCACCTTTCCCAAACTCATCAACAAATGGAAAACGATTACAAGAAATGAGGATTAAACACGATAGCGTGTGTGTCTAGAATACGGTTACCACTCTCCAAACGGCAAACGTAGCTTTGTTGATGAAATTCTTGAGGCTGGTTAAGTCTGATTTTTATCTTTGTTTTGATCATTTAAAAAGACTTAGTTGGCTGTTGAAATAATTTGGTGCAGTAACTCGTGGGCATTTTTCTAGTGGGAAGAATGTGGGCTTTTGGCATCTAACAGAACAATCTCAGCTTCATGTTCATCTGGCCAGGGGGTGGGCTGTGTCTAACGTGTGTTGTAGCTGTAGGTACAGAGACTTCAGATTCCTCTAGCATCCTTTTTTGTATCTCCCCTCTTGGCTCTGACCCTCAGATAGGGTCTGTGTCTTACAAATCTTTCAACTTGATCCACCGTTGGTATACTGGACACTCTTGGTGTGGGGGGGTAGAAAGTGGGGGAGGGGCATGTTCTATAATCTTTTTTTCTTCAGCTTTATTGTCATATAATTGACAAACAAAATTGCAAGATATTTAAAATGTACATTGTGGTCACTTATGATATACATATACACTGTGAAAGGAGTCCCACAATCTAATTAACACATCCATCACCTCACATATTTATCTTTTTTATTTTTTGGTGAGAACATTTCAGTTCTACTCTCTTAGCAAATTTCAATTATGTAATACAGTACTATTAACTGTAGTCACCATGTTTTACATTAGGTCCTCAGATCTTATTCATCTTACGGCTGCAAGTTTGTACCCTCTGACCAATCTTTCTCTATTTCCCTCAATCTCTAGCCCCCAGCAACCACTTTTCTATTCTCTGTTTCTATGAGTTTGACTTTTTTTTTTTAGATTCCACATATAAGTGATACCATGCAGTATTTGTCTTTGTCTGACTTACTTCACTTAGCATAATGCCCTCCAGGTTCATCCATGCTGTCTCAAATGGCAGGATTTCCTTCCTTTTTCATGGCCAAATAATATTCCATTGTATATATACACCACATCTTCTCTGTCATTCATCTGTTGATGGACACTTAGGTTGTTTCCATACTTGGATATTGTGAATAATTTTGCAGTGAACAAGGAGTGCAGATATCTCTTTGAGTCCTGTTTTCATTTCCTTTGGATAAATACCCAGAAGTGGAAAACCTGGACCATATGGTAGTTCTATGCTTTATTTTTTGAGGAATCTGCATACTGTTTTCCACAGTGGCTGCACCAGTTTGCAGTCCCACCAACAGTGCACAGGGTGCCCTTTTCTACAACCTCTCAGGTGTCAGCCTCTCAGTGGGCTTGGGTCAGGGGCTGTGGTGTTTCCATGCCTCCCCAACGGCATAGCTGGTTTTGTTCTCCCATCTCCTTCTCCCTTCTCTGGCTGTAGTGGTCCCAATCTATTTCCTTAAAGTCAAGTCCCATGTTTACAAAATTTGTTAGTTTATGTTTTTTCTGAGGTGAAAAGGAAGGCTGGACAGGGCTACACTTCCACTGTCTGCAGCCATTCACCCACACAGCCTGGCCCGGTTACACATCTAGAACACAGCCCTGCACCTGTTTCTTCTGCTAAACAACACCCTTCAGTGATTTCCCAAGTCAAGTAATTCTCAATTCTGACTGCACATTAGACTCCCGTGGAGGGCAGAAGAACAATGGGCCCAGCCCCAAGCCTACGTTTAATCACATTGGCCTTGGTGGACTCCCCTATCTCGTTGGTCTTGGCAGACTTCCACGTCTCATTGGTCTTGGTGGATGCCCATGTCTCGTCGGTCCTTGGCAGAGTCCTGCATCAGGACTTCTTAAAAGCTTGCCAAGAGATTCTAATGTGAGTCTTGGTTTCAGAACCGTCAATCTGTGGCCTTGTTCCTCAAAGTATGGTCTCAGACCTGCAGCACAGGCATCACCTGGAGGTTTGTTAGCAATAATCTCAGCTCCACCCTAGACCCACAATTTAATCAGATGCCGGGTGGTACAGACACACTAAGGTGTGGGAAGCACAGACTGCTCAGCCTCCTCCTTAGTTTAGTTTCCTGGGGCTTCCCTAACAAAGTTCCACAATCTGAGTGGCTTATGCGACAGATATTTATTTTCTCACAGTTCTGGAGTCTGAGATCACGGTGTCAGCGGGGTTGGCTCCTTCTGAGGGCTGTGAGGGAAAGACGTGTTCTCTCCTTGGCTTGTAGATGGCCGTCTTCTCCATGTGTCTCTTCACATTATCTTCCCTCTGTGCATGTCTCTGCATCCAAATTTCCCCTTTTTATAAGGACACCAGTCATATTCCATCAGGACCCACCGTAACCTCATTTTAATTTGATTCCCTCTGTAAAGACCCTATCTCCAAATATGGGCACATTATGAGATACTGGGGTTAGGACTTGAAGGTATGAATTTTGAGAAGACACAATTCAGCCCATGACACCCGTCATGAGGCTTGATTCACCTGATGAACTCACTTACTCATCTTGTAAGACCAAGATCAAAGGTCATTTCTTTCTGACAAGTGTCCTGACCTCCAGCCTTCCAAGCACACTTGGCTGGGTCTTATCTAACTTTATATCCTTTCTGCCTGGCACGCAGTAGATGCTCAATTCAGAGATGATTGGTGTAAAATAAATGAAAAAATACCTTAAGATTCAAATCCAAAATCATCATTTAAAAAGTCCCTAATTTTTAACCAATTGCTGATGAGCAGACAAAGAGAGAAGTACAAATCCTTGAAGACCAAAAAGATATCTCAATGGCTTTTACTCTCTGCTATTGAGCAACTCTGGGCCACTTTTCTTAGGAATTACCTGCCCAGAGAGGCTGAGATTCAATGCGGATGGGAGGGAAAGGCCAGGTTAAAAGAGGAAAACCCCCCATGAACTTCTCCTCATCTGCTCACCCTCCTCACCTTGCTCTGCTCACATACCTGCTTCACGCTCCAAAATCCCGATGACGGGTTGTCTTTCCAGTCCCCAATTATTTTTTAACAAGTGGCGGTGAAAGCACTCATGAAATCTCCCTGACATCACAGAGGCCGGGAAGACAACTACTGTGTCCTGAGAAAGGCAAGATGCCAATGCTTCCAGAGCCCACACAGTCCCAGTGGAGCACACGTTTCTCGCTCCATGGCCACCTCCTTCCAAAGACAGGTACGTTTTAGAGGTTTGTTCCCTTTGAGCACATGGGCACAGGGGCAGTGGTTTTCCTTGGGTTCTCTACCACAAGTCATCCTGAAATGTTTTTTCATGATAAAGTCTAGATTGTTTCACATTTCAACTCACATTGCAAATAAGTTCATTTTACCACATTTGATTTCTCAACTTCTCCCCTTCACACAAAATAACGCATGACACAACTGACCAACAAATATGGTGCTTGTTTTTTTCTAACAACAGATGCATTTTTAAAAGTTAGAGTAATAGGGAAAAAAGTTAAAAGGAAAAAACTGAAGTTAGTATTGAATGAATTAGTAGCAGTCAGGTGGCTGGGTATGTGTCGGGACAGATAAACACGGAGACCCTGCCAAGGGAATTTACTTATAATCCAGCCGTAATGCTAGCAGCTGAGGGTGCCTAATCTACCGTCCGTTTGTTCTGAGCTGTGCAGCCCTCCTTCTTTCTCCCTCTCTTCCCCAAAGGTAAAACGTATCTCAATGCAAATATAGGCTTTTGCTTTCCCCTGAGAGTCGGTTATTCATTTCTCACAATGTTCTGAAAAAAAGATTGAGTATGCTAGGTGAGCTCACACACACTCCATTCTTAAAAAGCACAAGGACACAGAAATTATTTTCTTTTGACCTTGTTTTTTTTAGGACAAGTCTTTTTTTCTAAATCTATCTTTCTATGCCTTCCCTCCCTCTCCCTCCTCCTTTTCCCAGCTGATATCACATGGTGTACTCTGCTTTCTAGATCTGAAAATAGGTGAGAAGCTTGAGCTAAGAGAAGCTGGTGGCATTATGTATGCTTGCAGAAGTCCATTCTCTAATGTCCTCAAATAGAACATGCATTTGGAGGAGGAAAGAGAAACAGGCAGTGGAACATGAACTCATGTGAAGTTAAAAAAAATTAGATTTACTCATAGCTCTTTTATAGACTTAGAGAATTTTCTCCCAATTCATCTCTGTTGTAAAGAGAGTTATTTTAGGGGTCATTATAAAGAATAATATTGTCTTTTTTTTTTCTATATTCAAGGATGCCACAAATATATCTTCTGCTCAGGGGGAAAAAAGCAATAACGCTGCCTCTTTTCTTTGGGGAAAAGGCGGCTTCTTATTTCTGTGTTAAAGAGCTGTCAAGACACATATTTTTCACAGCATTAAAAGCTATTTTTTTATTCGGCTTAATTGTTCATTGAGATTTCAAAACCAAATCTGCCTCCTTGCCAAATATCTTTATAATATGCACATTTCACACTGGCTTATTATAATAGGTTTTCTCCTGGGATCTAGCATTCTGGCATCTGCTTTGTTATGATATTATAACAATAATTAACATTTAGCACTTACTGTATAGCCAGCCTTTGATCCATGTTTTTAACAAAATGTAATAACAATGCTCTTTCACACAGCATCTTTCATCCCAAGGCCTCAGAGTAGTTGGCAGCATCATATCATAACCCAAGATAGTCATATTCACTCCTGAAGCCCTCCCAACGCCCCCGTGGGGTCTGCACGCAGCAGGCATTTCCTTAGGGGAAGGGAAGGGAAGAAAGGTCAAGTGAATGCCAGGCTGCAAGACAAGGCAGCAGAGCCAGGAATAGAATCCAGTCCATTCTCCTTCTCGGTCAGAGATTCCAAAGCTCCAATGCACTTATTTTTAAATAAAGGAGAAGGGGAGAGAGAAGCCAAAGGCACAGAACTTATGGCAGGGATTTGGATCTATCCTGAGAGCTATGCTATGTCTTCTGAAATGAACCTCTGCAAAAAAAATTCTGATTAGATTATGAGATGCTTGTTCAACAAATATTAATGAGCACTGACTTTGTGCCCCATGCTAGATCTCTGCTAAGTCTCTTTCCTTTAGAGAGAGGTTAGAAGGAGGCATATGAACGACGCCAAAAATTGTAATTTTCGGTCTCTCTAGTCAGGGCAATCAACAAACACCAAGGAGCATTGCTCCTCCTTAGCACTTGATGGCCAATATGGATCAATTTTGCCCAAAGCTACCCCTGGAATAGTTATCTTATCTCTTTTGCTTTTCTCCTGTGGGTCCCAACTCTTAACTCCTAGGCATCTTTACAGGAAAAGAAGCATATCACCATGTTAACTTTGGGGGGAACATTAGCCATGCTGATAAACAAAAGAAGCCAGTTTTGACTCTTAAATTCGGAAGGATGAGCGTGGGCATTACAGGAAAACCAATCGTCTATAGAGTTAATTCATGCCTAATGGACACGGAAAATTTTTCATCCTATCATAGCTTTACTCCAATGTATAAAATCTCAGGTCAATGTAAAGGTATAGATCTAGGTCAGAAACTGGCATGAAACGAGTGAGGCAACCTTGCCGTAAAGGAAGACACTCAAAAGACTTCTCTGGAGTGAATGACAGTAAGAGCTACAGAATGAGTGGGAATGACAAGTGCCTCCAACGTGAACGAAATAACATCAGCAACCACCATAGGTAACCCACACTGATACAGCACTTGATATCTAAATCACTTAATGCTCCAACAACCCTGTGAGGCAGGAGCTGTTATCTCCATTTATGGGTGAGGAAACAGATTTACAGAGTTTGAATCACTTGCTCCAAATTATAGAACCAGTAAGAAAGGAGTGGAAGCAGTCTGACTCAAGATGCACTTGGAGTCATGGATTTATACAGATTCTGTTGAAAATACCTATGGCCTCCAGAAAGTAGTTTAGGTATGATTAATAATAATGATGATGATTGTAGTCGTAGTGGTATGGCAGTTAGCATGTATTTAGTGCTAACTATGTTCTAAACTCTTTACATCCATCAATTAGCCTTGCCACAACTCTATGAGGCCTAATTATTAAACTATCCCCATTTAACAGCTAAAGAAACTAAGTCCCAGGCTAACGCGCCAGTGAGTGGTTTCTTTAATGGATCTGTGTGCATAAAACCATCTGCTATGCCCCTCTTCCCTTTTCTCAAAAAGAGGGGGAAAGAGAAGACAATATCGGATTGTCTGATCTGATTCTGGAACGGTGGTCGCACCAAAGAAGACAGGCCCATGTCCACTCTTGCCACTTCTTGTTCGTCCCTTCCAAGTGCATGACATGCCACAAGAGGCACTATTCTCTGGTCCTGCACGGTGACCCTGCTTGCGTCTCCGCTAAAATAAGAACAAACCCCTTTAGAAAATGAGTGATTCAATAAAGCACATTTCAGGCCAGTCCATAAAGAAAACATACAATTCAATTTTAAAATGAATTTAGTCCAGATCTACATTTTTACCAATGCCATATGCATCTTGCTGGACCTTCACTTTAGTAGATTCTCATTCCACATGTAAATAAAAATAACAGCACCCATCAGAGCAGATTTCCAAAAAGGAAACTTCTTCATAACAAAACACATAGCAGAAAAATGTGTTTGGCTGTGCTCCAAGACCCCGGAGTTGATGTGGGAACGAGAAGCATGCATCAGTATAAACTCCTCAGCAAAGTTATTATCCCCGCACAGCTCAACAGCCATTCTAAACTGAAAATGAGAGACCACAGCACTGAGAAACCCAAGCAGAATTTCATTTCTTGTAACTTGGGGCTGTAAGCTAAGAGAAGTTATAAATACTTTCATTTACAAAGAACTATCAAATGGAGCCTCAGCACATTGGCGCCAGCTTGGGCTGCTGAATTGAATCTTGTTTCATCTTAAAAAGAATCTTTTGCCATTTGGATAAATTTGAAAATGATTCAAATTAGACTGATGTAAATCATTATAACTTGTCCCCATGGGATGGCATTCTCATGGCCCACGATAGCATATCACTCCCTGGAATAGCTTTTATAGAAAGGGTGTTCATACCATTGTCTTCCTAGAAAAGGAACTCATATAATGAACGGTGTTTGATATAAAAAGTTTTACTACAAAAGTAATGGAGGAAATCATGGATTGTCTAAACAAGAAACAAATGTTCTTTGCATGGATTCTGAAACCAAGGCGATGTTGAGAGGCCTGATCTGGGAGCATATTGATGATTCAATTCAATCAGAAGAAAATAAAGCATGCTGTCAAGTCCTATGGGGGAATGTAGGTGGTGTCCTAGAATGAGAAGTCCTGATGGGATGAGGCATCTGAACATCATGTGTTCACAGCTAAGAAAACCACATGCTGGCTTCAGAGAGGTGTTAAGATTCCGTCCCCCAAACACAAACCAGCTAGGGTTTCTACATATTGAGCCAGCAGCACCTTCTCTGGAACCTTCCAGGGCTGCCTCTTACTGGGTGGTAGGAGAGAAATGATCACATTGTTTCTCTGGCTGCTGAAAAATTCTAGGGAAAAATGTTCCATCTGAAGCATGCGTTGCTTGTGATTCAACTCTGTAACCTTCCACGTTTATGTTGCCCTCAAGTTCCCATGGGCATCAGGCACAAACAGAGTGGCGAATGCTGGCAAGAAGAAGAGAAAAAAAGAGGGGACACTGCTCAGCAACTCAGATAGAGTATAATCCACTTGGAAATCAAGAAGTCCCTCTCCTATCCTTGCTCATAATTCTAAAGGAAAAAGCCATTTCAGATTTTGACCTCAAGTCCACAATATTATTTGTTCAGATAAAATGTTGGTTCATCAAAATCCTTAAAAGCTAAATGTTAGAATAAGAATAAAATTGATTACATGACATGAGAAGCTGCTCTTGGTTGAAAATGCACTAATCTGTAAAAAACTGGAATTGACTATTTTTTATAGCTTCCCAATCTCCCCCTCTCTGTAGATCACTCCAAACACACTCTTTATGGAGGCTCAGTCAGCGTCGTTTAGACCCATACCCGCTCTGCAGAGCAGCTCTTTCAGCAGAACACAAGTTTGCAAGATTGCATCCATTTTTGAGTAGCTGTAATCTGAAAATTAGGAGATAGCTCGGGATTTTGACTAAAAATGAAGCTGAGTCATTTACATGACCATGACTTGAGATTTGGGGAAGAACGAGAAATCAGGGCTTCCACTCTACCTCCTGTGCAGATGGCAGAGTCCCAGAAGAAGGTGCTGGGTGGGACCAGAAAGCCCCTACTAGCTCTTCAGCACAGGGTCTATTAACAAGAAAATTAATGTAATGTGATTGGCTGTTTCTCTTAACACAGAGGAGAGAGAGCCAGGACAAATTATTTTGCAGAATGATAAACTTCCCTATCTAGTTCATAACCCTGGGGAGATCTGGAAAAGTATGAATTTTGACTTGAACAATAATGAACTGGTAAGTGCCCCAGCTTTTGGCCATATGATGACTGTATTAATCTGCCAGCTCTGATGTTAAACACAAACAGAGGCCCCGAAGAGATAGGACTGATATCTAAGCAACAATTAATATGCTGAATACGCTATTTAGAAATAGCCCCACAGTTCTGCTCCACTATCAAGAGCATAACATTTATTCCTTAGGCAACTTCATAAATTCTCATAAAAATTTAATAAATGTGCCGTAACCTAAAGGAGAACAGCACTGTCATTTACAAACAAGCGCCAGTTTTGATTTTAGCTTTAGATCTCAAACTCAAAAACTACATCGACAGGGAGAAACCGTTACTGTATCCCAACCTACATTGAAAAATGACTTTGCTGTGATAAAGAGATTGAATGTTTACCTCCGCTTGGCATGGCGTCGGCAGGTAGACCCTTGTCTGTTAGTTTGCTAGTGAGACAATTTTTTTCAATGGCACTTTTTCCTCCCCACAGTGAGAAAACCCCTTTCAAGTTTAATTTGATTGTTGAAAGGCAGGAAAGGACAAAAGGGAACCTTATGCAGACTAAGGATTTATCGCTCCATTTGCCAGGCTTTAAGCAGTCAGGTAGGCAGTGCTCTTAGGATGGTTTGATTTTTACATAAGCAGTGGAAAAAAAGACTACCTGACCAGCAGCAGGGACGGCCCTATCAGCAGCTGAATTGCAGCCGTAACAGTATAATTATTCTCTATTGGATTGGGGGAAATTCCAGGACATTCTGGACCACAGTTGTATTATGTTCAGGACTCGCCTCTCCAAAGGGATTTTCAGGCACTGGGTGCAGAGGAATGCCATTCAGGGAGAGTTTGAAGGTCGTGCATTATCTGTGCAGACCGCTCTGCGTAACCCGTAGTCTGTTGGATACGTCCAGGGTGCAGATGTTTCCCAGGTCTGGGAACCATGGCTGCCTGTGTGCTGAGAAAAGCCGCCGATGCTGAGCATGGCTCTGACACGCCGCATACAAGGCAGGCAAAGACCAAACCGTGCTCTCAGGTTGCCAGGCAGTGCTGGCAGGGGGAGGCCACATTTTCTGGTCTTTTCAGTCCTGCCACAATACCCAACTCCAGAATCTGATTATGCAACAAGAACAGCAAGGAAGAGAAGAGGAGCCGCATCTCCCTTCCCTGTGGCTCCTGCTCTAACCTGCAGCTCTCCTGCCCCCTGACCTACAACAGGGAAGGCTACAAAAGGGAGTGGCCAGGGCAGCACCCTGCAGGCAAACTCCCTGTGGAATAATCCAATCCGCTACCATTTGCTAATCGTGTGACCTTAGGCTAGATGCTTTCACTTCTTAATCTCCCATTTTCGAGTCTGGAAATAGAGGTAGTAAAAGTATCTGCCGTGCAGGGTTGTTTTGAACTGTAAATGGTCTAAGCCGTGTAAACACTCCATGAGCTACCAGGCAGTCAGGCCTGGTACTGTTATTGATACTGCATCTTGGTAGGTCCCCATGTCACTCTTATAGACACAGATGGCCCAATAGTTAACATTCTCATCTGTATGGTCATCCCCCTCTTACTAAACTGTAAGCCCTTGGTGAACCTGGACCCCAGGGTGGGCAATACCATGAAGAGAAAGAAATAGGATGGATGGGTTCCACCTCTTGAGCAAATGATGTATCCTTTCCATACCTTAATTTTTTTAAAAAAGGATGTTAAAGTAGGATCCCAATAATTCTAGCTCCAAAGGGCTGTTGAAAGGATCAAAATGTGATAACAATGAAGATAATTTCATACATTAGAAAGCACTTCTCAAACATCTTTTACTGTAACTATTGGGCATGCAAACCTATTTGTTGATTGTTTGAATTCATGATACCAGCTCCACGGGCTCCTGGATCAATGAGAAACTTCCTCTGAATAGGATGCCCTCACTAGTCTGGGCAATTCCAGTTGCCCAGAGTAAAAGACTCCACAAATACTAATAGATTTCCCTCCTCTTCCTCCTCCTCTGGACTCTGTTCATCCCTGCAACATAATCTTCTCATAAGGTGCCTCCCTACTTTGACTACCTTCAAACCTTCAGCTACACTCAGGGACCTGAAGGAGTCCCAATCTCAAAAGTTCGTCCCAAGCCACCTTGAGTTTCCCTTGAAAGGGCACACTCAAAGTCATTTCAAAGAGCATTCAAGAGACAAACACAGGAAAGCATCTTCAAAGGAAAGAATCCTTTTGTTGCCTGCAGTTGTTCTTCTTGACAAGGCGAAGAGCACTTTCATGCCAGTGATCACGTGTGGACGCCACTCCAGTCCTGGGAGGTGGGTATGATCAGCTTGGTTAGTTTGGTTTTGTTGATGGTGAAACTGAAGACAAAGAGGTTAAATGACCTGCCAGCACTCAACAAAGGCCTTTTGTAAACTGAGAACAAGCTAATCAGGCAAAGTCGTCTTGGCACAAGGAAAGCCCTGCAGAGAAGGGGAAGATAGACCCTGGGGGGTGTTGGCTAGTATCTCTTTCCTCAGGGGTGAAAATATCAGATCAAATTTGTTTAAAGAGCTACAGCATAAAGAAAGAGTGCAGGGGCTGGGCCCATGGCCTAGTGGTTAAGTTTGGTGTGCTCCACTTCAGTGGCCCAGGTTCGCGGGTTTGGTTCCCCGGGCACAGACCTACACCACTCCTAGCCAGCCATGCCATGGCAGCAACCCACCTACAAAATAGAGGAAGACTGGCAACAGATGTTAGCTCACGGCCAATCTCCCTCAGTAAAAAAACAAAAAAGAAAAGAAAAAAAGAGTGCAGCCCTTAGGTGCTCTTGAGCCAAATGAGTCATAGAGACTACAAGGGAAAATTCAGAGTACTGCCTGGGCAATTCTGGACTGTCGTCAAACTACATGCTTTAGGAGCCCCACATATGGCAGGAAATACCATAGCCCAAAACTCCACATCAGATTCCTCTGGCCTCTCCTGACTCTAGTCCACTGAGCACACACTAACAGAACAGTCTTCTGTAAGCAAATACTCCTTCCTCATCTTCATAGAGACCTGCCTGGCTCCCTGATGCCTGGGGACTCCTACAAAGGCTTGAATTGACTGTAAGACCCCCCTTAGTTCATCTCCCACTGGAGCTCTCTGGTCTGCAGCACTAGTCCAGCAACTCTATGTCTTCTCCCTCCCTTCACCCAAGTTCTCTCATCGCTCAGCACCTGTGCAAGCTCCATCTCCTCCAAAATGTCTTTCCTGATCCTTCCTACTCAAACCCCACTCCTCCAATCTAAACTCGTTCATTCAATGGCTGAATACTCACGGAGATCCTCTGTGTGCCAGGCATGGTGGTGGGAGGGGCGTGCAGGGACCCCTCATTGGCATCCTTCCTGAATACTGATTTCAGCTGAGTCCTTGTGGACCAAGGCCTGCACGTGAATAACAGCAGACCTCTTCCCTGAAAGCCCAGGGTGCCAGATGCCTGGGTGGGGAAGGGGGAAGTAGCAAGAACTAAGAGGAAATGGAGTCACGCTCAGCACTTCCCTGCGGAGCCTTCCCTGTGATGAGGGTCTGGACCCCACCAGCCACAGCTCTCCTGCTGGCTGCCTGCTCATTAGCTGCTGCCTGGTTCCCGACAGACTATCAAAAGCACATGAAAATCACCACGATTTGATCATTTCGTCAGCTAAACCCTGTAATAGAATTCAACCATTCACTGACCTCATCGTTTGATGGCCCACAGGCACGCTCCTTCTTCTGGAAGGATGTGGTCCAGGGAACCCACATCCTCCAGGAAGCATCGTCATTACTGGCATTTGGTTCCAAATCTACACTCATTTCTGCAGTCCCTCATATTTACATTAGCACACATTTTCTCAGTTAATTTGCACAACAACAGTCTGCAGGATGTATTACTATCCTTAATGGTACAGCCCAGGAAACCAGCCCCCAGAGGGTGAGGGACCAGCCCCCAGAGGGTGAGGGACCAGCCCCACACAGCTGGGCGCCCAGCTTTCAGGCTCACCAGGCAATCTTTCCCGGAAAATCCTGGAGGAAACTGAGGAGGTTGACTTCTTCCATGTGTGTGGAGTCGCCACTTTATTTCAGATTATTTTTATGTACAAATAGCTGTAGGATTCAGCAGAGGATGCTTTAAAAAAAATCCTTATCCTACCTCTGGAGGAAGGTGGGATCAGGAAGAGCCTCCGCGGGCAGCAGGGAAGCAAGAGGACAGATATTTCAAGTCCCATGGACTTTTTCTGTGACTTAGGGAAAGGGATAGAAGGACTCCTGAGTGAAGTCAACAGATGTTTATGGAGCATCCGCCTTGTGCCTGGTGCAGGACCACCAATAACACAGTCTTTGAGCACATTTCAATTTGGAATCGGGAGCAGTGGGGAGTGGGTTGGCAGGGGAGGAAAACGATAAACAGGCTTTACCTCTGTCCTATTGCTGTCTTACCTTATATTTGGCCAAAATGAGCCACTGGCCATCTGCTCATCCCAATACACATGCACACCACACATACCCTCACACATGTCCCATATTCTCCAATATCTGTGCCTTTGCACGCACCATTCCTTCTGTTTGGAATGCCCTTGACTGCTCTTTCCCATCTCAATCCTACCCACCCTGTGTGGCCAACTCCAAATGCCTGAGACCACTGGCTCCAGGAATCTTTCCTCATCATCCACAACTCGATGCCGTCTTTCCTCCCTCTGTAAAACCCCACAGGACTATTTCTGTCTCCTCTTGGCATTTGTGTTCAATCTTGTCTTTGGGCAAAGATCCCTCCACCTTCCCCAACCACCACAAACACACACACAGACACACACACACGCACACACACACACACTGGTCTACATATTCTGGGATGTCAGGGACTGTATTTTCTGCTTATTAAAAAAAAAAAAAGGCCTTCAGCACTTGACGTAGCTGTCGCACATAGTAACTGTCCAGTTAAAGCTGGCTGGATTTCACTTGTTGGTAAGATACGCGGAAGGTAATTGAGTAATGAAGTAAGGTACAGAGACTCAGGGCTACACGTACGGTGTGTGGGGATGGCCGAACTAGCCTCACCCATGCTCACACCTCCTTCCAGGGCAGTCTGTCTCCGACATCTCAACACCAGACCCTGCCCACAGCAAAAACTCAAGACTTCTCGGAAGGGCCAGCCCAGCTCCAGCGCTCTCCACAGCCTCCACTGGGCCCGCATCTCAGTTCAACTTCTCTCTCTGCCCATCTTACTTTCATCCTCTCCTTTCCACAGGTGTGAATCTCATGAGGTCTCCCTAATTAACGTCTTGCAAGAGCAACGTGGGACCAAGAGCCAGCCGTTTGAACAATCTGAACAAGAAGATAGAACAGGCGATTGCTTATCCAGTGTGGGCAGTCCCACATACACCACACCGTCTCCCAGGTTTCCCCTCCCTCCCTCTCCCAGCAGCCTCTCTCTGGGCAAGACACTGCTCACAGAGGCGAGCTCTGCATCTATGCATGGGGCAGACTGGTAGTCATCTAGATGGTGTGAGACAAGGGGGCTGAAAGGCTCTCTGCCCACAAATGCCTCCCATGGGCCTGAGCCCAGGCCTGAGACTCCCATCACTATAATCAGCTCTTGGGGAGGTGGAAAGACACGCTCTCCAGAGCATGGAGGGGTGGGTAGGGTACACCCACACAGCAAAACGAGAGACACATTGCAAAGGGGACTTGGAAGAGATGTGACACCTGGAAAGGACATTTCGGGGGGCACCAGGCTGGAGGAGAGCCCAGAATTTAAACTGGTGTTCCTGCTATATTCAGAGTTCGGGTAGCACTTTTAATTACAGGAGTGTAACAAGCAATGAATGCCCATGGCTGATCATTACTGGTTCCATTTTTAACACACTGAGAGGTGGGCATGAACTGGTTCACTCGGTGCCGCTACGTGGGAGCCAAGCCTTCCCCGTCTTCAGATTTCCCACTTGCTGCCAATCACTTCTGCCTGTCTTCTAGCCTCCACTGAGGACCTCCTGCAGGCTTACAGGTCCCAAGGTGCCTGGCTTGGCCTTGACCCAAGTCACCTCGATCCTCAGCACATGTGCCCATTCCTATACCAGCACATGTTCATGAAACACAAGCAGCAGAGACCCAAGCAGGGACTTCACTTCCCTAGAAAAGAGAGGGTTACTATATAGGATGTTACAATCGTCCCTCCAGATCCAAGATTTTACAGCCAGAGTTGGGTCCGACCCCACTCTCCTTCTATAGAAGGATTAATCACATAGATTGGGAAGACGGATGGGTATTGAAGAAGCCCATGCTGGGTTAGGGTCCAGTCACCTAGCTGAGGTCTGTCACAATTTCATAAATTGTGCTGCTACTTGTCCTAAAATGTGAAGCCCAATGTCTTGTCAAAATCCTGGATCATGCTTTATTTTCTAAGTAACTGTTTGCATATATAATTAGTTCAAAGTCAGAGTTTAAAAGTGTTCTTCTCTCTACTTTAGGAAGTCAGGAGGATGCTCTATTTCACCCCAGGTCATCCGGTTTTGTACAGCGATCATTCTTTCCTACAAATTTGGGGGTTTGCCTTTCCTTAATTGACTCTGGCAGTTGGCATGAAGCCTTTTAAAAAACCTACTGAGGGCTGGCACCGTGCCTTAGCAGTTAAGTGCGTGCGCTCCACTACTGGCAGCCCGGGGTCGGATCCCGGGCGCGCACCAATGCACCACTTCTCCGGCCATGCTGAGATCGCGTCCCACATGCAGCAACTAGAAGGATGTGAAACTATGACATACAACTATCTACTGGGGCTTTGGGGGGAGAAAAAAAAGGAGAAGGATTGGCAATAGATGTTAGCTCAGAGCTGGTCTTCCTCAGCAAAAAGAGGAGGATTGGCATGGATGTTAGCTCAGGGCTGATCTTCCTCACAAAAAAAAAAAAAAAAAAACCTACTGAAATTGTCAGCCTTAAAAGAAAAAAAAGATTATTTGATGAATTTGATCTAAGCACCAACCAAAGCACAAATGGTCCCCGTGGACCTGTTACGACACGGGACATTCACAACTGATGGCTTGAGAATGAGCAAACGAATGCAGCAAAATATTTACCAGCCAAGCAAGTGGAGTCTAATAGATACAGAAAGCCTGTGTCGTGCGAACCACCAAAGCCTGAAGTGGTTAAAATTAATGAGTAAATAAAAGCAAAACCCACTGAATTTGTAGAAGAATAAGCCGAGAACACTGATCCCATCCTTCAAAAACTCACAACTCAACAGGAATGGAAGAGTGCTCCGCCTATGCCTGG
Organism: Diceros bicornis minor; assembly: GCF_020826845.1. Taxonomy (NCBI): domain Eukaryota; kingdom Metazoa; phylum Chordata; class Mammalia; order Perissodactyla; family Rhinocerotidae; genus Diceros; species Diceros bicornis. The sequence continues at coordinate 71,599,447 of NC_080751.1, read as the reverse complement.
TGCACAGTTGCATTGCAGGAAAGAAAAACATAACCAGCATATGACGCTGTCAGCAGCTGACTTCAGGTGCCATCTGCATCTATTCCTGGCACTATTAATTTGCAATTAACAAGGGCCTTATGTTTTATCCCCTGCAACTCGCTGTCTTGAAGTCTGAGGGAGGAGGTTAGCGGAAGGGAACATACAGGTGGGTGGTGAGCCTTCTCAGAAACAAATAATTCTGCTATTCGATACTGAATCACTGGTGTGTAAGCTGCTCTCTCAAACTAATAAAAGGTCATTTGTTGAAGGAAAATGGAATATTTCCATTATGTCATTGTGTGAAGCAACTCCTCCAACATGTGGTAGTACATCACAGAGATGAGCATTGTCCCATGAGGCAGGCTGGCGATCTTTATTTACATTAGACACAGTCTATTTTGAAAGTCCAACATGGTGGGCAAACTCCTAAACTCCTGAAATAGAAAGAGGAGAGCAAAATCTGCTGAAAGCCTGTGGGCACCAGAACAGAGCAAAGAGCAAGAGTTCTAGATTTGGTCATCCCTGGCTTCTGATCCTGGGTCTGCCACTCGCAGCTGTGTGACCTTTGGCAAGTTACTTAACCTCTCTTTGCCTCAATTTCCTTATTTATGGATTTTCTTTTTTAAAAAAAAGCTCATTGTTAGGTTGAAATTGGATAATTGTGAAGTTCTGGCACAATAGATGTGCCGTAAATGTGGGTTATTACACGTCAGGCCCTTTGATAGATCCTTATTTGGTTGTCTCAAAGTTTATTTATAGTTAAAAAATATTTCAGCCAGTTATCAATGAGCTACTTTCTGGTAAGGGGAACAATGCCATTCATGCCCATTTTACTGAAAAAGAAGTGAAAGTCCAAGTGTCTTTCTCACACTGCTACACACTACCCATGGAAAAGCTTGGGTGGTCCAAAATGGAGGGACTTTCCTTGGCCAAATCCCTAGGACAAATTTTTTGAGTCAAAAAAGCAGAGAAATTCCCATGCTCTGAGTACATTGATGAGAAGGGCTCACTGTCGCACTTGTTCTTATTCTCAAAGGCAAACATATAACTTCAGGGTAACAGAATTATGTGGTGAATCCAGCTGATGGGTGACATAAAAGTGGCAAATAGGTTGAAAGAAACTGATCTTCTCTCTTTTGACATTTGGTAACATACGAAGCAACAGATATCCACTGGAGTTGACTGAATGCTGACGTTAAAGCAAAAGAGTTAACAGTAAGCTGGAAACTCATAGCCTCTTCTAAAGCAGCACCTAGAGTTATTTAATAAAACCAAAATAAGTAATAATACCAACAGTAAGGCATAGGAACTAACCACATATTCCCTCACTGTCTTGCAGGCAAGGCAGCAGATAAGCAGGAACTCTGAAGGTTTAAATTAAAAGTCTCCGTGACACTCAGGAAAATATAACTTCCTCCAAAGCCGGTAAGATATGCAGGTGCTTCTGCGTCATTCAAAACTTCTGCCACTTACTGAAAGAGCATTTCACAGTCGTTGGAGGCCGGGACACAATTCCCTTGAACACCCACTCCCAGCCAAGACCGAGGGACATGACTCATCCAAAGAGAACAAGGCAATTTTCTGTGGGGAAACGCATCCCCACCCCAGATGTTCGCCAAGTTCTGCTTAATTAAGTAAAGTTCTGTGAGCCTGAACACGTACTAGCAAATGCTTTCAGTTCTCCTTTAAAAACTGTGGGAAAAATAATGATGGATAAGAGGGAGAGACTGCAGACGTGCACACTTCCTTGACCTGAAGGCAACCAACGAATTTCAATGATTTACACAAAGATAACTGACTTTATGCAAGGATTCTACACTTTATAAAAAGGTTAATTTAATTCAAGATGTATTTATTGATCATCTACCATGGATATGCAGATTCTAAAAAAAGATGTTTGGGACTGGCAGGTGGAAAAGTAGGAAGTTGTTATGAAAAAAGTGGACGAAAATGTCAGTGAAAACTTTTCTTCCCTGATAAACTTTCAATTTTGTGTGAGAATCTGCCATGGACACCATCATATAAGATGGAATAAATATGAACTAAAGAAAGGTGGAGGAAACTTTCTAGAGATGGGTACAGGAAAACTGATTAATTCTCACAGGAAAAAAATTGGAGGAGCTTCCCAGAGACTGGTTTATAAATAACGCTTCTACTAACCCTTTTATGAATACAAGTTTTTTAGGCACAGCTTAACTGTTTAAAATAAAGTATATGTTTACCAAGTGTACACAGTGAATTGTGTTCCCTTAAAAAAGATACTTTGGAGTCTTAACCCCCTGGACCTCAGAATATAACCTTATTTGGAAATAGGTTCTTTACAGAGGGCATCAAGTTAAAATGAGGTCATCAGGGTGGGCCCTGGTCCAATGCGACTGTGTCCTCGTAGAAAGGGGAATCTGGGCAGGGAAAGGGATGCACAGAGAGAGGATGATGTGAAAAGGGATGGGGAGAATCCCATGTGAAGAGGAAGGCAAAGACCGGGTTCCTTCTACAAGCCAAGGAACACCCAAGACTGCCAGCAAACCGCCAGAAAGTAAGGGAAAGGCGTGGAATAGATTCTCCTTCACAGCCTCAGAAGGAAACAACCCTGCCGACACCTTGATCTCAGACTTCCAGCCTCCAGCACTGTGAGACGACATATTTCTGTTGTTAAATCTGTGGCGCTTTGTTATGGCAGCCCTAGGACACCAATACACCAGGTTTGCCATTTCAGAAGACATTCTCCTAGGGTCATGGGCCTAGACCAATGTTCTCCAAAGATGCACATGGACATTCATCAAGGTTCAGGAAGAAATTTCTGTGTATCTTGTTAGTTTAGGACTTCTACTTTGGCATTTTTTTTTTAATTTTTTGTTTATTGCAGTAACATTGGTTCATGACATTGTAAAAATTTCAGGTGTACATCATTGTACTTCTATTTCTGCATAGATTACATCATGTTCACCACCAAAATACTAATTACAACCCATCACCACACACATGTACCGAATTATCCCTTTCACCCTCCTCCCTCCCACCTTCCCCCCTGGTAACCACCGATCCAATCTCTGTCCCTATGTGTTTGTTTATTGTTGTTATTATCTACTACTTAATGAAGGAAATCATACGGTATTTGACCTTCTCCCTCTGACTTATTTCACTTTGCATTATACCCTCAATGTCCCTCCATGATGTCACAAATGGCTGGATTTCATCGTTTCTTATGGCTGAGTAGTATTCCATTGTGTATATATACCACATCTTTTTTATCCATTCGTCCCTTGATGGGCACTTAGGTTGCTTCCAAGTCTTGGCTATTGTGAATAACGCTGCAATGAACACAGGGGTGCATGTACCTTTACAAATTGGTGTTTTCAAGTTCTTTGGATAAATACCCAACAGTGGAATAGCTGGATCATATGGTAGTTCTATCCTTGATTTTTTGAAGAATCTCCATACTGTTTTCCATAGTGGCTGCACCAGTTTGCACTCCCACCAGCAGTGTATGAGAGTTCCCTTCTCTCCACATCCTCTCCAACACATGTTGTTTCCCGTCTTGTTAATTATAGCCATTCTGACAGGCGTGAGGTGATATCTCATTGTAGTTTTGATTTGCATTTCCCTGATAGTTAGTGATTTTGAACATCTTTTCATGTGTCTGTTGGCCATCTGTACATCTTCTTTGGAGAAATGTCTGTTCAGGTCTTTTGCCCATTTTTTAATTGGGTTGGTAGTTTTTTTGTTGTTGAGATGCATGAGTTCTTTATATATTTTGGAGATTAAGCCCTTATCGGAAGTATGGTTTGCAAATATTTTCTCCCAATTGTTAGGTTGTCTTTTCATTTTGTTGATGGTTTCCTTTGCTTTGCAGAAGCTTTTTAGTTTGATGTAGTCCCATCTGTTTATTTTTTCTACTGTTTCTCTTGCCCGGTCAGACGTGGTGTTTGAAAAGATGTTCTTAAGACCAATGTCGAAGAGCGTACTGCCTATGTTTTCTTCTAGAAGTTTCACAGTTTCAGGTCTTACATTCAAGTCTTTAATCCATTTGGAGTTAATTTCTGTGTATGGTGTAAGGTAAGGGTCTACTTTCATTTTTTTGCATATGGCTATCCAGTTTTCCCAACACCATTTGTTGAAGAGACTTTCTTTTCCCCATTGTATGTTCTTGGCTCGTTTGTCAAAGATTAGCTGTCCATAGATGTGTGACTTTATTTCTGGGCTTTCGATTCTATTCCATTGATCTGTGTGTCTGTTTTCGTGCCAGTACCATGCTGTTTTGGTTACTATAGCTTTGTAGTATATTTTGAAATCAGGGAGTGTGATACCTCCAGCTTTGTTCTTTTTTCTCAGGATTCCTTTAGCTATTTGGGGTCTTTAGGATTCTTTGTTCTATTTCTGTGAAAAATGTTGTTGGAACTTTGACAGGGATTGTATTGAATCTATAGATGGCTTTAGGAAGTATGGACATCTTAACTATGTTAATTCTTCCAATCCAAGAGCACGGAATATCTTTCCATTTCTTTGTGTCTTCTTCAATTTCTTTCAGAAATGTTTTATAGTTTTTGGTATACAGATCTTTCACCTCTTTGGTTAAGTTTATTCCTAGGTATTTTATTCTTTTTGTTGCAATTGTAAATGGGATGGTATTCTTAATTTCTCTTTCTGCTACTTCGTTGTTAGTGTACAGAAATGCAACTGATTTTTGTATGTTGATTTTGTATCCTGCAACTTTACCATATTCGTTTATTACTTCTAAAAGTTTTCTGGTGGATTCTTTAGAGTTTTCTATATATAAAATCATGTCATCTGCAAATAGTGACAGTTTCACTTCTTCCTTTCCAATTTGGATCCCTTTCATTTCTTTCTCTTGCCTGATTGCTCTGGCTAGGACTTCCAGTACTAGGTTAAATAGGAGTGGTGACAGTGGGCATCCTTGTCTGGTTTCTGTTCTTAGAGGGATGACTTTCAGTTTTTCACCATTGAGGATGCTATTAGCTGTGGGTTTGTCATATATGGTCTTTATTATGTTGAGGTACTTTCCTTCTATACCCATTTTATTCAGAGTTTTTATCATGAATGGATGCTGTATCTTGTCAAATGCTTTCTCTGCATCTATTGAGATGATCATGTGATTTTTATTCTTCATTTTATTAATGTGGTGTATTACGTTGATTGATTTGCGAATGTTAAACCATCCCTGCATCCCTGGAGTAAATCCCACTTGATCATGGTGTATAATCTTTTTAACGTATTGTTGTATGCGATTTGCTAGTATTTTGTTGAGGATTTTTGCATCGATGTTCATCAGTGATATTGGCCTGTAATTTTCTTTTTTTGTGTGTTGTGCTTGTCTGGTTTTGGTATCAGGGTAATGTTAGCTTCGTAGAATGAGTTAGAGAGCTTCCCCCTCTCCTCAATTTTTTGGAAGAGTTTGAGAAGGATAGGTATTAAGTCTTCTTTGAATGTTTGGTAGAATTCACCAGGGAAGCCATCTGGTCCTGGACTTTTATGTTTGGGGAGGTTTGTGATTACTGTTTCGATCTCCTTACTGGTGATTGGTCTATTCAAATTCTCTACTTCTTCTTGATCCAGTTTTGGAAGGTTGTATGATTCTAAGAATTTATCCATTTCTTCCAGATTGTCGAATTGGTTGGCATATAGCTTTTCATAGTATTCTCTTATAATCTGTTGTATTTCCGAGGTGTCTGTTGCAACCTTTCCTCTTTCATTTCTGATTTTACTTATTTGTGCCTTCTCTCTTTTTTTCTTGGTGAGTCTAGCTAAAGATTTGTCAATTTTGTTGATCTTTTCAAAGAACCAGCTCTTGGTTTTATTAATTTTTTTCTATTTTCTTTTTGGTCTCTATTTCATTTATTTCTGCTCTGATTTTTATTATTTCCCTTTTTCTACTGATTTTGGGCTTTGTTTGTTCTTCTTTTTCCAGTTCCTTTAGGTGCATTGTTAGATTGTTTATTTGAGATTTTTCTTGTTTGTTGAGATAGGCCTGTATCGCTATAAACTTCCCTCTTAGAACCGCTTTTGCTGTATCCCATAAATTCTGGCATGTCGTATTTTCATTTTCATTTGTCTCCAGGTGTTTTTTTATTTCTTCTTTGATTTCTTCATTAACCCAGTCGTTGTTCAGTAGCATTTTCTTTAATCTCTACATATTTGTGGCTTTTCTGATTTTCTTCCTATAGTTGATTTCTAGTTTCATACCGTTGTGGTCAGAAAAGATGCTTGGTAATATTTCAATCTTCTTAAATTTATGGAGACTTGTTTTGTGGCCTAATATGTGACCAATCCTGGAGAATGTTCCATGTGCATTTGAAAAGAACGTGTATTCTTCGGTTTTTGGATGGAATGCTCTGTATATATCTACTAGGTCCATCTGTTCTAGTGTGTCATTTAAGGCCAATGTTTCCTTATTGATCTTCTGTTTGGATGATCTATCCGTTGGTATAAGTGGAGTGTTAAAGTCCCCTACTATTATTGTGTTACTGTCTATTTCTCTTTTTATGTCTGTTAATAATTGCTTTATATATTTAGGTGCACCTACGTTGGGTGCGTAGATATTTACAAGTGTTATATCCTCTTGTTGGATTGTTCCCTTGATCATTACGTAATGTCCTTCTTTGTCTCTTTTTACAAAATCTCTTTTTACAGTTTTTGTTTTAAAGTCTATTTTGTCTGATATGAGTACTGCTACCCCAGCTTTCTTTTCATTGTCATTTGCGTGGAGTATCTTTTTCCATCCCTTCACTTTCAGTTTGTGAGTGTCTTTAGGTCTGAAATGTGTCTCTTCTACGCAGCATATATATGAGTCTTGTTTTTTATCCAGTCAGCCACCCTATGCCTTTTAATTGGAGCATTTAGTCCATTGACGTTTAAAGTAGCTATTGATAAGTATGTACTTACTGCCATTTTTTAACTTTTTTTTTTCTCAGTGTTTTAGTAGTCCTTCTCTGTTCCTTTCTTCTTCTATACAGAATTGATGGTCACTTTAGTTTGACCTCTGTCTGAAAGCTGTACTCTTAACTCCCCTCCTCCCTCCTTTTATGTTTTTGATATCGTATCTAACCTCTTTTTTGTGTTTTTTTATCCATTGCATTCTAATCATGGAAATAGATAATTTTTCCTATTTGTGGTCTTCTCTTTTCCCCTTAAATCAGTCCCTTTAACATTTCTTGTAGCACTGGTTTCTTGGTGACAAACTCCTTTAGTTTTTGCTTATCTGGGAAAATTTTGATCTCTCCTTCCATTTTGAATGATAACCTTGCTAGGTAGAGTATTCTTGGCTGTAAGTTTTTTCCTTTTAGCACTTTAAATATATCATGCCATTCTCTTCTAGCCTGTAAGGTTTCTGCTGAGAAGTCAGCTGATAGCCTTATGGGGTTTCCTTTGTATGTAACTTGACATTCTCTTGCGGCTTTTAGGATTCTCTCTTTATCTTTAATTCTGGACATTTTGATTATGATGTGTCTTGGTGTGGGCCTCTTTGGGTTTATCTTGTTTGGGGCTCTCTGTGATTCCTGTACCTGGATGTCTGTTTCCTTCCTTAGGTTAGGGAAGTTTTCATCTATTATTTCTTGAAATAGATTCTCTGCCCCCTTGTCTCACTCTTCTCCTTCCGGGACACCTATAACACCGATGTTAGTGCGCTTGATATTGTCCCAGAGGTCCCTTAGACTGTCCTCACTCTTTTTAATTCTTTTCTCTTTTACCTGTTCACCTTGGGTAATTTCTTCTAGTCTTTCGTCCAGCTCACAGATCCATTCTTCTGTATCCTCTACTCTGCTTTTGAGTCCCTCTAGTGAATTTTTCATTTCCAGTATTGTATTCTTCATTTCTGATTGGTTCTTTTTTATATCTTCCATTTCTTTGTTGACATTCTCACTGAGTTCATCTATTCTTCTCCCCAGATCAGTGAGCATCCTTAACACTCTTAGTTTGAACTCTCTGTCGGGTAGGTTGCTCATTTCTGTTTCACTTAGTTCCTTTTCTGGGGTTTTGTCCTGTTCCCTTACTTGAAATGTATTCTTTTGCCTCCTCATTTTGCCTCTTTTCCTGTGCTTGTGTCTACGTATTAGGTAGGTCAGCTACGTCTCCTGCTCTTGGATAGGTGACCTTATGTAAGTGATGCCTTAGGAGGCTTCCAGTGTGCTTCCCTCAGTTCTCAATGTTCCAGGGGTGACCCCTATGTGGGCTACGTGTGTCCTTCTGTTGTGGCCTGTTTGCTCTCCCTGTAGGCGCCCAGGGAGGCCAAGTTATGCTCCTGGCCAGCTGTTGTAATGCTCAGCTGCTTGTAGTTGTTGTGGGCCCTTCAGTCTCTTTATCAGGTGTGGGGAGCCCCAGCACAGTTGGCTGCAAGTTCTAATACCACATTTGTGTTGCAGTATTTCTTTTAAGTGAGTAGGCCCCCAGCGTGGCAGGTTGTTAGGCTCAGGGCCTTACAATTGCTGTAAGCCTCTAGCCTATTAGGTCTCTTGTCAGCTCTCTGAGGATTGCAGCTGGGTGGGGCTGGCCTCAGGCACAGAAGCACCCAATCGTTTCAGGCTTTGGAAGGTGGGGCAAACCTCCTATGCCGGTCTTTGAGAAGCACAAGTCTTCTGCAGCTGACAAACCCTGCCGCTCACAGGTCCACACACACAGTCAACACAGTCCTGCCCCGTGTGAGCGCCCCGACCTCCCCAAGGGGACCCAGTCTCTCCACAGCGGGAGCCCCACACTCTCCACCTGCTCCTTGTGCACGCCCTGCCCCGCTCAAGTCGGCTCAGTTGCCAGGCTGCAGAGAATCCAGTCACCAATCTATGCAGGCCCACAAGTTGCCTGAGGGCTTGTTGTTGGGTGGGGCCAGTCTCTAGGGTGGGCTGCCTGCCCTGGCTGAGCTGGATTAAATCTGTGCTCTAGCGGGTGGGGCAGACCCTGGGCTAGCAGGCCTCAGGGAGAACTCCAATGGTGTCTGTGTCAGCACGCCCACACCAGGCCACAACAATGGCCGCCGCCAATGTCCCAGTCCCTGGAGAGGTCTCACCCCTCACCGAGATGCACTCAGGGCCTATTAGGTGAGTCTCTTGTCACCACAGCACTGTGCATCTTTCTTTCTGGTGATTTTAGGATGCTTTCTGAAACGGGTGAGTTTGCGCACGGGCCCTTTAAGAGCCAGTTTTAGTTTCTTTGTGAACTGGGTTTTCTGGGGGTCTCCCCAATGTTTTAGTAGCAGGCAAAGTCAGATATTATGCTGCTGGTCTCGATTGTACTGGGTCCACAAAATGCCCACAGCGGGGGCGCTCCCGGCTCAGGGCCCCGCGCCTCCAGGGAGGCTGAGCACCTGTGAGCTTCTCCCGGCGGCCGTGAAGCTGGCGGCTTGTGAAGGCGGCGTTTTTCCTCTCCAGAAGGGAGTCTCTGCCTCTTCCACCTCAGTTAGGATTGTCCGTTGTTGCAGGAGTTCCCCTTATCCAGTTTTCAGTTCTGTCTCAGGGGTAATTTTTCCACGAGTAGTTGTAAATTGGCTGTGTCCACGGGAGGAGGTGAGTTCAGAGTCTGCCTACGCCGCCATCTTGACTCCGCCTCCCCTCTATTTTGGCATATGTTTTAAAAGCATCATATATTAACACAATGATGCAGCATATAGTTCATAAATAATTATATGTATACAGTGTCTTTTATTCAAAAATAATTTTCTAATAGCGATGCACAATCAAAAATTTGCATGGCTGCTAAAAGTGATAAAAGTCTAGATAATCATAGAAAGAAAATGAGATACCTGATTCCCCTAAACTTCTCCTGGGTGAAATACAATCCCAAATGGCAGGGTCATGTGGCTTTAACCACCGCTAGTGACAGCAACCATCGGAAGACTCACCTGTACCACGGTTTACAGTGACCGTGTGTTGCGTGTGACTAGAGGAGGCCAAGGAAGTCTCCCGCCCGAGGACCTTCTTTTCTCATCCACAGGGAAGGAGCTCAGCGCTGTGGACACATACTGCACTATGTTTCAAAAACCGTATTTTTCCTTTCTCCCGATCTGCCTTCCAAACAGCCAGCACCTGGTAGACACTGAACCAAGCTGGGGTCCTTTTGTTGAATAAAAGCCCTATTTCTACCCACCACTTCCTTTCTTCGGGCTGGTCTTGCTGCCCATTTAGAAAGATCACTCTCCACCACCCACCAGTCCAGATCCAGACCCTTATTACACTGACAAGTGGTGGCCCAAAGCCCTGACCCGGCCTTCCCTCAGCACTTGAAGCCACCATGAACCTCTCTGAACTTATTGGCTGGGACCAAACATTTAGCATTTAATGATGACCTGGCCGAACGATTACTGAATGTGTCATGTGGATCTAGCCTACTTCAACTAGGTCACAGACAGGGCTTTATATTTCCTGGAACTCTGAAGTCCCTGGCCCTGTGTTAAACTAAGGTTAACTTTATTGATCAAAATGAAGGCCAGTGGAAATACCAGAGAATTTCTCTTCAGTAGAGGAAGGAGCTCAGACTTTGGTGTCAGATGGAGCTGGATTCGAATTCTGAGTCTGACACTAATGTCATGATCTCAAGCAAGTTACTAAGCCTTTTGGAGCCTCAGTTTCCTTACCTATAAGATGAGTATAACAGTGTCTCACCCTTTAGGTCTGTGAGAGGGTTAGATGAATTCATGCATGTAAGACTGGTCCACAGCCACTGCTCAACAAATGTCTAACATGTACTTTTGAATCTATCTCTAATTCCGTTCATTATTCTCATTCCATCTCTCCTTCCTGCTAGCCAGTGTTCATGTTCCGAACACATCAATATTTAGAACACTACTGGATGGTATTATGGAGGAACACTCTATTTAAAAAAAAAGGAATCACAGTTTGATTGTGACTATGTTCCTTCTCATGGCTCCTTCCCCTTAGAGTTACTCAATTTAATGATGGCGCTGCTGTCAGAAACAAAAGATTTATGTGTCACCCAACATGATTACAGGATCTTACTCCATTATGCCTCAAAATTATCGAGGGAGAGTTGGCTCAACTCATATTAGATATTCAGAGATGACTAGGTTCATTTCCATCTTCTTATAGCCTTTCAATCCAGTGGAGTAAATAATAAGTCAGTAATGTCCAGAGGACCAATTAAACACTATTTATCCAAGTCAACAGCAGGGTGGGGGATGATGGTGGGCAGAGCAGAAGGCAGAGGGGAAGGAATAGGAGCTCTGGCCCTGGTCCCCAAGAAGCCAAGGCAAAATTAATGTTTGAATCATCACTTTCCTTCTTGATCCATCAGTTTCCTCATTTGTAAATAGTAGGGCTCCAGTGTCTCGCAGAAAAGCAGTGGACGGTCTACATTCTCGTGTGCTTTTCCTGATTGACCCACGCTTCTCTGGACGTGGTCCTTAGACCTGTGGTTCAGCTACAGGAGAGCTGAGCTGTGCTTCCAGCAGCAGCCGCATACGAAAAGGTCACATTGCCTAGTTCCTCTCTATCACTAACATCTCGGGAAGTGTGACTGAGTGTGCTATCCTTCATTTTCAGATCATTATGTCAATATAATCACTTGCTGCAAAATAATTGCAAGCCAGAGTATATTAAATGTCCCCTTAAAGAGGCTGCATTCACAAGTGTTCTGTGTATTTGGCATAAATGGAACCAAATTGTCTTGTTTTTTCCAACAAAGTTTTAGGCCAAATCATTATTTCAGGATATAAGCAAATTTTGAATTAGTTCCAAAAGATGTAAATGAAAAGTCTTAGATCAGACAACTGAGCAGATGCTAGGAAACTGAGCTAGATGCTAGGGAATGAAAAATATGAATTTGACGTAACTGCAAGATCGTTGTAAAGAGTGAGTGAAATAATAGGCGTTCAGGTGCCTAGCACAGTGACTGTGCATTAGGCGGTCCTCTTCCCCTTTCCCTGTCCTCCTCCTGGGAAGCAGACATGGACCAACTCGTCGTTCCTTCCTCCTCAGGTGTTCTTTCACTGTGTGAACTTGGTGCTGTGGGGAGACATTAAAGGAAGCAGCAGCACTGGGGACAAGAGACTTCAAACAGCCACTGGAATATAATGGGCTTCAAATAAGGAAAGTTTAAAGGGAGGACACAAACTAAGCCAACTAGAAGTCCACTTTGCTCTCGCTTCATTTCTCCCTTGGGACACGGCTGCCTCTGCACATCTCTGAGCGCCACCAACAGCTCCCACTGCTTTCCAAAGCCTGTGCGAGGCTGGGGGGGAGGAAGAACCCTCCACATCATCTCGGGGCTCTGTCAAGGCTCACAGCATTCTAAACATATAGAGCAACTCACTACCCCACCCAGAAGTGTTCAGGAGCAATTCTAACAGATGCCTGATAGAGGAAAGCCAGCCCATAGAACACGTTCCATGAGGCAGCCCGGGGAAAGCACCCCTGCTGGCCACGGCGTCGCTGTGGTTGTCACAACACCCTCCCACTTCCCCCTCTACACCCCCAGCCTTCACCCCTTTGCCCCGGGAATGTCAATGGAAGAGAAAACAATTGTTCAGAGAAGATTGAAAACACCTCTCTTCTTGCCAGAGCATTTGCATTTTTGGAAGAGGTTCTTATTTCTTTTTAAGGCTCAGAGTGAGAAGCTTTTAGAAAAGCTAAAAATATCTGTTAAAGAAGAAGAAGAAGAAAAGAAACTATCTAGCTTTCCCTTCTTTCTGTGCAAAAGGCTCAGCACTACACAGAGGTGCAGAGTCAGCTTTTCTATTCTCATCTCTGAACAAGGGGCAGGAGAGGGGTCACTGGGACCTGAATCTTTTAGAAACAAAACTACAGAGATAGAGATAAAAGATAAAAGAAACCCAAGAGCGTACAATGGAATCACAGCAGTTGAAAGCCAAAAATGGTCTGTAGAGTTAACTTAACATAAACTCCTCATTTTACAACTAGAAAAACTCAAATGCAAAGAGATGAAATGGCTTGCCCGGGGCCCCAGCGCCGAGATGCAGCAGCTGAGAGAGCCCCGGCCACTGCTCCTCCCAGCCGGGCGCCCTTGGCTGTCCTGGCTGTGCCTTGGACCTCTCTCCACCACCACACCGCTTGTACCTACAACCCCGGAAATGGCTCTTGGGGATCTGGTCCCACCACTGCCCCGTGGACAGTGGACTCGTGATGCGTGGACACCTGACTCAAGTTCCCTCCAGCAGCCACAGTGACCCGTCGTGACTCTGCCATCTGGCGGCCCAGCTTCCAGAACTCACTGAAACACCAAAACTCTCAAAGGGATTTTTCACCAAGGACCACAATATCAGTAGGAATGTCACTAACTCACTCAGGACCAGAAGGATTTAATTCTCAATGGCCTGAAGAGCTTGAAGGGCCATGCCCTCCATTCCAGAGACAAGAAACAGAGGCCAAGAAGGGGCCATAGTTTGCCCAGCAGCACCCAGGGTCAGAGCAGGGCTGGAGAACTCTGCCTTCACATCACGGCCAGTCCTGCCACGTCATGCTGCCTCTGTTGAGCTTTTCCTGTGTTTTTTCCATTTACTCTCTCAATTGACACCATTGATTGAGTTCCTACTATGCAGCAGGCACCATTCTTGGCACTGAGGATACACACTGAGCAAAACAGATAACATTCCTACTCTGGGGATGCTACATCCCGTTGATCCCACACGGCCCATATCTTCCCATGAGATGCACAAATACAAGGAGATGGCCACACCCGGGCTTCCAAGCAAACTCTTACATTTAGGAGTGAGAGCACTGCCAATGGCCCCCCATGGCTCATGAGATGAAGCACAGACTCCTCGCGGTGGCCCACGGCCTCCATAACCTGGCCTCCGCCAACCTTCCACATGTTTCTTGCTGTCCCCAGATGGACCTGTAATTTCCTACACGGGCCATGTGTTCACAAGACTCTGCCATTGCATAGCCTGCCACTCCACCTGGGCACTCTTTCTCCTCACTTCCCACTTCCACTCTGTAGCGCTCCTTCCTAACGTAGTGCAGGGACTGTCTGTGGCGTTCTGACACACGCCAGACACTCTGTGAGGTGCTCTGCAGATACTGTGTCACTTAAACCCACAGCAACACTAGGAGTGATTCCAGTGGTTCTCAACCTTGCTGCCCCACTGGAATCACTGGGGAAGCCTTAAAATATAACACCCCTGGGTTCCACCCCAGCCGAGATCCTGTTGGAATTGTTCTCAGGTCCTCGGGTATCAGGAATTGTAAACAATCCTCAGGCGAGTCTAATCAGCAGCCAAAACTGAGAACCACTAAGCAACAATATTCTCTCCATTTCGCAGATAGAAAACTAGAGGTTCAAAGAAATGACCTAACATGCCAATGCTAATTCAGTGATTTCTATTGACGTTAAAAAAAAAAAAAGCCTCAAAAGCGGTTTATATAGGAACAGGATTTCACTCTTGTATGTCTGCTGGAAGCCCATGGCTCCAGTATAGGGTGGCCAGATTTAGCAAATAAAAATACAGGACGTCCAGTTACATTTGAATTTCAGGTAAAAGACCAATAATTTTTTAGTATAAGTATATCTCAGATATTGCATCGGATACACCTATGCTGAAAAATTGTTCGCTGTTTTTCTGAAATTCAGATATAACTGGGCATCCTGTATTTCACCTGGCCACCCTTCTCTAGTAAATCATCACATCCGACACTGAAGAATACAATACTTGTATTATTAGGGGCAAATTCCTAGAAAGCGTCTTCACATTGTTACATTAAATTTGACTCTTGTGCTGAAATCACCTTCAAGGGTCACTTCTTTACTGGGGCTCACAAAACTAATGTCCACAGCGCAGAAGATAAAGGTAGATGAGCTTTCTAGACCTCCGTAGAAGGACTCTCCTTACACGGCTAATGGTAAGTCTGTCAGCAGAGGCTGGTACCTCACTTGAGGTTTCTCCCTGCATTTTGGCCTGCATTCTCTCTGAGTTCTCACAAGCACTGTGTGAGAGAAACGGGCTGGGTTACAGGCAGATGAGAAAGCGCTGACAGGGCAATTACTGAAGGTCACCTGATATGGTCAGGCCAGGAAGGCACGTAGCTCAGCTTCTACGTTGATTTTCAGGGGCCCCCAGTGCTGCTAGGGGTGGAGGTTTACTTTTAGGTTTCAATCTCTCACTCTAAAGTTTGCAATTTTAAAAATGTCAGGAAATAGTGGTTAGCTGAATAATGAAAATAATCCTATTTTATAAATCACACCCTCAGGAAAGGCAGGTCTTCAGAAAGCCGAGATCCTGACCCTGTGTTCAGCCAGTCCCACTCAGAGAGGCGAGGAAGGAGGCTGGCCACGGAGCCCCCAGCCAGGATCCCATGGCTGTGCTATGGACTGAAGGTTTGTGTCCCCCCAAAATTCATGTTGAAGTCTAACCCCCAAGGTGGCAGCACTAGGAGGCGGGCCTTTGGGAGGTGATTAGGTTGTGAGGGTGGGGCCTTCATGATGGGATTAGTGTCGTTATAAAAGAGACCCCAGAAAGCAACATGAGGTCACAGTGAGAAGCCCGCCATCTATGAACCAGGAAGCAGCCCCTCACCAGACATCAGACCTGCTGGCGCCTTGATCTTGGACTTTCAGCCTCTAGAACTATGAGAAATAAATTTTGTTTAAGCCACCCAGTCTGCGGTATTTTATTATAGCAGCCCGAGCTGATTAAGACAGATGCCCGCTTGGCCACCCTTCCGCACGAGGCCTCGATCTTTGGCTGCTGTCCTTGGAGCCTATTTCTTCTTGCCCTGTCCTCAGAAACCTGACCAGATGCCCGCCTTCCTCCAAGCATAACACCTCCATACATTTGCATCAAACAATGATTTACAGTCCCTCCACCTCGGGGTGTAGCGGTTAAGTTCGCACGCTCTGCTTCAGCGGCCCGGGGTTCACAGGTTCGGAACCCAGGCTCGCACAGACGCACCACTTGTAAAGCCATGCTGTGGCGGCGTCCCATATACAGTGGAGGAAGATGGGCACGGAT
Source organism: Diceros bicornis minor (assembly GCF_020826845.1). Classification (NCBI taxonomy): domain Eukaryota; kingdom Metazoa; phylum Chordata; class Mammalia; order Perissodactyla; family Rhinocerotidae; genus Diceros; species Diceros bicornis. The sequence continues at coordinate 71,583,498 of NC_080751.1, read as the reverse complement.
GTTAGCCCAGGGCCAATTTTCCTCAGCAAAAAGAGGAGGATTGGCAGATGTTAGCTCAGGGCTAATCTTCCTCACAAAAAAAAAATTAAAAAATAAAGTCCCTCCACTTCATGATCGTTTGAGCATCCATATGCAGTATTGGCAAATTGTCACACTGCCAACACCAAGCAGAATAAATAAGAACCACAGAAACGTAAGTAAATGCCCTCCCTGATCTCCAACCTCCCCACGAACACTAATATCCTTCACTGTTAGAAAATCTCTTCCATTTTGTTTAAAAGATCTTGTCAAGACTTAACAGTGACCATCGCCTCCACATTCATTAGCTGGACCCTCCCCCTTCTTGTCCCATGAGGAAAGGTTGGGAGAGACTGACCCTCTGGTTGCTGGTCCAGCTTGGGGGGACAGTGTCAGAGACAGCCTCTCAGAGGCCTCATTGTAGCACACTGTGCCTTACTGGCCACTCAGGAGCAGCTGGTAGTCACTCCCATCACACCCTCTGACTCCAGCTGGTTAGCAGATGCCACTCAGGGAGAGCCTTCACTGCCCACCGAAATGCAGCCCTCAGGTCAAACAGACAAGTTTTTGAACTGGAACCTCAAGTTTAGGAGGAAAGAAAAAGGATGGACAAGGAAAAAGTAATTGTTTCTGTAAATAATCCGTGTATCTATCACTCAGTGTCAGAGCTTATCATATACAAGCTCTTCCTGGCAAACCTGGTCCATGGCCCCGGCACATGTGCACAGGCATGCACAGGCACACACACATCCAGGCAGGTTAATCCCTGCATCGTTTGCTGCCACTGGTTTCCTAAGAAGCTTACCACAGCATGTTCTGACTTCGGCAATGACCTGCTAATGGTTTTACATTTCTTCCAAGTATTATAAGCCATCCTTGTCACTCTTATCTCCTAATGAAATCAATAAATTCAGGAGACAGCAAAGAGATAGAGCAAAGGCAATGCCAGAGCCAAGGGCATGGCGAGATTGTCTGCTAAGCTATAAATAACCATCTTGAAACAATTATCAAACCTTGACTTTTGCTTAGAGGAATGAAGTTGCAGATCTCCTGGCAAAAGAAAATTTCTTCCCCCTTTACTTAAGAAAGAATAATGCACCCATACAGTTGTAATTTTTGTTACACTGAAAACTCTCTCTCACTGAAAACTCTATTCATGTTCCTTTTAGGAGCCTGTGACAGCAGCTCAGAGCATTTTATCTGTCTGCCCCTCTCTAAAGTGTGTTTGCAGCCATAAACACCCCAGGTGAGCGCTTGTTTTAGTTGCCACATCGTTTTGCCTTGATCTTTAAAAGGTTTGTAATGTACTTGGCTTCTGAGTTAACATTTTCCTCCAAGTTGCAAAAACCACCCTAAATATTTGGTTACTCATTTTCTCCCAATCCTCCCTAGTTCTGGGACAAATCTGACCAGTCACCACTAGCCACTACCTTCTGCTAAAATTACTTCAGTAGCTTCTCATTGCTCTCATGGGGGAAAAGTCCTTAATATGGCCCCTCTCTACTTCTCCCATTCCACTGCCTTCCCACCCACTCCCCCTCACTGTCTGGGCTCCAGCCACGCTGCCCACTGTCGGCTCCTACGACACGCCGTATCTCCTTGTGACACAGAGCCCTGCACTTGCTGTGGCCCACCTGGAGCGCCTCTCCCCACCTGCACCCCTCCTCACCCCGCAGACTCCCGTCAGCTGCCACTTCCCCCGGGGTTCCTTCCTTGGTCTCCTCCCGAGGTTCGCTCTCCTTTTATACCTTTCACAGCCCTCTGCACCCCTTGGTTCATATCACTTACTACAGCTATCATTTTACATTTATTTCAGTGGTTATTTTGTTAATATTCAGCTTCTTCACTAGACGGTAAGAGCAAAGAGCAAAGGCCAGATACACCTAGGTTCTAGCAGAGGAACCAGCAGGTACTAAACGCTCCATAAATATGTTATGAACGAAAAACACAGGGGCCCAGGCTAGTTGAAGGACATGCAGAGTCTGCTGTTGTTCTCTCAACTGTCGCCCTGCTCCCTTCCATGCAGACGGAAGTCATGTCATGTGATCAGTGGGGATCAGCTGCAATCATCCCAAAGTGCCCCACTGCTCCCAGGTTCAACTCCCCTGAGAGGGGCTGCCGACTGCCCCAGACAAGGTCAGCTGAATCAGAGGAAGAGGGTCACCTAGCAAAGACCTATTCCCAGTGCGCCGAGAAGCTTCTCCCAAAATAAGGAATGACAAGCTGAACAGGATCCCCAAAAGTTATTCCACTTCTTCTTACCTTTTAGCTACGTGGAAAACACAACACACACACACACACACACACACACAGGTGTGCACCTTGATTTCTCACGGGACAGTGACTCGTGAGCTAAACAATAAATGTGATGACACAGACCGACTTTGAATGCAAGGGTGCAGAAAAGAAAGAGGAAAGAGAACAAATATCTCCTCCTGCAGGCTGGGCTTCTAGAGAGGAGCGTGGGGACGGATGGGATACAGAGGGGACTAAACCAGAGTGGGGGCATTAGTCTGGAGGCCAGGGTCTCAGGACATGGGGAGCACGAGCTGTACGGCTGCCCGCCTGTAATCCTACGCTTGTTGGATATAGGGATTGCACGTTCCACCCTCAACTCCGACTGATGCCTAATCACCTTAGGCGATACCTGGCGAATATTTTAAAATCCCAATTCAACTTCCCCACTGCGACCCTCAATCCAGCCTTCTGCTCACACCTCTCCTCCTTTCACCCCAAAGCCCGTGTGTTCCAGGCAACCCTTCTCAGACTTCCGTGTGCACATAAATTACCTGGGGTTATTCCAGGAATTTGTTTGCTTGAAGACTCAGATCCAGAAGGTCTGAGATTCTGCACTTCTAAGGGGATCCCAGATGGTGCCCTGCTCCAGCCCGGGGACCACACTTTGAGTAGTGAGGTTCTAGAGTGCAGTAGGGTGATGTCTCCACAGCTCTAAACCCACTGACTGCAAATAAGCTGATGACTAGCTGGTAACCAATTACTTTGCCAGGCTGTCTTTAACACGTAAAGCACATGCCTGCTGAGTTCATCCTGCCCTTGAAGACTTACATAGAGTGGCTTTGACTTCCCTCTTCCCTCTCTAAGGGATCTTTGAATTCCTGGTGGCCCACATTCTCACAGGCAGCTGGTGATGGTTCATTTTACGTGTCAGTTTGACTTGCCAAGGGAGCCCTGATCAGAAGGTATTCCAGGTGTGTCTGTGAGGGGGTTTCTGGAGGAGATTAGCATTTGAGTCAGTGGACTCAGTAAAGTAGATCATCCCCCCCAATGCAGGTGGCCTCATCTAATCCCCTGTGGGCCTGACTAGCACAAAAGGTGGAGGGAGGAGGCATTCACCCCTTCTTTCCTGCCTCACTGCTTTAGCCAAGGCCTCATCTCACCTTCTCCTGCCCTCAGACTGGAATTCACACCACTGGCTACCCCAATCCTCAGGCCTTCAGACTCAGGCTGAATTACACCACCAGTTTTTTGGGTTTTCAGCTTGCAGACAGCAGATCATGGGGACTTCTCAGCCTCCATAACCGCAGGAGCCAATTCCTCTTAATAAATCTGTCTCTCTCTCTCTTCTCTCTCTCTCTCTTCTGATATATATATTTATATCACCTATTGGTTCTGTTTTCCAGAGAACCCTAAGACATAGCTCTCCTCCACCCATCGCCTCATCTAACTTCCCAGGGGTTCTCTTTCCTCTGCCTCGAAACAAACCCACGAACACCACTAACACCAGGTATTTGTGCCTGACATACTTTACCAAAGATTTAGGGTAAAGGTTTTGTTACATCAGAGGACTTCACTGCCAGTAACATAAACATTAACTTTTTAGATGTTCTCAAAAGTTCTACGGACCCTGTAATAAAAGAGGTACCCTCACCTGCACAGGCCTCTCTGTCCTACCCCACCCTCAATTATCCATTTGTTGTGCAAAACAGTAAACTGTTATATCAGTTTTGCTGTTTTCTTCCAAACTATGCCTTTATCACAACAAGAATTTTGCTTAAAAAGAAAACGCCATATACTCTGAAGAGAATTTACACTATACATTGCAATTCAGGTTTAGATTAAAACATTTTTTTCCCTCTGCTCGACACATGGGTTGGACTGAGAAACATAGAATCACTTATTCTACTAATTTCTAATAAATGACCTTGGATGAGTCTTTCCACTCTGACTCTGTTTCCTCACTTGTAACTGTGGATAGTGACACCTTCCTCACAGGTATTTGTGACATTTCAAGGTGTGTTTGGCAGGTCATGACATTTCTTCCTCATGCTAGGGCCCAGCTTTCCCCGAAATCAACTCATGATGGTTTCAACACTAGCCTCTTGTATGGAAAATTAAAGCAGCAATCCTAAAGAATTTAGGGGGAAAGTATAATGTATTCCAGGCCATTCATTAATTTGGATTATCCATGCCACCCCCTCTTTCAGCCTCAAGGATAATTGAAAGTTGACTGTACCATTAAATTAACATCAACTTGAAGCTTTCACTTTTGTTAAAGCTGCATTACATTACTCTTTAGCACCAAGGAGTAGATTCCTTAATGACTAATGAGGCAATACATCCAAGCCTAGGAATCTCCTTTTATACCAATAAAACCAGCCCAGGGAGGAGTCACGTTAGCAACCCTTTACAGAAAGAAGGCATCCTATTTTTATTCTGAAAGTCCTAGACCAAAAATCAGAAAGCATCTGAAGGGCCGGCCCCGTGGCTTAGCGGTTAAGTGCGCGCGCTCCGCTACTGGCAGCCCGGGTTCGGATCCTGGGCGCACACCGACGCACGGCTTCTCCGGCCATGCTGAGGCCGCGTCCCACATACAGCAACTAGAAGGATGTGCAACTATGACATAAACTATCTACTGGGGCTTTGGGGAAAAAAAAAAGGAGGAGGATTGGCAATAGATGTTAGCTCAGAGCCGGTCTTCCTCAGCATAAAAAAGAGGAGGATTCGCATGGATGTTAGCTCAGGGCTGATCTTCCTCACCAAAAAAAAAAAAAAAAAAAAAGGAAAGAAAGCATCTGAAAAGAAATGCACCATTTGGTTTGCCTCCAAACCCCCTTGTAAAGACACAGGGCCTTCTGCTTCCACATCCCTCTCTTCAGATTTGTGACGCACACAAACAGCAAGAAGATAAACTTCCGCGTTAAAACACATTGACACTGTGATGACGTTCATCATCATAAAAACAATTAGGAGAAGGCTCACAAGGTAGCAGGTATTCTTCAGGGGTCCTGGGTAACCCTCCATCAGAGGAGGCTTCTGGGAACATTGCTCCAACCACTGGGAAGCAGAGAGCCAGGAGGTGGTGTGGTGGGAAGCCCGGTCCACACATTTCAGAGCAGAGATGAAGACGCCTCTGCCAAGTGGTTCTGGACTCCGCGTCTCACTGTGATTCTCAACTGGAAAGGGAGTTTCTTTTAAATTTTTTTCCCTTTGAACAAACAAAACCAGAACATGAGAATTAATACAATTGAGCCCCTTTATAAGAATCCCAGCTGCCAAATCAGAGAGGGACATTGTCAGAATGACGGGATGCAGGCCCAGGAAGGGTTGGGGCCCCAGGGGAAGGCAGCTTAAAGGCAGAACGCTGCCACGTGTGCCCGGCAAATGCACTTCAGAAGGAGGAGAAGTGAAATAACAGGGGAAAATGAGAAAGATAATCTGAGGGTATGGAAACTCATCATCTCAACTCATAGGCTCTGAATCCAACCAGAAGAGCAAGCACAGTCTGACCAGGATTTCAATCTCAGGACCCTTTCAGCAAAATGAATGAAATCACGTGGCTCAGTCCCCTGCCTGCTCAGGAGCAGGGATTCTGCAGCAGGAGAGCTGCAGAGAGAGGTTAGCGGGCATGTGGGTGGGAAGGAACTTATCTGTCAACCTGATTATCGGACATCAGGCTACTTGTCTGTCCTCACATTGACCAAGGTGAGGGCAGCATCTCACATTTGGAGAGTGAGTTTCAAAGGACTTTTACGCATGTACCCGATATCATCTAATCCCAGCAACATGCCCCATGCTGCGCTGGGGCACCCTCACTTTATAGCCAGCAATGCCGAGGGTCTGAGACTATACTAGGTTATACACAATTAATAGTTAGGGCAGAGAGAAGCCTCCACTCCAGGTCTTCTAAACCCCAAACTGCAGGACTCCTGGCCCATACCACAGTGACCTCTCCAACAAGAGACACACAGCAATGGGTCCCTTTGGACTATTACTATATGGTCAGGACTGCTTGTACAATTTCCACAAAGGAAAACAAATGGCGAGAGCACCCTTAGAGTTCTCACATCATCGTCGACAGATGTTGGAACTAATCGAGCAATTCTTTCAACAGAGGAAAGGTCTTTGCCCCTTTACTCAACTCTCTGGAGATAAAATACAAAATCAACATAGATTAACCTAAAATCATGTTAATGTTAAATGTAAATAATCAATGACTTCCTTTCTTACCTTTCCAAACAATGGATAATGATAATTTTGTGCTTTGCATTCACAAAAATATTTGGTCAACACATTCTCAAGTACTCTGTTAAAGGAAAATAAAACAAAACTTGGAACTATGTTTCAAAAATCAAAGTTAAACTAAGATATTTAGGGTTTATAATAAATTTATTTCTACTATGACCCATTAGGTTTATCCTAGGTATACAACGATTGTTCAATATCAGAAAATCTATCAGTGTGATCCACCAAATTAATAGATTGAAGGAAAAAAATTCATAAGATTAGCTCAATGGATGCAGAAATATTATTAAATAAAATTCAAAATTCCTTTAAGATTAAGAAAAAAAACTTCATAACAATATACAAAAACTTCCTTAATGACATAAATGATACTTAGCCAGACTTTCACCAAATATCAATATCATAGCAAATAGTGCATACTGAGCCTCATTCACATTAATATCAGTAAGAAGGCAAGAGTTCCCACAGTCACCACTACTATTAATATCAGAGGGGTGGCAAGCATTGACCCTAGAGTCAAATTATCAGGGCTTCAATCCTGGCTCTGCTCCTTACTAGTTGTGCCATCTTGGGCAAGTTTAGAGTTTCTCTACTTCAATTGTCTCTTGACAAAGACTCCCTCCTTGACCAAACTTCAGTCAGGCTTCCCTGAGCCCTCTTCTCAACTTGGCCTTGTTCTTGGCCATGTCTTGGGCTTGCCTAGTCCAGTTGTAGCAAGAATCCTGCTAAATCAGTTTAGGGAAAATCCACCCCTGCCCCCCCCACCTTGATATCTGATCAAGTTCTTCATCCTCCACCTTTGATGTCTAAGTCTTTGATCTGCCTTCAGCAAGAATCCTATTAAGTCAGTTTAGCAAGAATCCCTAGAGTAATTTTCCATCTACCAACCCCCTACCCTGCTCCTTGGCTATAAATCCCCACTTGTCCTTGTTATATTCAGAGTTGAGCCTGATCTCGCTCCCCTATTGCATTAGTCTTGACACCTCTTGCGACAGTCCTGAAGAAAGTTTTCCTTACCATTTCAACAAGTGTCAGAATAATTTTTTCTCTAATACTACCAATAAAATAGGAATGATAATGTTATTTACCCTCGCAGAGTTGTCATGAGGGTGGAAACAGTTAATACATGCAAAGTGCTCAGAAGAGTGTTTAGCACTTACAAAATACTCTATAAATGATTATTATTACTGTACAGATACATACTTTTTAAAAGAAGAGAAATAAAATAAGTGGAAAGCAATAGATAAGATGTTACAAAAAAATCCTATAAAACCACAATAAATTATTAGATATGAGGTTGCTGGAATACAAAACCAATTGTAAAAATCAATACCAGCAATAACCAATACAGTTTTTAAAAAGTTAAAAAAAGTACTGTCTTCTTCAGTAACAAAAAGATATAACGTGTCTAAAAATAATCTAGCAAAAGATGTATAAAACATTTATGAGAAACATCATAAAGCATTATTCAAAGACATGAGAACCAAAATAAGGAGAGAGATGTGTCATATTTATATGCGGAAAGACTCAATAATGTATGTCAATTCTCTCGAACCAATCTATAAATTCACTACATTGCAATCAAAATTTCCACATTGCTTTACTCAGAACTTGACAAACTAACAAATAGCAGTATTTGCCCTCTCAGATATCAAGATTACCATAAAGCTATAATAATTAAATTACTTGTCACTGACATAGGTATGGTCTAATAAACCAATGATACAAAATAGAGAACTCTGAAATAGACTCACACATAAAATAAAAATAATACAAATTTAAATATGATAGTTAACATTCAGTGAGTATTTATTATGGCTCAGGTTATGTGTGAAGGAATCAAAATGCAGTATGATTCATCTAATCCTCAAAAGGTATTCACTAATATTGTCTCCTTTTTGCAGATAAGGTGAGCTAAGGTAGAGATGCAGAGAGATAGCTTGATGAAGATGACACACCCCTTAAGATATGGAGCTGGGTTTTAAACCCAAGCAGGATGCCTCTGTAACCTCTGCTACACCATCTCTTTTAGAAACATGGTATTCTACAGGGTGGTATTAAAATTCAGTAGGTAGAGGCTAAAATATTCATTAATTGGTGATGGAAAAATTAGCTAACCATATCAAGCACATACACACACATTCACATTCCAGTATGATTAAAGACATCAATTTAAAAGCAAAAATTTTAGAAAAAAATATAAAGAATGTTTTCGTAAAGTTGGGAGGAGATTTCTTAAGTTACAAAAGTACTAACAGTAGAAAAAGTTTGATAAACTTAGCTCCTCTAGAATTTTATAATTTTTATACAACTATTTCTCATATATGTGCAAAAAGATTTATGCACATAGCTGTTCACTGTTGTAGCATTTCACTAGCAAAATTTTGCTAGTAAATGCCTAACAATAGGAAAATGATTTACTATAGTATGCTATATTCATGTAATAATACATATACCTACTCAGTTATTAAAATGAATTAACTAAATCTATGTATATTAACATAGATACATTTCAAATATAATGCTAAAAAATATCAAGTGACAGAAACAGAATTTAAAACACTTAGGTAAAGTATTATGGATACACATATATGGTACAGTATAAAAGCACATTAAGTTCACACATTCTCAGGATAGTGGTTTCCTCTGGGAAGTGGAATGAGGAAGGAAAACAGGATTAAAGAGGTGTAGATAGGAGACTTCACAATCATGTAATGTTTTATTTCTTAAAAAAATTATATGAAGAAAACGTTAACACTGTTACTACTGGGTGGTGAATACCTGGGTGTTCGCTTTACTGTTCTCTGTACTTTTTGGTTTGCTTGAAATACTTTGTATGAATAATACGGTTTCTAAAATTCACTCTTGGGTGGAGGGTAGACTAGAGAGGGGGAGAGGGGAGGCAAGGAGAGTAGTCAGGAGTCTCTTTGATGAGCCCAGGCTGGAGGTGGTGGAGCTTTGGAATAGAGTGGTGGCAGTGGAAATGTTTTGCTAAGAGATTAGATGTGGAAGTTGGGCAAAAAAAGAGGAAGAACACAGAATGATCCCTGGGTTTTTGGTCTGGGTAACAAGGCAGATGATGGATCCATTCAGTGAAAGAAGTTGGGAAGAACAGGCTTGGGGGACAAATTAAGAGTGTTTTGTGGATATTTTAGATTTGAGATCATTATTAAACATCCAAGTGAGTTGTTGTATAGACAATGCAGATGGATTGGATGCAGATACAAACCTGGAGCTCAGAGGTGAGGTCAAGACCAGAGACATAAGTTGAAGTCATCAGCTTAAAGATAGCGTGTGGAACCTCAGTGAGAGCTTCTTCCTGGAGAGCGTGGATAGAGAAGAGAAGCAGGCCAAGGCCCAAGTCTGGGGTGCTCCAAAATTAAGAGGTGAATCTGAGGAGGCAGAGTGTGGTGGGCTGAATAATGGCCCCTCAAAAATGTCCACATCCTAATCCCCAGAACTGGTGACTATGTTATCTTACAAGATAAGAGGGACTGCAGATGTGATTAAGTTAAGATTGTTGAGGCAGAGAGATTATCCTGGGTTATCTGGGGGTCTTTATAAGAGGGAGGCAAAAGAGTAGGAGGCAGAAAGAGGCAAAAGAACAGAAGCAGAGGTCAGAGAGGAGAGAAGATGCTACGCTGCTAGTGTTGAAGGCGGAGGAAGGGGTCACAAGTCAAGGAATGCAGGCAACCTATAGACCCTGGAAAAGGCCAGGAAGTGGATTAGCCCCTGAGACTCCAGAAGGAATGAAGCTGTGCCAACACCTTGATTGTTTCCAGAGAGATTCATATTGGACTTCTAACCTGCAGAACTGTAAGATAATAAACCCATGTTGTTTTAAGCCACTAAGTTTGTGGTAAATTTTCATAGCAGCAGTAAGAAATTAATACAGGGAGTTGCTAAATATGTCTGAAAAACAGCAGCTGAGAGTCCAGGGGGCTAACAGACATGCGGCTATTTGTTTGCCTTCCACAAGTCAAATGCTGAGACTATTTCCAAAAGGAAGGAGTAGAGCCCTGTGTGAAACATCGCTGAGAGGTACAGTCCATGGGGAGAAAGAACTGACTGCTGGATTGGCTAAAATGAAGGTTGTTGGTGACAAAGTGGCTTCCTAGAGAGTAGGCTTCAACCCAACTTTGACTGGAGTGGGTTAAAGAGAGGACGGGAGGTGAGGCAGTGCAGAGAGTATAGACAACACCTCAGTGATGTTCCTGTAAGGAGCCAGGGAGGGACGGGGGCCAAATACAGCTTGTGTATTTACTCCAGCTGAGTTTGGATACCAATGGAAACACCCCAATAGAAACTGAAGAAATGATCTCGCAGAAGCGAAGCCCTGGAGTGCGGATGGGAGTGAACCCCAGGGCACACTCCAAGATGCAGAGCTTGGAGGGGAGCTGCTGGAGGGAGACGAGGAGTGTGGGCACCATGCATATAGGAGGACATGGGTGAGAAGATGAAGTCTTTGAACATTTCTACTAGCTCAGGGACTTGGGAATTTAGGTGATCAATTGAGATGGCAGAGAAGGGAAAGGGAGGGTTCTGGAGGTTGGAGGAGAACAAAGAAGCTGTGAAATTGACATTTGGCAGAGCAGAGACATGATCAGCACCTACCAGCTTCGGGAGCAAGCACTCATCAAGTTTCTATTTCCTCCCCTCCCCTCCAGTCCCAATCTTCAACTGGGTGTTTCTTAAGTGCTATACAAAGTCTGTTTTCATTTCTTAGCCTTTGGATATTTTATTTAATCTAAATGTTGAACTATGACACAATTTTCATAAGTCTACATTGCTAACCATGTGTTTCTGGAGGAGAAGGCTGTTTTCACTGCCTCCCTCATTTGATGAACTATTTTATAACCAGGAAAATGTGATTAGTTTATTTATATTTAATCAAAACACACTACAAAAACTTGATAACTTTCTCCTGAGAGCTTCGCATCATTGATGACAGATTAGAAAAAGTGTTCAGCCACTTAATCTAATTTACCATCATAAATATTCAAATCTTACATATTTGTTCCACAAAACAGTTGTTTAAATGGCTTTAATTTATTTTCGATTTTATTGTCTCAACTATATAATGCAAACCAATTGTTGAAATTATTTGTTAACATGCATCCATCCAATAAATATTGAAGAGTCTCTCTTTCTCTCTCTCTCTCTCCCTCCTACATGAAGTGAGTTACAATGAACCTGAGGGAAGTGGGGAATCCTATAGTCCATCCTGCCAATTTCAAAGTGGATATTTACATCACATCAGCTAAGCAAGTACTCTGCACAGGCAGAGTGAGTGGAGGCTGAAATTTCACTGTTTTCAATCATTTCTTTCTTTAAAAAATTACCTCTAGGAGTTCTGTTTCTGGTAACATGGCAGGCTAAGTGTTCAGACTAAACACTGAAAACAGCTAAAAATTATGGATAAATTCTTTAAAAATTCTTAAAAACATCTTTATGACATAATATGGTATTATCAGGGCAACCTCTAGGGGAAAGTTGGAAACAAGAGAAGTAACATTAGCAGTGAAACCACCTTTGCCTTGAGAGCAAATCTGGTGAGCTTTCATTTTCAGGGCCTTTATGGAAAAGCCCAGGTCCCTACAAGGTGGAGAGTCAGGCAGAAGACCCTCCTTCCATAGGGCCAGGATCCCAAGGACAGCCACGCTGTGACCACCCCCCCACTCACGCCCACGGTGCCAAGAAGACTGGGCTGGGAGCAGCGGAAGCCTTCAAGATTTTGTAATGAAAAATAAGCTTTCTACCCAAATTAACGTTAACGAAAACAAAATTCATAGCTTGAAGGTTTTTGGGCTTTCCAGGCAAATGTTACCAATAAAACTGGAGTAGCTATATTAACATCAGAAAAAAAAGTAAATTTTAAAGCAAAAACAGCAATAGGGATAAAGAGAGTTACAACATAATAATAAAAGAAAATGTGCTGGAGAACTTTTTCCCCTAATTTTATGTTTTGTTTTGTTTTCGTTTGGGAAGGGGTTATTGTTACTCTTACTCATGGCTTTTTACCCAAATCTTATATATTCCCTAATGCCCTTCCAATATCCTAAAGGCCTAGGCTTTGAAACTCGAAAGCCAGTTTGGGTTCCCTGGAAACAGAGTGGGAGATGCGGAACAGCGCCGAGAAGGCTGCGTGGGGAGTGTTCTCAGAAGACACGTCTTTAAGGAAGGGAGGAAGGTGGAATTGGGCGAGGGGAAGAGACGTCTCTCAACAGGCTGCATCTGAAACTTCAGCCTCCTGCAGGGAGCTCTGGAGCTGGGGATGGCCGCTCAGGTCTGTCCCAAGCTGAGGCAGGCAAAGGGGCCGGGCCTTTGTACCCCGTATCAGCCAGTAATTGGACAGGGACCGTCCTCTGGGAGGTGAGGGGACCTTCAGTGAGGCGGTTCCCTGCGGCTGAGGGCAATTCCCGGATGTGTTGGCCTGAAGAGAGATCTGCACATGGCTCCACGATGCCCACCACAGTCCCCACCTGCTTCAGATTCACCTGCTTCTTCTCCTCAGTGCGCCCCATCAGGGCGCAGCCCCTCCGGGATTTGGGTTGGCTGGTTACGTGGGAAACTTAGAAGAAAAGGCTCCGAGAATAAGTGACAGCCCCCACCACTGCAGTTGATGTCGAGGCTGTAGCTGACATTCCTCATCCCCCCCTCCACCACCAATTCAAGATTCCCTGCACCCTCAACTTGCACCTTTGCTGGTCCAGGCGGCTTGCCTGGTGAGGTGACCCAGACATCATCTCTGAAGAGTCTGAAGTCCTGGTTGTCACTCCCTCCTCAGGCTGCAACTCCTGTACTTGTCCATCTGCAGTTAAAACTGAGCATAGGAGCACCAAGAGACACCTCAGTGCATTCTTAGAGCGCGAAACACGGTCTTCCCTGGCCTCCTTGTACATCTACAGCCCACCTCCCCCTGATGATTAGGTCAATCATGCCTGCCAGGATGGAACTCCTTTTCTTGTCTGCTGGCTGATTGTCACGACAAACTCTCGGTGACCTGGCGGCGGGTGTAAATTACAGTTCAATGGGACTCTCACTGTGTCCTCTGGTGGAGGCATTCCCCCTCTGGAAGCCCAGAACCTACTATGGCAGGGACAGAAAGCACAGGTTTCTGTCAGTGGGTCCCTGGGTGTGATGGTAAGTAAGGCCACTTCTGCTACTCTCCTTTGGCTCCCAGACCCGGGTTTTCTACCTACTGGGGACACCACATCATCGACATGGCAGGTGTTCTTGTCCTGGAGGTTAACGCCCCACTCTCATAGAGTATTAACTCTAATCTGGAACCTCAGCTAAATACACAAGAGGCTTTTCTACCTCTCTGTCAGGCTGGCAGCTTCTGGGTGATGTCATATGTGATGGAAACAGTGGATCCCATGGTCATGTGCCTACTGCTACACCCCCATTGTGATAAAGTGGGTGACTTGACCTGAAGCGATGTTATGTGGAATCCTACATTGGTGGATGGTGGTGCTGGCTTAGGCCCTGTAGGCAGGAAAGACAAATCTATGCCAAGACTATTTGATGATCCCAGTCAAGATTCATCTCTGTCCCATCCATGGTAGACAAGGTCCATGTAGTCAGCTTTCTACCAGATGGCTGTTTGGGCTCCTTGAGAGACTCCTACTGGGGGCTCAGTGTTGCTAGTCTCTGTTGCTGGCAGATTAGATGTTCAGCAGCAACAGTAATGAGATAGCCTGGGTAAATGCAAGACCATACTGATGGACTCATGTGTAGCCTTCATCTCTGCCATTATGGCATCTATTGTACCTGTGCTGAGGTGGCTGATGACAGGTTGAATGATGTCAACTAGTCAAGTCATTCTGTCTATTTGGTTGTTTACTCCCTCTTCCATGGTGAATGCACTTTGCTGGGCATCACCATGTGATACACAGATTATCACACTCTGCGCTCACTCCTATAAGTCCATCCAAGACCCTCTTCCCCAGACCTCCTTGTATCCCATATGCCAATCTTTCCTTTTCCAGAACATTCACCCCTGTCCATGAGTATGGACATAAATGTCCATAATGTCACATGGCATGTGTTCTTATCTCAGGCCATTTCTCTTTCCCTACAAAGTGGATGACCAGACGGCCTACCCAGATATATGTCCCCTGGAGGATTTCCCCTCACCGCTGTCTTTCAAGGGCCATCCCTGAGTGGTGTTGCCTGTGGTCTATTATTGACATGCACCAATGAGTCAAGTCATCCTGGCCCCACAGAAGACCATCAGTGTGAACTGAAGGAGAAATACCTGAACTACAGTGGTGGATGAGAGTGGGCCCAGCCAATTGTTCCTACAACTTCCTCGTTCTCCCTGGCCCTGCTCATGCCCAGTCCTGGATATCCCACTTCCCCTTATGATGAGTCCACCAAAGCTTGTAAGTCAGTGAGTCTGACAGAACCCAGCCTGGCTACATGGTTACTTGACCACTCATGGTGACATGCTCCATCTCTGTCAAGGCAGAGACTCTTACCAGGAGCTACTTTTCCAATAATGCATACTTCTCTGCAGCTGACGACACGGCATTTCTCCAGAATGCCAGTAATTACCTTGTGACTCTCCCAGGGCTTGCCATAAGCTCTGCATGGTGTCTTTCCCCACCATACATCTCTCCAGCACCATAGAGATCTGCCATACTGTACTATATCTACCAGTGAGTACTATAGGGTCAGCCGGGTTGTATAGCACAAACAGCAGGGTTGCTTGCTCCACCACCTGACCTTCTGCATAGTGCTTTCTTCTCTGGGTCCTACTCAAAGATGACGGCCTTCCATATCACCCAGAAAATGAATTGAAGCAGTATTCACAAGGGCAGAACACGCTGCCTCCAAAATCCAAAGAGGCCTACTAAGCATTGTGCCTCTTTTTGATGATGGAGGGTACGAGATGTGATCATTCCTTACTTCGGAAGGACTATCCCAATAAGCTTCAAGTTTCTGGATCCCTACGGATGTCACTGATGTGGTAGCCCTCTGAGTCTTCATAGAGTTTATCTCCCAGCCTTTGACGTGCACGTGTTTTACCAAGGCCTCTAGCCTACTTACCACTTCCTGTTCATCTGGACACATCACTGCAGTAGATAAATGTGACATTCTGGGGAATGTCCAGATAGTTCAGGTGACTTCAGACTAAAGATGACAAAGATTGGGGGAGTTGACATGGATCCGAAGCAGAACCATGCAAGTATCCTCTGTTCTATGTGAATTTGAACTGCTGCTGATCCTCGTTTTCTCAGAGATGGAAAAGAACACATTCCCCAAATCAATGGCTTCTTCCACAGGCCAGAGACAGGGTTGATCTTCTTTAGCAAAAAATACCACATTTGGCAGAGCAGCTGCAAGAGGAACCAGTACTTGATTCACTTGGTGGAAGTTCTCTGTCCTCTAAAATGGTTCATCTGATTTGTGTAGAGGCCAGATGGTGAAGTAAATGGGGCTATGACAAGGACCACAACCCCCTCATTCTTTGTCTTTGGGGGTGGCACTCATCCCTGGCCTTCCTGCCCCCGAAATGATATGTGCTCATGTTTGTAACTTACTGTCTAGTGGAGGGAAGGGTCTGCCCCCTACAACATTTCTTCATTCAAGGCAAAGGAACCAATGGGGAGACTCTGCCGAAGACCAAGTACATCCCTTCCCAGCCATCCTTGAGGACCAGGGAAATGACAACCTGTGGTTCCAGAGACTGTGAGCTGGACATGAGCCAGGATTCCCTTCACTATCTGACTCCCTGGTCTCCACTCTAAGAGGGGGGCCATGGTGGCACTCTGGGTCCCCAAGTCTGAATGTCAGTTGAGTAATTTCCAAAAAGCTTAGCTGTTCCTCTTTCCCCAATGTGCATTTTCCTGTGATGTTGTAGGGTCCTTCCTGGGAGGAACTCTGCTTCTCCTTCAGTCCGTAGGTTCTGGACCTGAGAGTTAGCTCAATTGGGCAAGAGATCCTGACTATTGCTTGGGGTGGTTTTGCTCATCTTCCTGATCATCCATACTTAATTTATTTTAATTGTATAAATTAAGCCTTACCTTCATTGACTGCCAGTCTATCTTGCTTCTAGGAGCAATGTGTCTATTGACCATCTCCATAGCTTTCTGCAGGACAGGATACCCCCGGGTGCTCCACTGATCTTGCCCCTCATCGTGACCATTGCCTCCACCTTGCTTCTGATGGTGAGCACACCACCTGGCCTCCATCACCTCAGGATCCTATCATCCCATTGCCCCCAAGAATCAGCTCCGTGATTTCCTCACCTCTCATCAGCTCTGACCTACAAAGCATAGCCCTTCCTGAGCTTCTCAAGAGCTGGGGCTGCTTTCACCAGTGCACCCCTTTGCAAATGGGAAGTTCTCTGGGCCATCGTGGGAACATATCCACTGTAGCATGCTCATTCTCTGAGACGTTTGGTCCCTTCCTCTGCTGTCTGCCTGAGCATGTGTCCTTGCTTCCTGCAGGTTCTCAAGCACCATCCCAGCAGTGTTAGCATTGTCTCCAGTGATCCAGGCCAAGATGTGAATCCTGTACCAACGTGGAGTGTCCCCCATCACTAAACTCTCCCTTATTCAGCTTTATACTCTACATTCTTTGACCCAATCCCATCAATATTCTCCTGGGTCCTTCTAGGACGTATTAACCAGATCCTATAGCTCCCCCACAACATAGCCCCTTTTGCCTTTCAAGCCCAGCTCAGCCCCAGTTGGGCTATGCAGAGAGGAAGATGGGACTAGATCCTGAGGGGGCAAGCATTGTGCTATAAGATACCTGCCTCATTTAAGGCCTCTGTAGATTCTTCAAGAAAGAGGAATCGACAATCTTCTACATGGGGTGGGAGATGGCCACTTCTGCAAGCTCAGAGGATTCAGAGGAACATAAGGGGCAAGTTCAGGTGCAAGTCCAAGTCTCAACTGCCCAGGTACCCCACTCCAAGTACTGGGGCCCCACCTCTTCCCTGTTAGGACCCTGACCTTGGAGGGCTGAGGGCTTACCCTTCTCTAAAACTCTGCTATTCTTAGAATTAAGACTGGCCCTCCAGCTGACTTGCCTTTCAGCTGCAGACCATTGGGATTTTCGTAAATGCTGCCAAGGAGGTACTTCGGCTTTCACAGTTTGCCTTAAACCGGTGATGAGTCACCCCGAGCCGGTCGCTGTCTGTCTTCAACAAATCAGTAGCACTCAGCCACAGCCGCCCAATCCCACGGAGCTTCCAGTTACCACTTCCCTAATGCCTCTCAAGCAGCATCCATGCTCCACTTACCACCAGTGACGGGGTCCTTGTTGTCAGCTGGCCACATGCCCCATCTCCAATTTTCCATTTAAAGTCCACTTCTCACAAGCACTTCCCGTGTCAGCTGCCTGAGAGGTTTCCTGGAAACGGAATCTGAGATGGAAAATTGCATGCAGAAGCTTTATCGGGAAGTGTTCTTGGGAGATTCACGCGTAAAGAAGTGAGAAAAACAGGATTTTGCTGTAGGAGAAGCTGACTCACAGTGAGGTTGCAACTGAGGCCACCAGCAGCCAATTCTAAGGGCGCTCAGGAGCTGAAATGGCCCGTCCATCAGAGCTGGCCCAAACTGGGGTGAGGGAGCCAGGCCTTTGGGTGCCTGCCTCCGCCGGTCCCTGAGCATGCCCCCCCTACATGGGCGCGTAACCTTCAGCGAGGCTGTTCCCGGCGGCGGCGGGCAATGGCCAGCGAGCAGCTCGGTCGTGAGCCATCAGCAGCCATCATTCCCAGAAAGGGAGGGCGGTGGATCAGCCCTGAAGAAGAATCTGGGCAGAGCACCCCAGAATGCACCTCATCCAAAACAGGACAGCTTTTTGTTCTCTTCCTTCTGCTCTCACACGACCCATCCTACCTAAGATAATGCAGAGACAGGTCCTATTTGAACGAGAGAAACAGGAAGGCAAAGGGAACAAAGACATCCAGGATGGAAGAGGAAACTTCAATTAATGTTTCAAACTAGTATCCCACTGCCCCAACTCCACAGTTCACTAAGAATCCCACTCCCTTCTCTGCACGCCTAAGTTATGGGTCCTCTTTTTGTATCACACTCTTTCACACCACACTGAAATGTCTCAAGGGCTGTAATCGTCCTACGCATCCCAGGACCCTCAGTGCCCTGCTTGGTAGCACCAAGTGTTGAATGAATAAGTGAAGTCATCAAGTGAGTCACTCATGTTCCTCTGGTCAGTTGAATGGTCAGTTGTATGGTTCTGTGCGAAAGGGAAGGCACCGGAAATGTTTGTTGTTGTTATGTGCTGTCACGTCGGCTCCACCTCCTGGAGACCCTATGAATGAGTCATGTCCACAGTGTCCTGTCCACAACAGCCCTACTTGACTCCCTTAGACTCATGCCTAGGGCTTCCTTTATGGAGTCAATTCATCTTATATTTGGTCTTCTTTTCCTCCTGCCTTCTACTTTTCCCAGCATTATTGTCGTTTCCAAAGAATCCTGCCTTCTCATGATGTGCCCACAGTAGGACAGTCTCAGTTTTATCATTTTTGCCTCCAGTGATAGTTCAGGCTTAATTTGCTCTGGGACCCACCTGTTCATCTTCCTGGCAGGCCAGGGCACCATAGAATTCTCCTCCAACACCATATGTCAAGTGAATCCATCTTTTTCCTGTCAGCCTTCTTCACTGAAAGGATTTCCAATTGTTCCCAAAGCCCATGGCTCTTTCTAAAGACATTCAAGGAAGAAGTTCAGATACCAAGCAGTACAACTTATTTGAGGAAAAGATCTGAAGAGGCCATACTATTTTCCAAAACCAGAAAAGGAAAAATATAGTTAGCCTGTCGTATGACGCAAGTGCATAAAGCTGAAGATGAAAACACAGCCAAATGTGCTCAAGTCAGCAAATCAACAAGTCAGCAGGTACCCACAATCCTGGGCCGTGTGGTCAGGTGCACAGAACCAGAAGGTTTTGCTGTGGAGACCCAGAGTGAAGAACCAGGGACTGGCCTTGTCGGAGGCAGTTACTCCCCACTCTGAGGCTCTGTTCTGTGTCTGCAAAGCGGGATCATGCAAGTGACAAGCTCCGTCTCACAGGGTCCTAGTGCAGGTCACTGAAGAGCTGTGTATAAGTTGTAGCGCAAACACTACAGCGGCCACCCACGTGAGGACAGTTGTTAACATCCACTCTCCCCATGCAAAGAGTTCCGCTGGGGTGCTTCTGTCTGGAGGAGCTACCCAAGGGAGAAAGCTGGGGACAGGGACCTGAGGACCCATCAAACACCAATGAATCTGTGGTTCAGTAACGGCCCTGCTGATTCCTGCCTGGAAACTCCTTATAACTTAGTTTCCCCATCGGTGAAAGGGGTTAGGAATGCCAAACTTCTGAATTTATTATAAGGACTAAAATTTATAACATGTATAGGGCATTGATAGATCATCTATTATTACAGAATAACAGAAATTATGAATTTATTTTAATGTTCTGAGATCCTTCCAAAGAATGCTAGTTGTTAATCAGGAGAGCCCTCTGTTTTTTATCTATTTTTTTCTTTTTTCCCCCAATGTTTAAATCAATTATTTTCTGTGAACTCTAAGGTCACATTTCTATCATTAACTACCAAGAAGGTTTGACTTTTACTAGTATTTTTACTTTGATTTAGGGGAGAAAATCTAAAAACTGTAGATGGCGGTAACATGGGGCTGAAATCGCCTGTCCCCTGTTTTGTGTACACCCTCCCTGACCAGCCGGGCCCTGGGCTAAGAGAGGAGGCTTCTCTAGAACAACCTTGGGAATTGTGTGCCCGACTGAGAGGCCCCGAAGCCAGGGCTGAGGGACAAGCACAATGACACCCCCACAACCCGGACAACGAAGCCCATGTAGTGAGGTGCATCCTTTCTAGAGACCCAGCCTCTGCAAGGCTGGGCATCTCCCACCTCCACTTGCCCTCTGTCCCACTGTCACCACCAGAGTGGGGCAAGGTCCACCAGGCAGCCCTCACCTTCCCATGCAGTGAGCAGGCCCTAGAGCTTGCACAAGAACAGCCCAAACACTAAGGACATTCCCCATTGAGCCAACACCGGTCAGACCCACCCAAAGGGCCACAGCATCTGATCCATCAAGAAACCAGTTCAAACCCTGCTCCTTATTGCAAGTGACAGGAAACCAAGAGGACGCCCGGGCAGTTCTGAGGTTAACAGGGAGGGTCCTGCTGAGCCCAGATCTCTGGTTTCTGTTCCTCTCAGTGTTCCGTCCCCTCCCACCCATTAGTCAGGAATCAAAGCAAATGCAAGATGCAGGCAAGTGACAGAGGCTGCCGAGAGGTCAGGGCTGGGTCTTGTTCACCTCTACTTCTCCAGGGCCTGGCACACAAGACACATGGCCTCTGTGAAGTCATCTCCCCTCACCACTAAACCACTCTTGATTCCTCCCAGAGAGGGGTCCTTGTGCCCAAAGGGCAGGGTGGGCCATATGGGTAAGGCAAGGAATCCCATCCCAGGAGTAATGAAGGCCACTCATGCACCGTCAAACACAAGCATTTGGCTAACTGGGTGTAAACCAAGATATCCAGCACAGTTTTATTTGTGTTGTTAACAGTCAAAAAAGGGAAGGAAAAACTTCCCTGTGCTGAGCCCTGAGCCTCAGGTACCTTGGACTAAGAGGTGCTCGGATGAAAGTAGGTGAGGAGTCAGTGAACGTGGCACACAAAATCCAAACTGAATGACCGTGAACCCAAAAAGGAAAAGAAGAAAAAGGACCCCAGACTGTTATTTTATCTAGAAATAAAATGCAAATTAGTGTAAAGAATAACAGTCTGATTTCTATAAAAGGCCTCTGGTCCAAGGGCTTAATGCCCTGCTAACGGGGGATGCCAGAGAAGCAGGTGGTGAACGGGAGGACATATAGGACCTGTAAGTGAGACCCTGTCCTGCCTGGGTTGGACACACCTGCCTGGGGCCCCTCAGGCCCCAGGAATCCAGGCTGAGTGTCCATCAACTCACATTTCTGACCAGTGGGAACAAAAGCCCTTGACACACCCTGCTCCCTGAGACAGGAAACTCTGAGAAGTTTGGGTGTGCTCTAGGGAAAAACAGGACAGACAGACAGACAAGGGTCGTGGGATTCTTATATAGCATTTGGAGTTCCAACTCACTAATTACGTCATTTGGGCAAGTTTCTTAACCTTCCAGAGCCTCAGTTTCCTCATCTGTAAGATGACAATGATAATGACACTACCTATGTCACAATATTGTTGTAAAGATTAAATAGGACAATTCTTGTAAAGTGACTAGCACACTGCCCTCGACGCTGCACATTGTTGTTATTGAGTCAATCCTACAGTTTTTTTGCAAAATTGCGGTACTGAGCAGATGACTAATGTGTGTGCCCCTGGGTGCTCACTCTGTGGTGTCACCTAATGCAGGCCAATGTCCCTAAATATCACGACACAAGGGCTTTCTTCTCTGCCTGTGCTGAGCCAGTTACTTCTCTGTGGGTCTTGACTTCCCCAGCTGGTAAAATACAGGTTTCATGATCCATGTTCTCTGAACTTTCAGTCTAACAATTTTTGAGTCTGTGCTTTCATAAAACACGACCTCTGATGGAGCAGAGATGGCCGTGTCTGTGGCTATTCTCTCCCGAGATCCACCCCAGCCCTCCCAAGCCACCACGTCACGTCCTTCCCACACAGAAGCCACCCTCGGGAAGTGTTTATGGCCCTGGCTGCGATTACAGCTGATTAGTGAATGTCCAGCGTGTCTGAGTTTCACCAGGGTTACTTCTCACAGCAGAAAGCGAGGTCAAGTTGGCTCTCTCATCTGTAAGGCACCAATCCAGGCTTAAGAAGATGTTCCCTAAGATACAGTCTTAAAAATCTTCTAGGAAGCCAAGCGTTAAACAAAAGTGGAACATGAGACTTTTTCTCTTGATTCCCGATCATGGGCATTTGCAATTCCATTTGCATGTGCACACCCACACACGTGCATACAAGGGCACACACACACACAGAGTGCAGTGCTGCCCCAAGTGTGATGATTCCTAATGGCCAAAAGAACAGCACTGAGAATTCACGTGGGTGGGTGGTTTAATGGTGTGAACAGGATTTTCTGGACAGGCCTGTGGGATAAGATACCCACCAGCTGCCAGAGTAAATTATCAAACAAGGCAAACGCGGAAAATGGTCCACTCAAAACTCATCAAGTCCTAATGCCCCACACACAGAGATCCCCATGCCTCCCAGAACTGTGGGAGATGCTTAGATTTATAGATTAAAAGGAAATCAAGTTTTTGCTCCTGGACTCCTGTGCTGTTTTGTCACTATCTTGCTGCATTGGCCTGGGAAAAATAATTACATCTCTCTGGGCCTCGGTTTCCCCATCTGTGAAGTGACAGTTTCTGTTAAATGGC
This sequence comes from Diceros bicornis minor, assembly GCF_020826845.1. Classification (NCBI taxonomy): domain Eukaryota; kingdom Metazoa; phylum Chordata; class Mammalia; order Perissodactyla; family Rhinocerotidae; genus Diceros; species Diceros bicornis. Next base: position 71,560,638 of record NC_080751.1, on the reverse strand, counting down.
ATCTCAGATGCTTTCTAGTTTCCAGATCATGGGAAATCTCTCTACAGCAGGTTTTTAACCCCTTGGGGCCAAGGGTGACCATATATATCTGATAAAAATGTGGACCTTCTCTCTAGAGATATGCAAAGGCTTGTAAACACATAGAGTTTGTGCAGAGAGTGTGAGAGAGGACTCAGAGAACCCCTTCAGCCTGTCGTGGAGGATGGGCTTAAAGCTCTCAGCTCTAGAAGAGATCTCTCAAGACAATCTCCTGAAAGAGAAGTGAAAAATACAGCAGCTGGGGAGGTTTGGAAATCCGAAATTTTAGTTTAGAAATAAACACAGCTATCTCATTCTGAGCTTTTAAAAATTGAGCTGTAATTCTGTATAATACCTCAAAAAATAAAGGATAGTAGATATTAAAGCAAGACTCATTACTGTGATAAGCCGTCCAAGCTATATCTGAGGCCAAGTGGACATGTGGAGTCAGCCCCTGACCGATCAGGTATTATGCAAATGTCCAGGGCTGCAGTTAATGAGTTGAGTGTTTTCCCTGGATGGTCCACCCATGTTCCAGAGCAGGAGGGAAGCTGGCTACAGACCAAATCAAGTTTTTATGTTCCTGTAAGATAGTGCCAGGCACTCAGATTTCATCAGTCCCATATTGGAGGCATCAAGGCGCCACATCATGGTTGGGTAACCCTACATTCAATCCATTTTACTGAAGACAGGACAAATAAACTAAGAATCAGAGCACTCAATGACTCATGTCAGAGGTACAAATTGAAAGTCAACACTTGTCCTGCGTATAATCAAGCTGAGGAAGAGTTTATAGTGCAGAATTCTCCTTGTTGACTGTTGCTGCTCCTTCCCAGAGGAAGGAGGAAGGAAAGAAAGCTCCCAGAGAGTGTGTGTGCGAGTGTGTGTGTGTGCATGCTCACAGCTTTAAACAACACCACCTATTCCAGGAAAATGGAAAAGAAGAAGAAAATGGAACCCAAAACTTCTATTTTATTTAGAAATAAAATGCAAGGACAGTTGTTAAAATTATAATTGAAATTGTGATTTTAAAGAACTATTTATTTCCGAGTGTATTTGAGGAGATGGCATTTGTCAGGAACTCTCTGCCACCTCTTCACCCATCTCTCAGGATGGTGTGTTTGTCCTGGTTCCAATACTATTTTGCAAAGGAACACTTCAGACTTTGTAGCTCCATGTACCTCTCTATCTAGCCATGAGGTCATTCGGCCTTAAATGTGAGTTTAACATGTAGGAGCTTCTGTCCCCCACAAGCCTGTAATATGCCCAAGGAGCAAGGCTCTGCATCCTTTATTGGTGTCGCCCTGTGACACCTGGTACAATGCTTGTTACATAGATGATCATACTGTTTGAACAACTGAATTAAAAGTTATTGCTCCGAAGCCCATGGATGACATGCGGTGACAAGCACCCTGGCTGAGGCAAGGCCCTGGGCCCCAATCTGCCACCCACTAGTTGCTTTGACTCAGGAATGTCTTTGAACTTACCCTGACCTCAGTTTCCTTATCTACGAGATCAGGAGTTTGAAGCAAGTGTGAAGCCAAGTTTGGCTTTTATGCTTCTATGTGAGCTTGTTCCCAAGAACCCAGTGTCAGAAGGAACTCCCCCTAAGTCTGCCCATCCCGACTTTTCTTTTAACCAAGAGTGATGTAAAGAAATGGGCAATTCTTCAGGAGCGTGGGAGGTACCGGCTCTGCGTACCAGCCATGGGCTTCGCTACTTCTGAGTGGCTTCTGCTTTACGTGGAACCAAAACCTATTCAGGAGACCAACTGCACCTTAAAGCCCCTTGAAAACTTCTGTCTGAGGGTTGCATTTCAAAGCTGCACCTAAGGGCCACTCTGCCTCAGGAAGAACAGGTGATTGTTGAAGTCCACCAGGTAGGGAAAGGGCCTCTAGAAGGAGCAGCGTTCTGCGCTCAGTACAGTAATTGGACCGTGGACGCCAGGACGAGGGTGGAAATCGCAGGCCTGCTTTCCCGAGCCCACTTGAAAGTTGCCGATGAAGGAAAGAAAGGTAGGAAGAAGGGAAGAGACTCGGGTGGCAAACCCAGAAGCTCTGCTCTTGCCTAAGTGTCCCCCCAGAAGCCAGAGCAGGAAGCTTTGGGGGAAAACCAGCCTGAGAGGCGACATCGTCTATCCTGAAAAGACCACTCACCACGGACCTTCAGGAGCAAACTGCTGTGGACCCACTGGGACATTGCTTTCTGGCTGCCCTGCCTCAGGGCAACTTCTTGGCCTCCCCACTCCTGGGAGTCTTCCCTGACCCCTCCTCCACCCTCACACCCTGCCCTTCCCTTGCCCCAGACCCAGCTCTCCTCAACTCCGTTCGTGCCTCCATTGCTGTGCTCACTTCACTGCAGAATGATTCTCTGCATATATTTCCGTCTCCCCTGTTGGAATGAGGTTCTTTGAGGCAGGGTGTGTGTCTAATGGGTCTCTGCACTTTCAGTGCTTAGTACAGTGCCTAGCGCGTGGTCGGCACACAAGAAAAGTTGAATGAAAGACTAATTGAATGAATAAATGAACAAACCTGAAAAGGACTGCATTCCTCAATAAGCTCTCACTGAGAGCCAACTCTGTTGCTGGACCCGAGGGACAGTGGGTCGCAGCGGTGGAGGTGGAGGGGGACAGGGGCATTCCCAGGCTGTGCCCCCACTGAGAGTCAGCCGCCCCTCTGTGCACTCACCGGAGTGTCCTACAATCATTAGTTCTGCGTCCGTCTTGCCGCCCCCCTTGCTAAACCACTCAGGATGCAGGTGAGCACAGCGGGTGCTGATGTGGGTGCCCCTGGTCCCGGGCAGATGCTTTGGAATTGATAACACTTCCCCAGGGAAAGGTCCAGAAGCTGACAGAGACTGACTGCCTTGGGGATGGCTGAGATCCATGTAAGATCAGGTCATTTAGATGGCCAAAGAGCTGTAATCCCTAGAGCTCAATGTACAGAAGGAATAGATCGATGGCTGAGAGGCAGAAAAAACGACCAGAGCAACAGAGGAAAACAGCAGCAGTAACTGGGGATGAGAGAGGCTGTGTCAAGCTCGGGACTGAAGCTGCCAGCCAGGGCCAGGGCCATCTGTGCCTGATTCACTGTGTCTTTTCCCAGCCTCCTGGGACAAGCTACAGGTCTGAGGTCAGGCTTTTAACAATAAGATGGGGCTGCATCTGTAGTTAGCACATCAGAACCTTCACAACACTTCATACCACCCTAACACACAGCGTGCAGGAGTCTTGTGTATCCAGTGCTGCACAGCCATGCCTGATACATGTAGATTTTAAAACTAGGCTGCTTGGGTTCAAATCCTGATGGTCACACACCAGCTATGAGACCCTGGGCAAGTTACTTACCCTCTCTGTACTTCAGTCTCCTCATTTAAAAATGGGACTAATAATAGTACCTACCTAATGGAGTCGTGAGAATTAAATGAGTTAACACATGCAAATCACTGAGAATGGTCCTGGCATATAGTCAGTGCTGTGTGTTTATTATCATTATTACTATGATAATGATTATTTATATAGTAAGAGAGGACATATAACAAGGAGGACATATGCAAAATCTAAATTTATACTGTATTAAACGATGAGAGAGAACATACTCACCAAGTTAACGTCACTGTGTTAAAACAATATTTACGTCTACTCATCCTAAAACCAAGTGGCAGAGGGTGTGAGTGGGGGGCATCTGCATTCCCTGGATGGAAATTTATAGCGATACAGGCTATGTTGACAATATATTGGCTAAATGGGTGACAGTTGTTTTATATTATTAGATTGCTTACCTGCTGAGAGGCTGGTAAGTTAAGAGTTGATAGGAAAGGCTGCCCAGAGTTGGATGTGTTTTCTAGCAGAGGCAGCATGGTTCTCACTCCAAGGTCCACCAGTCAGGCCCTGAGTGGGACCTCGTCATGTCACTTCACGTCTCTGGGCCTTAGGTTTCTTGTGCAAACAAGAGGGGACTAAGACACTAGTAATGGCATTGAAAAGACTAAGGACAGCAGCTTCCAGCTCTGTGGAGTCTACGATGAGTTATATCCTCAGACCTCCCAGCAGCTCTGTGGGGTGAGCAAGCCAACTGAACGACCTCATTCTACAGATTGGGGTCAAAGGCTCAGAAATGATTTGCCCAGGCTCCCACAGGAGATGGTGAGTTAACCCGTGAGCTCAGGTGTCCTGACTGTTGTGATCTAGAAAAATTACCAGAGCAAGCCTGGCAGGGGGGATCCTCAGAGAAGGGGGTACAGTGGACCTGAGGGAGGGGCAGGAGGGCTCTTTCTAACCCCCTCATACCCACGTTCTGAGCATTTGCCCTCAAATGGTTAACTGAGGTGACAAGCAAGGCAGACACAGGGCTGGAGGAATCTTTGATGTACAAAGTCCTATTTGGCGGGTAGAGTGTGTGGCGAGAGGAAGTGGCACTTTGGTGGTTTTATGCAATTATTTTCCGAGACTAACAGGATGCTGTTTTCTTCAAACAAATCTGATGTCCTTGTGCCCTATTGCCCTCGATTCAGATCAGTTTCAAAGACAACTTCCCCCAAGGTTATCGGGCGCTGGACTTTCCTTTCAAATCGTCCTTCAGCATGCCTTTGATGTGTGGTCCCAGCTCCCGGGGTGCATTTTCCTTGGTTCAGTGCACTATCAAGTAGTTTTCAAAGTAGTTTCTTTCCAAAGTAGCCTTTTTCAAGTCGTCTCTCGGTAGACACTTCAGAATCAAGCTGTACACATGTCTGTGTAAAATGTCACTTCAGCCCTCAGGCTGCTTCTGAGGCTGAAAGAAGTTTGCGGTTATCATTATCTCAATGTTCTGCCCAGTAGTGAGGGAGGTCTCATCACAAAGGCCGCGAAGACACAAGTGTAGGAAAGCGAGGCCATTTTTACTCGCTTGTTTATGTGTTCATTCATTCACAGGTACAGAGTGAGCCCCAAGGCTGTGCTGAGTTCTGTTCCACAGAAGAATCAAGAGGCTTGCAGGATGGAAGGAAAGGCAGACACAAATAACAGTCACAAGAGATGAGCGCTCTGAGGAAGGTGTGCAGAGCATGCCAAAAGGCTCCAGAGGAGAGCCAGTCTAGAGAAGGTTCCGGATGGAGCCTGGAACGATAAATAGTGTTCTTCTATGTTCTTTATCTCTAGAGGTATGCTGAAAAGAAAAAACTTGATATGTAATGTTTGCCTATTTCCTTGGGGTAAATGCTTCCACTGGGTAATAACAAATTTCCAGCTACCAATTTGACGTCACTGAGCACAGAGTTGGGAAGACATACACGGTAGCACACCATCGTGTCCGCCACACAGATGCACAGACATAAATACCGTCAAGAGAATAGATGGTAGTAAATAATAAGTAAGTGGTGAATTTGAGTATTTATTATCTTTGTTTTTACTATAATTTATTCAATGGAAAATTTTTATAATTTAGTTTTTAATAATGGCTGTGTTTA